>NW_028327201.1:326878-653757 GCF_987537825.1 Furipterus horrens | reverse complement strand
GATGACAAAGTAAGTTTTGTTCTGGAAGTCCTTCTGCCAGAAGCCATAATTTGTTCAATTGCTGCCCTTGATGGGCTAGATTACAAGGAGGCAGAAGTAAAGTACCTGCAAGGGCCACCTGTGCATTACCGGGAAAAAGAACTATTTGATAAAAATATCTTAAGGGAAATAAAAAAGAGATCGGCAATCATGAGCAAGGCGAAATAACTCTCCCCCTGCACCCACACCTTAGCCAAGAGACCTCTCACTCGTAGCATTAGTAAGAAACCCCGACTGCACGAAACGTGTGATCCCTCCATCCTTTACCACACATAAAGACATTCTGGAAATTCGAGAATGTGATAAGTTTGTTTTAGATCTTTCTCTGGCAGTTGTGGGTGGCACGGTCCTCATCATTTTTTGTTCACAAATTAATTTGTTAAAATATCACTGACACCTGTACTTGCCTCTGCTTGCTCAGATGTGTGACTCTCCAGGTCATTTAATAAAGTTGCTTTTGACCGTATATAGTTTGTATTTTCTTATAAGACACACACTCTGTCACTACCTGAAAGAGCCCTGGTAACAGGTACTAAGCAACAATTGCTTTCAAACTCTGAGACGTATTTTACAGAAACGTCACATGAGCTGCTCGTTATTTTCGTGATACATTCATATAAACGATTGAATTCCTTCCCAATATAATTCCTGAGTTTCCCCTGCTATGTGTATTCCTTTGGGGGAAGGGGGCAGGAACATCCCTGAGATGTGAGACCAATGACAGAGATCTTTTTCTATATATTATCACTACCATCAGATGGTTCTTGGAAAGGCAATCTGAAATCCAGACCAAGTGAAGGGATCATCTGCATATAGCCCACCTGTGAGTAAATGAGATCTCAGCATGCAGTAAACACTTGATCAGCCCGTGCTGGTAGAGCTGCTCCTACTGGGCCTCAGGGTTCTCAGCCCTCCTAGGGGGTCTGACGAGTCTTCCAGGGCCAGGACAGTGAAAGACCAGGTCCTCAGCGGGCGCCCCGTGTACATCCTCCAGGGTCTGCTCCACCGTGGGGGCCGCTGGGCGAGTGGGCAGCACCACGTGTTTTTTGGCCTTCGGGCCCATCATCCCTCACCCCTTCAGTGTCCGGGGCCGGTGGAGGTCCACCTCTGCCTCTGTTTCCCCGCTGAAGTCACCTCACCTCACCTGGGCACGCGCCCAGGGCTGCTGGCACCAGAGGGAAGTCTAGTTTGACTCTTATGAACACATTTCACAACCTGTAGAAACATAGTTTCTTCTATTGGCAAATACACTCGCTTTCAAGAATCACACCTCTAACAAAGACATTTATCAGCAAGGCACTCATTAACAGCTCCAAATCCATTCTACAGCCTCTGCAACAAAAGCCAAAGCAGGCAAACCCAAGACTTGTCTAGCAATCAACGTTTTAGCATTTCAAAATATCTAGATATCCAATAACTTTCACCAAAATTCACTAATTTAGAGAGGAATAGGTGAAGTAAATTAAATCAAGGTGATCAGGTGTGGCTCAGAGATTTTTTTTTCAACACTTTTCATAAGATTTACCTTCCAGAAATTTGCACATTAAGATAGTCCAGATAAGAGTTATTGGACACCAGGCATTTGCATTTCAAAGGCAAACTTTGGTTTTGGAGTTGTGGGCGCGAGGTGAGGGGATGGCATTTATTAGCTTCAGAAGTCTTCTTTAGCTCAGAGATAGTCTCTAAATTTTCTTGTTAACCTTTGAAAAGGTTATCTGTGCTCCTCCTAGAGGCTTTTAATTTCTAAATCAATAAGCTTCTCATTCATTCAATTTAGTTTTAGAGCCAGTATTTTCTAATTTTGCATGCAAAAAAAAATTAGGCTCCAAAAGAAAACTGTAGTTTGGCCATTTTAAGTTGGTAACACTTCTGGTTAAACCCTCCCCTTTCTTTAATGCATGTACAAGTCAAGGCTTTCTACCAGGAGTATTAATGAGGGCTGGGGGGTGGGAGTTTCTCTGGCTTTGGAGGCACAGTTTACCATGTTAATTTTAGTTTGATTTTGAGATCTGTACAGTCTGTACTTCACATTCACAGAAAGCAATACGAATTGAAAAGCAAAATTAAAAAACCACCCACTCATTTTTCCCCTCCAGCCCTGCCTTAACCTGGGTTCTGTCAACCTTTAATCTTAGTTCCACTTTGAAGATTTAAAAAGACAACTCAGATAAAGTCAGGGTCTCATACCTTAAAACAGGGAGGTCTGGAATTCCAGTTGAAACTCACCCGAGTTCACCCTTTGGAAAACGAAGAGCCAGTGAGGCACAATGGGCCTCTGCTGATACATAGCATGAGTCTGGGTCTGCAACGTGGTCCGGGGTAAGATTCTTCGGAATCCTGCTGACTCTGTCAAGTTGTTATCGATGTAAGAAACATTTGAAAATACAGAGAATTTTTGGAGAGTTTATTTGAGCCAAATTGATGGCCAGGAAGCAATATCTCAATGGATTCAGAAATGCTCCCACATTTGAATTCACGTGAATCAGAAACCTCTTAGCACTGAAAAGAAAGATATTAAGGTTTCTAAATTTATAACCCTCGGTTTAAGTCTGTTTACTTAACAGATTTATTGTAGTTTATTTGTAAAAACAGAGAACAATGATTGTAGTTTTAATAGTATTATTCTGAAGGTGATATGTAATAATGATAATGAAATGTTTAGGCATATAATGTTGAATGTATGTTAAGTTATTAGCTTTTATTCTCCTCATTATTATTATTATTATTTTTTTTTTACACCATGAACTTGTAATTTTGAGTCATTTAGTCAGGATTGTGGTTTGGGACGTGATGATATAATAGTTCGTTTCTTCATAAGATTTCTTCCTATGTAACGATTGGACTTATGATAGTGGCCTCCTATGAACCAGCTTTTATCAATATATTGAGTTCACCAATAACAAAGAAAATAAAATAACTCTTAATGTGGGGCTCTTCACTTCACAGTGGTTTATAAAAATGCAAATTAGTAACACTTTCTAATATGATGGACAATTTTGAATTATGAAATGTTCTATTGAATTTATTTATTTTAATACTTAATGTCTGAGATAAATTTTGGCTTGTAATCGGTAGTATAACTAGTATATTTCATTGTGGGCTCAGAATGCTTGGTTTAGATTTAAAAGTTGAGCTATGAGCATTGTTTTCTCTACTGAATTACACAAAGTCCTTGCTATATGGAAATGGATATAGTATAAAAAAGGCATGCCTTCTCTTCCATAACAATCATTAGTACAGGGACAATCGATACTGTAGCCCTATAAATCTAACTGAGCCAGGGGCGATACTAAATATGTGTGATTGATTAGCTAAAAACAATCTTTAAGTAATAGCTCAAGTGATGGTTAAAAGTAGTTATAAATAGGGACTTCTGGCCAAGGTGGAGACCTAGACCAACACGCTGCATCTCCCTCCACCACTAAGAAGGAATACAGCTACCTCAAAACTAAACACAATGAGAAGTTTCAGAAAATCAAGCTGCATAGAAGTCCAACAAAGATATAAAGAAGAAATACTCATCCAGACAGGAGGGGCAGAGCCAGGGTGGAGAGGATGCGGTGTCGTGGCAGCGGCGGCGGCGGCGGTGGCGGCAGCAGCAGGCCAGCAGAAAGCACAGTCACACATTTTTTAAAGTCAGGAGGGGCACCTGGGGAGCGTTCCCAGCACCAGACCAGACCACACAGCTCACAGTCCCAGCACTGGGGAAAATAAAGCCTCACTGCTTCTGACTCTGCAAACCAGTGAGGATTGAGGCAGAGGAAGAAACTGCCAGTGTCTCAGCAGAGTACACTTGTTGAAAGGGTCCCCACAATCCTAGAACGTCCACAGACCCACCTACTCTGGGAACAATGGCCAGGGCAACAGCTAGAGAGGCGCCGGTCCCATACAAAGTGGGAGAAGTGCCTGGAAAAGGGGCGAGTGCTGAGCAAGTGGCATTGTTCCCTCTCAGACCCCTCCCCCACAAACAGCACCACAACGTGGTGAAACGGGTAGCCCTGTACTGACAAATACCTAAGGCTCCGCCCCTTATAACATAACAGCAGTGACAGCACTACCTAAGACACAGAGGCAAACAAACTCAGGAGCCTGCCAAGATGAGGAGACAGAGAAGTATGGCCCAGAAGAGGGAATGGATCAAGGTTCTAGTGGGAGAACTAAGTGACGAGGAGATAGCCAACCTAATGGAATCAGAGTTCAGAACAGTGGTGATAAAGATACTCACTGGTTTGACAGATATACTTAAGTATGGCAAGCAAGTGCAAAAGGGAAGAAGTGAAGGCTATGCTAAATGAAGTGAAGGAAAATCCACACAAAACTAATGGTGAAGGGAAGGAAACCAAAGTTCAAATCAGTGACTTGGAACATAAGGGAAAAACGGTCAACCAGTACAGAATGAGGAAACAATTAAGAAAAAAAATGAGGAGAGGCTTAGGAACCTCTGGGACAACTTTAAACATGTGAACATCCAGACCGTAGGGGTACTGGAGGGAGAAGAGGAAGAGCAAAAACTTTAAAACTTATGTGAGAAAATAATGAAGGAAAACTCTCCAAATTTGGCAAAGGAAACAGACATACAAGTCCAGGAAGCATACAGAGTCCCAAACAAACTAGTCCCAAAGAGGACCACACCAAGACACATCATAATTTAAATGCCAAAGGTTAAAGATAAAGAGAGAATCTTGAAAGCAGCAAGAGAAAAGCAAAGAGTTTCCTACAAGGGGGTGCCTATAGGACTATAGGCTGATTTCTCAAAAGGAACTTTGCAGGCAAGAAGGGACTGGCAAAAAGTATTCAAGGTGATGAAAAGCAAGGACTTACAACCAAGATTACTCTATCCAGCAAAGCTATCATTTAGAATGAAAGGGCAGATAAAGTGCTTCCCAGACAAGTTAAAACTAAAGGAGCTCATCACCACCATGCTCTTATTAGATGAAATATCAAAGGGACTTACTTAAGAAAAGGGTCAAAATTATGAACGTTAAAATGACACAAACTCACAACTGTTAACAGCTGAATCTAAAAAGTAAAAACAAAATCCAACTAAGCAAACCAGAATAGGAACAGAATCAAAGATATGGGGATTATTTGGAGGGTTATTAGCTGGGAGTGGGGAGGGGGATAAATGGGGAAATGGTGGAAGGATTAAGAAGAATACTTGTTTGGTACAAAATAGACAGGGGGAAGTTAAGAACAATATGGAAAAGGGTGAAGACAATGAACTTATATGTATGACACATGGACATGAACTAAGGGGGTGGGATTGCTGGAGGGAAAGGGGTACTGGGCAGAGGGGAGCAAAGGGAAAAAATTGGGACCACTGGAACAACATAATCAATAAAATATACTTAAAAATAATTTTAAAAGAAAAAAAGAGTAGTTATAAATAAATGTTTCGGGACTTCCAGCCAAGATGGAGGTGTAGGTAGACAGACACGCTGCGTCTCCCTCCACAACTGAGAAGCAATACAACTACCTCAAAACTGTAGACAACCAGAAGTTCCAGAAATCCGAGCTGCATGGAAGTCCAACAAACAAAGATATAAAGAAGAAATACTCATTCAGACAGGCAGGAGGGGCAGAGCTGGGGTGGAGAGAATGTGGTGTGTTGGCAGCAGTGACAGCAGCTGTGACTGGCCGACAGAAAGCACAGTCACACATTAAGAAAAAAGTAGGGAGGGACATCTGGGGAACGGTCCGAGCCCCAGACAAGGCTGCACAGCTCACAGTTCTGGTTCCAGGGAAAACAAAGCCTCATTGCTTCTGACTGTGCAAAGCAGTGGGGGATGGGGTGGCAGAAGAAACTGCTGGTCTCTCAGCAGACTCCATTTCTTTAGAAGGCCTCCATGGTCCTAGAATATCCACAAACCTACCCACTCTGGGAACCACAACCAGAGCAACAGCTAGAAGGGTGCCAGTCCCATACAGGAAGTAGGGCAAGTGCCTGGAAAAGGGGCAAGTGCTGAGCAAGTGGCATTGTTACCACGCAGACACCTCCCCCACGTACACCACAATGCGGTGAAACAAGTCGCCTGTCACTGACAAATACCTAAAGCTCCACTTCTTACAATGTGACAGGTGCAACAGCTCCACCTAAAACACAGAAGCAAACACAGGAAGATGTGAATTGAGAACACAGAGGTATCGCCCAAAAGAGGGAGCAGATCAAGGTTCTAGCGGGAGAACTAAGTGATGAGGAGATCGCCAACCTAACAGACGCAGAGATGAAAACACTGGTGATAAAGGTGCTCACATTGAGCATTGGCCTGCGGACCAAGTGTCGCTGGTTTGAGTCCCATTCAGGGCACATGACTAGGTTGCATGCCAGATCCCCAGCTGGGGATGCGTGAGAGGCAACCGCACATTGATGTTTCTCTCCCTCTCTTTCTCCTTTCCCCTCTCTCTCAAACAGATAAATAAAATAAATAAAGTCACCCTTGTGAAAAATTAATTCATTAATTAATATTATAAAAAATAAATAAAGTTCTAAAAAAGAAAAGGTGCTCACAGACTTGACAAATACGCTTGACTATTGCAAATGCAGAAGGAAAGAAGTGAGGACTAGGCTAAGTGAAATGAATTAAAATATGCATGAAATCAATGGTGAAGGGAAGGAAACCAGGGTTCAAAGCAACAATCTGGAACATAAGGAAGAAATAAATAGTCAACCAGTACAGAATGAAGAAACAATTTTTGAAAATGAGGAGGGGCTTAGGAACCTCTGGGACAACTTCAAACGTGCCAACATCCAAATCATAGGAGGGCCAGCAGCAGAAGAGGAAGAGCAAGAAATTGGAAACTTATGTGAAAAAAATAATGAAGGAAAACTTTCCTCATTTGGTGAAGGAAATGGACATACAAGTCCAGGAAGCATACAGAGTCCCAAGCAAGCTAGGCCCAAAGAGGACCACACCAAGACGCATCATAATTAAAATGTCAAAGGTTAAAGATAAAGAGAGAATCTTAAAAGCAGCAAGAGAAAAGGACATAGTTACCTACAAAGGGGTCCCTATACACTATCAGGTGTTTTCTCCAAAGAAACTTTGTGAGCAATAATGGACTGGCAAGAAGTATCCAAAGTGATGAAAAGCAAGGACCTACAACCAAGATTATCCAGCAAAGCTGTCATTTAGAATGGAAGGGCAGATACAGTACTTTCCAGACAAGGTAAAGCTAAAGGAGTTCATCATCATCAAGCCATTATTATAGTAAATGTCAAAGAGACTTATTTAAGAAAAAGAAGATCAAAACTATGAACATTAAAATGGCAACAAACTCACAACTATCAACAACAGGATCTGAGAAATAAGAACAAAAACAAGCTAAGCAAACAACCAGAATAGGAACATAATCGAAGATATGGGAATCAGTTGGAGGGTTATCAGCTGGGAAGGGGGAGGGGAAGAAATGGGGAAATGGTGCCGGGATTAAGAAGCATAAATGGTTGGTACAAAATAGGCCAGGGGATGTTAAGAGTCGTATAGGAAAGGCAATAGACAAAGAACATACAAGCATGACCCATGGACATGAACTAAGAGGGTTGGGACTGCTGGAGGGAAGGGGGGTACTGGGCAGAGGGGAGCAAAGGGAAAAGAAATGGGGACAACTGTAACAGCCTCATTAACGAGATGTAATTTTTTTTTTTAATTGTGAATCATGATTTTGGTATCATGTTTAAGAAAACTGTTAAACCCAAGTTTTGAAGATTTTATTTTATTCTAAAAGTTATATATTGAGTTAATTTTTGTTTAAAGTATAAGATATTAAGGTCAAGATTCATTAATTTATGTATGGAGTTCCAATTTCTGAACATCATTCGTAGAAATGAGTATCCTTTCTTCATTAAACTACTTTTCCACCTTTGTCAAAAGTTGTTGGCTATACTTGTTTGAGACATATTCTAAACTTTCCACTATGGTTGATTGAGCTAGGTTTTTGTTCCTATGCCAATATACACGATCTTGACAGTGAGTCTCATATCTATAACTATTAACTGTAAGTGTTAATGTAACTATATAATAAGTCCTAAAACCAGGTGGTACAAAAGAAGAGCTGTTGTGCACGGGCTGATCTATAGTGCAAGACTATTTTTAGTGATCCTCTGGTGCCATTGATGCCACCCTTCAGGCGTGTTGGTTTCAGAACTGGTTGATTAAAGCTCTGCTGCAGTCTGAAAGTGGTCATCTGTGTGTTGGGCCTGGAGACTCTTTGGAGCATCTCCAGTGCGGGTCAAACTTAGCTGGCACTTTGGCAGGCTTCGACCACTTTGTACAAGTTAAAAGGTGATCTGTGTTTGCTTGCTACTCGTGTTGGACTTGGAGGTACTTGGAAGAGGCTATACACTAAAAGCTGAGGCCAGCTGCCACTTTCCCTAGTCTTGTGGTTGCTTAGTTCAAGCTGTTAAAGGACAAGACCGGTTGCCACTTATGCCAAGCTTGGGGCCACTTGGTGGGATTCACAATGCAAATCAAGCTTGGTCGCTGCTTGTGCTGGGCTTGAGGTCACTTGGCTGGAGCTACAATGTACATCGAGGCTGACTACTATTTGTGTGGAAGTTTTGTGGAACTTTGCTATTTGTGTGGGGGGTTTGTGGAACTTTGAGAGATTCTTTAGCATGAGTTGAGGGCAGCCACTCTTTGTCTGTGGCTTTTGGACTTCTCAGAGAGTCTGAAATGTGAGCCAAATGCAGCTGCCACTTGTGTGAGGTTTGCCGACCTTCAAGAGAGTCTGAGGCACTAGCTGATGGCAGCCACCAGTTATGCCAAACTTCAGAGCCACTTGGGAGATGCTACAAAGTAATCTTCAGTTGGTTGCCACTTAGGCTAGGTTTGGAAGTTCTTGGGAGAAGCTGCAGCGTGAACCGAGACGGGCTGGCATTTGTGCCAGGCTTGAGAGTCTTCAGTGGACACTACCATGCGAGAAGACTCCAGCTGCCAGTCGTGATGTGCTCAGATATGCTTGGTTAGAACTATACTCCAGGCCACGACTGGCTGCCTCTTACAACAAGCTGTGAGCTACTTGATGGGATTTACAATACAGGTTAAAACTGGTAGTTGGCTGTTCTGGGCTTTGGGACACTTGGCAGGAGCTAAAATACCTGCAATGGCTACTGCTTGTGTGGCATTTGTGGATCTTTGAGAGACTGTAGCATGAGCCCAGGGTAGCTATCATCTGTGCGAGGTTTGCAAACTTCTGAGAAAGTCTGCAGTGCAAACTGTAGGCAGCCACCACTTGTGTGAGGTTTGTAAATTTGGGAGAAAGTCCGCCTCATGGGCTAGGCAGGTTGCTTGTTTGGAGAAGTTGCCATGAAATGTTTGGCCAGGGGAGCAAGGAGGGTGGTGCAGAATCACAGGGAGTCGCCAGGGCAGGGAGAAGTGTTAACCAGGTTAGTGGAGAGAACACGTTTGGTACCCACCTGTGCAGGGCCAGCTGAGTGGCAAGAGAATTCAACCAAGTAACAATGACACATGCCAGAACTTCCTTCCTCGGAGATTTGCCCCAACCCCTGCCTTTTAAGTCCTCCCCTTGACATTCAATTAAGGTCTACCTCCTATGTTCCTGGCACTTTCTGAGCTGCACTGGAACTTAGAAGGAGTGAGTTTGTGCTTGGATCCTTTAAGAGCAGCGTATCTATCTCCCACAGCTTTTGTCTCTCAAATGCAATCTCTGCTGGTTTTCACAGACAGATATTATGGGGATTCCTCTTCATGTCACTGGTTACCTGGACTGGTGAGCTGGGTGTGGGCCTGGGATCCCCCACTTCTCAGTGTGGGTGGGGGATTCACTATTGAGCTTCCTCTCCTGTTTTATAATCACCACCCTGTGGGTGTGGACCTGCAGGGTCCACATATTTGCCTCTACTACCAGTTTCAACATGGCTTCTTCTTAATATTCTTAGTTACAGGAGTTCTGTTCAGCTCCTCTTCAAGTAGCTCTCAATGTCTGTTTTTCCATAATTTAGTTGCAATTTCAATGTGCTTATTGGAAGAGGTGAGCTCATAGTATACCTACTCTGCCGTCTTGTCCAAAATCAGGCTTATTCTTCTTAGTTTGCATGGAATTCTTTTTTCTACTATTTTATTTTTTACATATCTACATCATTATTTATGAAGTAAATTTCTCATAGAATATAGATGGGATGATTTTGGTTGGTATTAATTTGACAGTCTCTGTTAGATGGGCCATTTATATTAAATACAACTATTTATAACTTAAGATTTAATTATGCCACTTTACTATTACCTTTCTTTTAGTTGGCTCCTTTTTTGTTCTGTTAAATCTCCTCTGCTTACCTGTGTGTTAGTTGAATTTTTAAAATATTTTCGTTTGAGATTGGCTCAAGAGAAATTAGCCATCTGAATACTACACCAAAAATATTCTAGAAATCGAACAGATTTTTAGGGACCTGGAAGACTGTAATAAAAGATCTAATGTTTTTGCACTTGGCTTATTTCTTCAAAGGGAGAGTAATGGAGAGTATCTGGGAAAGCATTCAAAAAATATTTTTTGAAAATTCTCCAAATTTGTTAAAAGACTGAAGTCTACGGACTAAAGAAGTTTAGGGAAATCCAAACAAGATAAACTTAATAAATCTCTGATAAGTTACATCATAGGCAAAATTTTAAAAATTGAGGAGTGATGTCACCAAGATGGCAGAATAGCAGATCACCAGCCCGCATCCCCCAAAGAAACAAATATTTCTCAGCCATCCATAGACCAAAATGACTTTGTGGTAGCTTTAAAATCTATGCAGAAGGTTGTGAAATCCCTGCGGAACCCAAGACTAAGGATGACTGCTTTCTGAAGGGAAAAACACACAGCAATGGTAGGCCGAACCATGGACTCTGCTATGGACAGAAAGAAGTCCTACCCTTCTCTTAACTCAGGTGTAGTTTTTCCCTTATGCGATCCCTTTGCCAACCAGGAGGAGCCGTGACCATCTGTACCATCGGTAATAGGCTTGAGAATCGTGGACCCAACTATGTTCATTAAAGCAGTTCATAACTTGAGTGTAATAGCACTCTCTCAGAATCACAAGTCAATACTGCATGCACAGTGGACCACCCAAGAGACCCAGTAGAAATCACAACTATAGGTGTTCCCATAACAGGGATGTAGACCTCAGACAGGGTTGTACATGAAGCAATCCTGTGAACAGGCTTCAGTCCTCTGGGACAGCAATTATGGAGGCAATCACTTCAGTTTTGAGCAAGAGAGGTGTTCGCCAGCTACAATCATTCTGCGCAGACTGGATGATGTTTCAGTTCTTTCAAAGTTACATCAGCATAAGGCTCCCTGGATCTCAAACATCAGGCAACCATAATGGCCCAAGAATATTAATAAAGCTCCTGTAATCAATACTAAAATAAAATGGAGACCCATGAACTGCTTCAATAATAAAACAATACTTATAAAGGAGCTCAGTGAGCAGCAAAAGAACACAGGTAGATAACTAAAACTCAGGAAAACAAGATACACAAAATGAGAAATTTTCAAAAGAAACAGAAAATGTAAGATAGAATCAAAAATAAATCCTGGAGGGGAGCTGAACTAAAAATATACAATAGAGACCCACCTTGAGCATCTGTCTCACCGAGGAGGGGTGTCAATAGAGGGGCCTGAAGCTAGAGCCCCAACTCCCCACCTCACAGCTCATCCCACACCCCTCCACCCTAGGAGTGCAGGACCCTGAGGAGCTTCATGTCCATGAACAAAATTTTAACAGGTTTGCAGGTCGTGCCAGTTTATCTCTTAAAAAAGATGTGGGAGAGACAAGAGAAAGATGGTGGCAGAGTAAATAGCAGTGTGGTCTGCCTGCTCCCATCGCGGAAGGACTTGGAGTATACACATGGAGCAGAGAGTGAGTGAGAGCAGCTTTCAGAGAGGGCGAACAGGGATGGGAGTGTGGGAACAGCGTGGGAGAGGCCAGTAACCATGGCCTGCACTCTCCAAGCAGAGTCACTGGGCTTCGTAGCCCAGCACCTCTGATGTACCAAAAGGGGCAGCTGCTGACCGGCTCATTAGCCGGGAGCTGCTTGGAAACTGCACTACCACCGTAGGCGTCCTGACCAGCGACATCCGGGAATGGAGTCAGCCAGAAGGTTTGGTGAAACAGTCGGAGGCACAGGAACACAGAGGCCAGCCCTGACTGCAAGGAACTGTGTGGATTAAGACTTGGTAGGGACCCCCGGGGCGGGCAGCCCTGCGCCCATGGGCGCATGCGCACAGAGGCTCTGCCAGACACAAATGCAGAACTGAGCTACAGAGAGGGATGCACATGGGGGAAACCTGAGGGACAACCTGGGATTTGGTAGGGACCATGGTCTGGCAGCCCTGTACCCACGAGCATGCACACACAAAGGTTCTGCCAGACAAAAACACAGACAGACCAGTGCTGCACTTTGGAAGCCACACAGAGACTTTTTTGGAAAAGGAGAGGAAAAAAGGCCCAAGACTGGGCAAGGACTATGGGCATGCACACCAGCTCATCGGCAGAGTAGAGTTGCTAAACAAAAATGAAGAGCACTACAGGGTACCACAGAACCAGTGGAGGGGGAGACCCCAACTCAGTGCAGGTCATAGCAGAGAGCTGTGGCAGACTCACGAGCGAGAGAATAGCAGCCCTAGAATTTAGCTATATCTCCTCACAGACAGAGAGCCGGAAAGGAAGATATGAAACCCATGGAACTCTGACCAGGGCCAGATCCAGAAAGAGATGAAAGCAGTAAAAACCAGATATTACTGGGGAAAATTCCACCATGGTATTTTTCGTGAGTTATTGTTTGTCCTCTCAGTTTATGCATTTTAAGTCACTATATCAGTTGTTATATTATAGTTTATTCCAAATATCATATGTTGCTCCCCCCTTGTATTACCCCACCTTAACCTCCGATCTCCTCTTCTTACTTTGGTCTTAAATTCTATCTTCTCTCCTATTTCTCTCATTCTGTAAGCTTAAATATGAAAAAAAAAATTTTCCTCTCTTAGCATGGTTTTCACTCCTCATTCTTAGTATATCATCTCAGATTCACTTCCCTCACCTTTGGGCATCTCTTAAACTTTTCTTTCTTTCTTTTTACCCTCTTAGTCCCATCCCACTTATATCAACCATAGCCCAAAGGTTGTACTGGGGGAAAGCTCTTTCTTTGGTCTGTTTCCTACCTTCTCTCCCTCTTATTCTTATTCTTCTTTATGGTTTTTGTTTGCCTTGTTCATGCTCCCTCTTGCACTAAATATATAACATATAACTTCTGTATAAACGTAATACTATACACTTCCACTCTCTCACTTCATTCTACCCTCTCTGTCCCTTTTTCAACATACAATGTAAATATTACTTACTGTCTCACATTGCCGTGTCCCTACTCACTACTATTATTACTCCTCCACTTTCCCTCTCAAAAGTCATCTTCCTTTCAGTTAGCCAACTCTTATCTGCTTTTCCTTTAGTATAATAGTCTTAATCTCTTTACATCTATGTTAATGCTACCTCATTTGCTGCTGCTACAGTGATTATGGGTGGGGGATCTTTTGAGGGCATGGGTTTCTTGCCAGGGTTGTTTGTTTGTGTTTTAACATCATCTCCACAAAAGAATTGAACATGTGGTGGGAAGAGTGACTCTCAACTAGTGAGAGGAAAGGTTCCCCAAAAGAGCAATAGAACAACCACAAACACTGAAATACCACCAGACAGCCTAAACACACAGCATAAAGGGAATTCCAAGAGCATCAAGCTCAGGAGATCAAAGAGACTGCAACACTGAATCCCCCAGGTCTCCTATTACAGAAGGTCATACCATGAAGGCAGGAAGTCAAAGCAGACAAATCTAAGAAATAAAAACAAACAAGAAGATGCACCTAAAATGGGGAGACAAAGAAACAAACCCCCAATGGGAACAAATAAAGGAGGAATAGCCAGAAAAAGAGCTAGATGAAACAGAGGCGAGCAAACTATCAGACATGGAATTCAAAAGAATGGTTATAAGGAAGCTCAATAAACTTGACAAACTCAGAGAAAACTACAACGAACTCCAAGGGAATTGCAGAAAAACTCCAGGGAAACTATAAAGAACTCCAGGGAAGCTATAAGGAACTTACTGAGAACTACGCCAGCATTAAAAAGGACATAGAAACTAGTTATAAGAGCCAGGAGGAAATGAAGAATACAAGTTATGAACTGAAGAACACAGTAGAAGGAATCAAAAGCAGGCTAGAGGAAGTAGAGAATTGGATCAGCGAGCTGGAGGACAAGGTAGAAAAAAATTCCCAGACAGTGCAACGGCAACAACAACAACAACAACAACAAAACACTGAAAAAGAATGAAGAAGGTATAAGAGAGCTTCAGGACAACATGAAACATAACACTATCCATATCATAGGGATACCAGAGGGAGAAGAAGGGGAGCAAGGGATAGAAAGCGTGTTTAAAAAGGGAATGACAGAAAACTTCCCTGACTTGAGGAGAGGAAGACATCATGCAAGTCCAAGAAGCACAGATGGTCCGAATGAAGATTAACCCAAAGAGGCTCACGCCAAGACTCATCGTAATTAAAATGGCAACATTCAAAGGCAAAGAGAGAATCCTAAAGGCAGCAAGAGAGAAACAGTCAATAACACACAAAGGAGCTCCAATAAGACTATCAGTGGAATTCTCAACAGAAACACTACAAGCCAGAAAGGGATGGCAAAACATATTTCAAGCAATGAAAAAAAAGGCCTACAACCAAGACTGCTCTACCCAGCGAGGCTCTCAGTCAAGATGGAAGGTCAAATAAGGAGTTTCCCAGGCAAAAGAAAACTAAAAGAATAAACTTCCACCAAACTGGCATTGCAAGAGATGCTAAAGAGACTGCTTTAAGAAGGTGAAGAAAAAGAGAAAGAGAGAAGAAGAAAGGTACAAAGGGGGGGGGAGCACAATGAATAAGTAACTATCTATAATAACCTTAAAAGTAAATAGATTAAATGTTCCAATAAAAAGGCATAGGGTAGCTGAGTGGATAAGAAAACATGACCCACATATATACTGCCTACAAGAGACCCACCTCAGAACAAAAGATCTACACAGACTAAAAATGAAGGGATGGAAAAAAGTATTTCAAGAAAACAGACATAAAAAAAAAAAGCGGGGATAGCAATACTTATATCAGACAAAATAGATTTCACAACAAAGGCCATAAAGAGAGACAGAGAAGGACATTTCATAATACTTAAAGGAACAACACATCAAGGAGATATAACCCTGGTAAACATATATGCACCAACATAGGACCACCCAAATATATAAAGAAAATCTTGCAAGACTATGAGGAGAGTATCAACAGCAACACAGTCATAGTAGAGAATTTTAACACCTTGTTATCACCAGTGGACAGATCTTCAAGCAAAGAAGCACCAAGGATATTGAGGCATTGAACAACACTCTAGGTCAAATGAACTTAGTTGATATATATAGAGCCTTTCACACCAGAGAAGCAAAATATACATTCTTGTCAAGTGCACATGGAACATTTTCAAAGAGAGACCACATGGTAGGACACAAAACAAGCCTCAACAAATTCAAGAAAATTGAAATTATATCAAGCATCTTCTCAGATCACAATGGCTTAAAATTGGAAATCAACCTCAAGGGAAAAACTCAAAAACACTTAAACACGTGGCGAATGAATAACATGATATTAAGTAATGAATGGGTTAACAATGACATCAAGGAAGAAATCAAGAAGTTTCTGGAAACAAATGATGATGAATACACAACAGCCCCAAACCTATGGGACACAGCAAAATCAGTCCTGAGAGGGAAGTTCATAGCAATACAGGCTTACCGAAAAAGGACAGAGGAATCCCCAATAAAAAATCTAACCCTACACCTACAAGAACTAGAGGAACAACAACAAACAAAGCCCAGAGTGAGAAGAAGGAAGGAAAACATCAAGACCAGAGCAGAATTAAATGACATAAAGACTCAACAAACAATTCAAAACATCAATAAAACCAGGAGCTGGTTCTTTGAAAAGACAAACAAAATTGACAAACCTTTAACCAGGCTCATCAAGAAAAAAAGAGAGAGAACCCAAATGAACAAAATCAAAACTGAAAGAGGAAAAATCACAACTGATACCACAGAAATACAAAAGATTATAAGAAATTACTACAAACAACTATGTGAAAAGAGATAGGAATGATATGAAACCTGGATGAAATGGACAAATGTCCGGAAACATATCATCTTCCAAAACTGAATCAAGAAGAAACAGGAAGCCTAAGTAGACCAATAACCAAGTGTGAAATTGAAGCAGTAATCCAAAAACTCCCGGCACACAAAAGCCTTGGACTGGATGGCTTTACAGGTAAGTTTTACAACACATTCAGGGGAGAACTAACTCCTATCCTTCTCAAACTACTCCCAAAAATCCAAGAAGAGGGAAGACTCCCAAAATCTTTCTATGAAGCCAGTACTACCCCAATTCCAAAACCAGGTCAAGACACAACAAAGGAAGAAAACTACAGGCCAATATCGCTGATGTACATCGATGCTAAAATCCTCAACAAAATATTGACAAACCGGATCCAGCAGCACATTAAAAAGGTCGTCCACCACGAGCAAGTGGGATTCATCCCAGGCATGCAAGGATAGTTTAATATTCACAAATCAATAAACATAATGCACCACATAAACAAAACGAAAGACAAAAAAAAAATCACATGATCATATCCATAGATGCTGACAAAGCATTTGATAAAATAAAACACCCATTTTGATGAAGACACTCAGAAAAATGGGAATTGAGGGAGCATACCTCGACATAAATAAAGGCCGTATACGAGAAACCTGAAGCCAACATCGTATTCAATGGGCAAAAACTGAAACATTCCCCCTAAGATCAGGAACAAGACAAGGATGTCCACTTTCTCCTCTCTTATTCAACATAGTTTTGGAAGTCCAAGTTACAGCAATCAGAGAAGAAAAATAAATAAAAGGCATCCAAACTGGAAAAGAGGAAGTAAAGCTATCATTATTTGCAGATGACATGATAGTGTACATAGAAAGCCTTATAGATTCCACCAAAAAACTACTCTGCCTAATAAGTGAATTTGGCAAAATAGCAGGGTACAAAGTCAATATTCAGAAATCAAAGGCATTTCTGTACACCAACAATAAAATGTTAGAAATAGAAACTAGAAAAAAACCCATTTGCTATAGCAACAAGGAAAATAAAGTACTTAGGAATAAACTTAACCAAGAAGGTAAAAGACCTGTACTCGGGAAACTACAGAACACTGAAGAAAGAAATTAAGGAAGATACTGATAAATGGAAGCATATACCATGTTCACGGATGGGAAGAATCAACATCATTAAAATGTCCATACTACCCAAAGCAATTTATAGATTTAACAGAATCCCTATTAAAATATCAACGACATATTTCACACACCTAGAATAACTACTTCTAAAATTTATAGGGAACCAAAAAAGACCACGAATAGTTGCAGCAATCTTGAGGAAGAAGAACACAGTAGGAGGACTCACAATGCCTGATATCAAACTGTACTACAAAGCCACGGTGATCACGACAGTCTGGTACTGGCATAAGAACAGAAATATAAATCAGTGGCACATAGAGAGCCCAGAAATAAACCCACGTCTCTATGGTCAACTAATATTTGACATATGGGGAAGAAACATAAAATGGAGTGAAAAGAGCCTCTCCAACAAATGGTGCTGGGAGAACTGGACAGGGACATACAAAAAAATGAAACTAGACCACCAACTTACACCACACACGAGAATAAACTCAGGATGGATCAAAGACTTAAATGTAAGCCGTGACACCATAAAAGTCCTAGAGGAAAACATAGGCAGGGAAATCTCAGATACTCAATGTAGCAACATTTTCACCAACATATTTCCTAGAGCAAAGAGTAAACAAATGGGAGCACATCAAACTAAAGAGTTTCTGCTCGGCAAAAGAAAACATCAGCAAGATGAAAAGTGAACCAACCATATGGGAAAACATACTTGCCAATGTTACCTCAGACAAGGGTTTGATCTCCAAAATATATAAAGAACTTATAAGGGTTGGTGAAATATGGGGTGGTCTTCGGGCTTCACTTTAAAACTGGATTCTCTTTTCTATCCTAATGGCTTGGACATAAAGGGCCCAGAGGTGTGTGTGTGTGGGGGGGACTAAAATACTCCCCTCAGCCCAAAATTAGTACAGTGGACAAAAGGGCTTCGGACAGGTGTGATGTGTCTTGCACACCCTCTGTGAAAAAAGCCTTTTTCTTTTTCCTAAAGTGGCACATGGAAAAATTGTCTTCGGTAAAGATTTATTTCATTTACTTACAGCACATGGGCATGAGGACTAAGGGAGTAGGAGGTGAGCAGATTGGAAAGGTGCCTGGCAAGCACACAGTAGGTCTGCAATAAATATTAGCCAAGCAGGATTTCTTGGGCTGTATCCTGAGCCCCATTCTCTCTCCTCCCTACACCCTTCCTCTCACTTCTATTCTCTCCCAGAACTTTGACTTCTTCTGTAATGATTCCCAAATGTATTTGCAGCATGGAACTCTTTCCTGAGTTTCACATTCCTGTAGCCATATGTCCCTTGTTAATAATAAATATAAAGTTTATGAATAAACCATGTTGATTGCTAATAAGCCCTCTTCCCTTAGAAGCAGCACTTACAAGAATGTTCTTGACTTTTTATTTGAGCCAGTCCAAGTTTATTTATTTGAACAGTCCACTTCAACACAGGTGTCCAGCTCTAGTTGTAAACTGGGAGAGGAACATGAAAGGTTGGGGAAGGAAATTAACAGTGTGTGTAGGACTGCCTCTGAATTTCTGCTTGTTATCCAAAGCAGGTGTATATTCAAAGATAGCTCTACCCTTCAACCCTTATCACCTTCCTACCACAAAGTCATGAACACTGGGATTGTTGAGAGTGTGGTCAAACATGTGATCTCAAGGACCCTGACAACAGGCTATAAATGCTCCAGAACAGGAGACATATTCTGGTGATAAATAGCTACCTGGCACTTTGTTAAGGCTCCACATGCCTTAACCCACTTAAACATCATTATCAACTCCAAGGTGAGTGCTGACAATAGTCACATTTTCAGGTGGGTTCACGCTGGAATAGTAAAAGTTGCTCAAGATTACACAACTAGAAAGTAGAGGAACAAGAATATGAACACGTACTGTCATACTCCAGAGCCTCACTCTGTTCATCAAGGTTCCTTAACCCCAGCACGAGTGACATTTGGAGCCAGATACCTGTGCTGTGGAGGACCTCCTGTACACTGTAGGATGTTTAGCAACACCACTGGCCTCTACCCACTAAATGTCAAAAGCAAACCCCAAGTGGTGACAATCAAAAATGTCTCCAACATTGCCCAATGCCTCCTAGGGAGTAAAATTACCTCCCATTGAAAATCCCTGCTATAGATGGGAGTGGGCTAGTTTAGAGATTAAATAAGTTGCCGATCAATGATAACTAGTAAAGAGTCCAACCTGTATTCAAACCTAGCATGACTTGATGCCATATATTATGGCATATTAATCAATATGGCAGAAAAAACAAGAGCCTCCTCCACCACCACCCCCCAAAAAAAGAAAGAAAGGAGGAATAAAAGAAAATAAATAAGATGATTCTTTTCAAATGATTTGCTTTTGTTTAAAGCAAAAGAAAGAGAACAGAAGTAGTCCCTAAAGACTGTTAAAGAAACAGACTGTCAAAGATTGTTTTAAGAAAAAGAGTCTCTAATGTACTTAAACTTAACTAAGAGTACGCAGGAACATTCTATGAAGCAGTGTTTCCCAGACTCAGCTGTGTATTATAACGTCCCAGGGAGCTTTAAAAATACTGATATGAGTCCCAGCCCCAGGAGATTCTCATTTAATTGGTCTAGGATGTGGCCAGTGTTTAGGGATTTTTAAAGCTCTCCATGTGTTGCCCGCATGAATCCAAAGCTAAGAACCACTGCTATAAACAATTAAACTAACCTTATCAATTATGCATATTAAATTGATTATATCTCTTTAGCTTAATAGAAAACCAAATGGTTACTTAATAAACTGACTATGTACACTATTCTCAACATCCATTGAGCTACTGATCATCAAATTTGTAGACATCCATAGCATTCTATAGCCAGAAGGGAAGTATTCTCTAGTTCCTAACCTTTGGGCCATCTAGCCTCCCATCATTATTTGCAATAGAAAATGACCAAAAAATCTTGGAAAGGATATTTGTTATTTCATAATTTTTACAACATCGTAAAAACAAATTTTAGTTATTGGATAAAATCTGGTTTAGAATGGTTTTGAGGCTCTAAACATTCTTTTTATTATTCCAATATGTTTGACTGAGTGGTTTTTTCTAAAAGTTAACCTTGTCTCTACTATCATGAATAATCTAGAACTCAGTAGATGCATCAGTTTCTAATATGTGATTTATTCAGATGACAATAGGGCCTTATAGGTTTTCGTTAAGATAGTCTTCAAACTATGGAAATGATAACCATTTTTCTCAATGAGCTTTCTGTCACAAAGACCAGGGAATCTTGTCTAATATGAACATAACCCTGCTGTTCACTCCAAGTATACTTCTTTTCCTTCCCTGGGCAATCTACACCTGCACATAAGCAATAAAACAGTGTGTGCGTTCTGATCATTTCTCCAATACCGATGACCATTTCTAATCACACTGGACAAAAACTTGTCTAGCAATTTGCATTGATTCTTAGAAGACGGTCATTTCTCAAACACGCATCTAAATGTAGGTCATTTCTCACATACTGATCCATGGAATCTGCAAGGTTCTTCAGAATTAAACAAAAGAAACCAAAAATTATGTCCCGTTACAAGTTATCTTTCAATCACTACTCTGAAGATTAAGGGGTGGGTTTGCTTATTCTGTTTTGTGGTTTTTGCCCATTTTGTTGGGGCTTTTTTGGAGTAAGAAGAAGGCTGGGAAGTATAAAAACCTTTCCCCAGCCCTGTAAGTTTATAAATACCTTTCAAGAGTTGGATGGAGCTCAATAAGCTATGGTAGAAATGCTCTTCAAAAGAGTCTATACTTCCGTAATGGCTACCATTACATTGGAGCCTTACTTTAGACACCAGAACTCAAAATAGCACTGACTCTGGGTAGCAGCAATATCTGAATTTATCTAACACCTAGATTCCCAAAGAGTTATGTGTAATTTAATTACATTTAATTCTGTTTTACTTATACAAACGGTCCACTATATCCTGCAGTTAACTCTTTCATTTAAAACAGATGAGGGCAGAGAGCACAAATGCTTACTTCTTTTGAGTCTCCATTGCATCTAGTAACCTGGTTTATGTTTAAAATATGCTTTTGTGTTCAAAATACGTGCTATTTCTTGGTTGTCAGAGGTAAATGATTCTTGCATCACAAATGATTATTCTCTAATTTCTGCTTTTCCTTGTTCCATTGCTCCTTCTAAACTAGAGAGAAATTTAGACCAGGATAAAGCCTATGAATGGAAAGGATGAAGTGACAAGGAAAAAGAATGGTGCAGATGTGAGCGTGGGTTTTTTGATGACTGTTGATTACTTGACTCTGGCTTTCAGTTTCCATCGATTGGTTGGGGTCGACTGGATTGACTACCATTATGCTTTGTTTCTGAGAGTGAGCATTTTATTTTCCGTGCAGCAGCATGCCCCTCGTGCATAGGTCATTTCCCTGAGACCTCAAGTATCCAGGAAACAGCCAAGAGCTAGGAAA
This sequence comes from Furipterus horrens, assembly GCF_987537825.1. Classification (NCBI taxonomy): domain Eukaryota; kingdom Metazoa; phylum Chordata; class Mammalia; order Chiroptera; family Furipteridae; genus Furipterus; species Furipterus horrens. The sequence continues at coordinate 631,964 of NW_028327201.1, read as the reverse complement.
TAAGTCTGAACACTTCTGAGCATCCAAAATAGATATGGCCATTTCCCCACTGTCCAAAACCTTACATAAAGTGGTAAGCCCTTTAGAGCTCCCTGCACGTAATTCTCGTAAACTGAACTGTGTGAGTTTCTAACAAGGCATGTTAGAAGCAGCACATTTGTTAGGAGGTTTGCAAAAATAAGGCTGCCAAAGCCTGAGACACTGGCAACCACGAAATGGCACCTGAGAGACAGCAAGAGAGAAAAAGACCAAACAACAGCAACAAGATAGAAAGCCTGACAAAACAAGAACCAAGGAATCAAAACTCAGATATCTGATCATGCCTTGTAGAGGCAAATAACCCTATAGTTGGACTGCATGTAAGGACAACATTGTATTCTAATGGGGAGAGATTGAGTCATGGTGACAAAACTGAGAAAGCCAAGAGTAAGATACACCCAGGAAACTGTTGGAGGGGGCAGAAAAGTATGCAATATGCTTTAGATCTATAGCCAACATCGTTTTGCAGTTGTTTTTGTGTTTAAGTGAGCGAAGATCATGGGGGGAAATGATATCTTAATTCTTAACCAGTTAACAGTTTTTAACAAAAAACCCATTCTTATTTAAATGATTTAAATAAGTCATTTAAATATGCCACATCCTCCGTAACATGCTGGATACATTAGGCATTACTGTATTTCGAGCAAAGCATGAAAATCTCTTTAGAAGTGTCGTGTTCTACGAAGTGTCACCATTACAGCAATGGAAGGAGAGACAGAGAGAGGAAGAGATACAGAGAGACAGAGATTCCAAGTTCTGTCAGGGTTATTACAGTTCCATCTTCCTTGCGTTTCTTTTCCAGCCACATGTGCTTTCCATTTTGACATAGTTACTAACACAATATTTAATTCATTCTGCTTTTATTTTATTTACTATCCACCAGACTTATCTTTCCATGTACCTCCATAATAGTCACAATTTTCATTTTGATGGCTGCCATGTTCCTAAATTGCTTCCAACTTCACTAATTATCCATAAGAACTAGTGTAATAAATAAACATCTATACATATATAGCTATTATGTGCTTTTGTAGTTCTGAATTACAAATGTACCTAAGGTAGAGTAAGAAATGTACCTGAAGAGTGACCAGCTTTACAAGACTGTGGTAAAAATAAGGTCAAAACACTAATCAAAGCCCTCCTCCTAAGATTAGCAGTAATCTAATCCCTGGAGATCTGTTCTCCCACTGCTCTGCATTGCCCAAGATCCTGGGGATTCATTCAAATTCTTCACTGAGAGAAAACTAGGTACTTACACCATCTGGCGGACACTTCGTGACACTGCTTCAGTTAGTCCTGTACCGTGGCCCCGACGACCCCATGCACCTCATGGGCAACATGCACGGCTCTTATACTGGGAACACTCCTTGCCCACCTGTGAAGGGGGCCCGGTGGGCATTAGCATTCCTCTACTAACAGAAGAACACAGAGAAGCTCTGAGAAGTGGTTCCCTGACCAAGGCGTCACAACCAGTAAGGGACAAAGGCAAATGTTTCATCCCCTAAAACAAACCGTTGTCCATTTCATCACATGATCTCATCATGCCAAGCAAAATCTGAAAATATTGGTGGGGGGGCACTATTCACCTGATTTTTTAACTGTGAGGGACACACTGTACCATATATATAGGTCTGCTTCTGTATCATAACTTTTAAAATATCTTGTGAAAACAGAAAACATACCATATGTGAAATGATGCTCCAAAACACCCTTACACATTATTGGGCTCAAATAATTTTAGTCAGTTGAAATTAACAGTGTTATTCTTTTCCTTTTCATTGAATATATTGGGGTGACACTGGTTAACAAAATTATACAGGTCTCAGGCGCACGGTTCTACAGCACATCATCTGTACACTGTATTGTGTGTTCACCACCCCAAGTCAAGTCTCCTTCCATCACCAGGTACCCTCTTTGCCCTCCTCCACCTCCCTAGACCTTCTCCCCCTTGGAAATCACACTGTTGTTGGTGTCCATGAGGTTTTTTCCTCTCTCCTATTTGCTCAGTCCCTCTACCCAGCCACCCAACCACCCCCAGACAGCTGTCATCCTGCTCTCCATCTATGAGTCTGTCTCTATTTTGCTTGTTAGTTCAGTTTGTTCATTACATTCCACATAAGAGTGAAATCGTATGGTAATACTTAGAGATTAACATAAAAAACAACGTGAAAGAATCGAGTTGGAAATGCAGTCTCCAAACAACACATTATGGAACTTCAGATGTGTAGTTACACTCATTTCCATGTGATGATATGTCACTGCAGCCTATGGCTGTGAGATGAATTCACTTCCTATTTGCTTTTGAAAGTGTTTCTCCAGCAATAACTCTGTATAGCTGTGCCCTCTGCTGGATGGAAATGGGTACCACTTTGTGGAGCTGTGCAGAGATGTGGTGTGTTATAATTCCATCTATTTAGGCAGAAATTTTCATGACTTGAAGTCTGAGTAATATTTCATAAATTAGTTGGCTCCATCCCACGCCATTCCTCACTCATCTTTATAAGTTACCGGTAAAGAATCTCATCTACTGAAGATTCAAAATACTGTTAACGATTAGGTCAGTACTGTTTATCTGCTGATACTGACTTGTTACTTCCAAAAAAAGTACTCATGAATTAATATAATAACATAAATACAGATTAATCTTTTTGGAGTCTCCCGTGGTTCAAGAAAATGCATCATGAAGCCTCTCATTAGAGTATTTAAGTTTGCAAATATCCAAAGAACCACAAGTATCATCCCATTTAATTTCATTGGGCCATTAAGCAAGTGTTCATTCCCAGGTGGTATGCTATGTTTCAAAGACACAGAACCAAATAAGGCATAGCCCCAGTTCTCAGGAGTTTTACCATGGAACAGAAGATGCTGAGAAGGAAATGGACAATTGTGGAGTAACACACGTCATGAACACTGGGCATAGCTCAGATGCCCCTTCATTGAAGGACTTGCTTCAGCCTCAGAAAGCCACCTCACCCAACACCATGCCCCCTTCCCGGGGCTCCTGTCCAGTGACTGCTGCCTATGAGAGAACAAAGGCCCTGACATCTCAGTCTAACTTGGACAACTGAGAAAGGCCATTTTAGCTCCTGAGATGCCTGCGGGTTCCACAGAGGCTGTTGTTAGGCCACATCCAAGTTCAACTCTTCTCTCTAGCCCAGTGCTTCTCAACTGGGGGTGATTTTGCAGCCCCCCTCCCCCAGCCGCATACTTGGCAATGTGGAAACAGTTCTGGTTGTCACAACTTGGGGAAGGAGAGTGGTGTGTGGGTGCTACTGACATCCAGAGGGTAGAGGACAGGGATGCTGCTAAACGTCCACAATTAGCAGCCCCACCGTAAAGCATTACCCATCTAGGTCAATATGCCAGCAGTTGAGAAATCCTGTCTACCCAGTCCTGCTTCTTTCATTTCCCTTTCATAGGTGTTGGCCCCGAGGTCATTCCTTAATAAACATCCTGCACACTAAATTCCGTTGTTGAGTCAGCGTTTGGAGGAACGGTTACAAAAGGATCTATAACAAGAACCCATTTTGGTTTTATATGTGTGTATATAAGCAAGAGAGTGGCATGTATGTGTTGAAATGTATTAGTATAACACAAACCTGGAAGGACATACTCTAAAGATGAAGAGCCGATATTTTACAGTAATGGGACCGTGTCTTGTTTCCTTTTGTGCTTAAGTGCCTGGTTTCTGAGATTTGTGTATTTCTTCTTGTGATCTGTTCTGTGCAGAGAGCACATGTTACTTTTGCAACTTGGGGAGGGAAAGTGGGGTAATTGCAAAGAAAGAGGGCATGGCCAATAGTATCAAACATTGCAGAGAGGCCAAATAATGCCAGATAATAGCTAGGAAGAAGCCAGCAGAGAGCCTCGGGGAGGTGGCTGTAGAAGGCGAGGGAATCAAAGTAGGTCGTTTTCTACAGCAGTAGGACCACAAAGAGAAGTTGAAGAATAGAAGAGTAAGGTGCAGGAGATGAAAAGTCGACCAAACCGATTGCCAAGATCAGAGCCTGGACGAGATTGATGCAGACACAAAAGGAGCTGGGGAGAAGACATGTGCTGATGTAAGACAGAGGTGTGTAATTGGGCAAGGTGCGTGTGAGGGCGTGGGTTTGGATGCCAAGAACACAAGAATGGATTGGCCCAGGCAGAAGCCAAGAGCCCTCTTCTTCTAAAACAAGACGCATGGTCATTACGGAGTTCAGATGGCAACACATTTTGAAGTGATAAATTCTGCAACTGGTCATCTTCAATTTTTCAGTAGGAGGTGAGGTCGTCCACTGAAAGAGCGTCTGGGTGGCGGGACAGGAGTTTGCCAGGAAGGTGAAACGGAAGGGAAACGAGCGACCCAAAGCCCTGCCTGAGAGGGCATGCTCCTAGGAAACTTACCTTTCCTTTACCCAGTTTCAAAGTAAAATCTCAGGAGTGTTAGCACTACCGACATCACCGAGGCCAGGGAACGGGCTCCCAACCAGCGCTTCTCTACAACACTCAGGTGGCAGAGGGCTCCCGGAGGGCTCTAAAAGGCCCACCTGGCAGGATCAGCCACACCTGTACATCTCCACGGGGCTTTTGGGCACTCAGTATCACAGTCTGGGATTATTCTGTGCTACTTTCTGCTTTAGGGAACGGTGTCTGAAGATTTCCTTGCCTTGCCGTGGGGTTTCAAGAAGCTGTACAACCTCTCGCCGGGTCTTCTGGCATATCTCAATCTGATCTCCAGCTGCTGGGACTTCTCCAGAGTATAAAAAAGAGGGCATGTCATGCTGCAGCTGGAGCCTCGTTTTCTCCTAGCTCTCCCGGACACACCTGTCCACCCCCAGGACACGCTGATATGAGATCATTGTTAGCATATGGTCTTAATAGAGCGTGGAATTTTTAGGTGCTTTGTTAAAAGAAATGGTTCTCAACTGGGAGTAATTTTGCCTCCATGCCAAGGGGAGATTCGGCCATTTTGCTGAACATCCTACAATGCACAGGGCAGCTTCCACAACGAAGAATGATCTGTCCCCAAATGTCAATAGTGCTGAGGGTGAGAAACCCTGCTTTAAAGAGTTCCTTATCTGCAAGGACCTTTTCTTTTTTAAAATCCTCACTCCAGGATATGTTTTTAGTGATGAGAGAGGGAGACGGAGAAGGAGAGGGAGAGGGAGAGAAGGAGAGAGATTGATTGGTTGCCTCCTGTATGCACCCCGACCAGGAATCAAATCTGCAACCTATTGGTGCAGGGGAGACACTCCATCAACTGGGCCACCCAGCCAGGGCTGCAAGGACCTTTTTAAAGTCTTCCTAAAACCCATATAAGGGTTATTTTTAATTTGAAATTAGTGTCTAAAATAAATCAAAGAAAATGCCAGATGAGAGTGACGAATGGTAGGATTTATAAATGTCCACAAGATGGCACTGAAACACAGACGAAAATTCAATCTTCTCCAGCCTCCATTTCAGAATGCAGTTTCTCACTCATCCTGGTCAGCTTTCTAGGGTAACAAAAGCCCATCCTTTTTCTAAAGGGCTTGTCACTTTTTTGTGCCTAGTGTTCCCTACCACCAGTATTTTCATGCAAGTGAATTAAAATGATTAATGACTAAAACTTAGCCTGGAACATAAAAAGAACAGGGCCACCTACTCGATCAGCTACAGAATTTGCGGGAGAATCTGCTAGCTTCTTGCCTTCTTTTTAGCTTAACATTTAGCTGGACACCTGGCTAGCAGACATTTCCAAGACTCCAGTACCCTTAGGATGGTCAAGTGACAAAGCTCTGGCCACAAGTGGGATTTAAGCAGAAGTGTTGTTGGAGACTTCTGGGTAATACCCTTAAAGAAGTGGTTCTCAACGGGGGGGGGGGGTGACTTTGCCCCTAGGGGACATTTGGCCATGCCTGGGACATCTTTAATGGTCACAACTGGAGGATGCTAGTAACCTGTAGTGGGTAGAGCCCAGGGATGCTGCTAAATATCCTACAATGCACAGGACAGCCCCCCAAACACAGAATTACCCAGCTTCCAATGTAAATTGTGCCCCGGTGGGAAAATGCTACCTCAGAGGAACAGGGCATGCCACGGCTTCCCATACCTCTCTTCCCACTGGCTGTGACGGTACAGTGGTGCACCATCTTGGTCCATGTGGGCCAAGGCAACAAATCAGGGAGCATGAAGCTACAAGATAGGTGGCATCTGAGTCCCTGAGCCAGTGAATCTACCTTACCACTCTGAACACCTTCCACCCAGAGACAGAATATATACACACACACTCATGGCACTATAGTCCACATACTCGTAGTACTCCAGTAACTGCTCTACCTCAAACATATCTACTCTAGACCTGTCTGTTCTGCCTTACCCAGGAGGCCCTTGGCATTTTCTCCCTCCTACTTACCCCTATTTTTCTCATGGTCCTTCTCCCCTGATGTGGCCTCTTCCCTAAGGCAGATATTTCAACAGCCCCCAACTGATTTATCAGCCTCACTCCATACCTGACCTTTCCCAGAAGATACTACACTCCTAACCACTCCCCATACACCCCCACCTCCACCCCCATTCTATCCATAGATATTTCATTTTACCCCACATTCATTTCTTAAACAGAGCAAAACTACTAAAAAATGTCAGTATCATGAAAGAGCAATAAAAAAATCTGGGGAACTGTTCTAGATTGCAGGAGACTAAAAGATGGCAAAACGAAATATATGGATTGTGGATAGGGTAGAAACGAGTGGCAGTAGAGGCCATTATGGGATAGTTAAGGAAAATTGAATATGAATTGCATGTGGAAGAATGTCCTTGTTCCTAGGAGATGCATACTGAAGTATTTAAGATTGAATATCATGGTGTCTGCAACCAACTTCCGAATGGTTCAGCAAAATAAGGATTATTTTATATAATAACTACATATTCATAAGTTTAGTCAGTTGGGTGCTAGATAGATTTTAGATAAAGCAAGATGGCAAAACATTAATAATGGGTAAAACTGGATAAAGGGTCTATGAGTACTCATTGTACTGATTTTCCTTTGGGTTTTATTTTTTCCCAAAATATAAAGGGCTAATAGAACATCACTTGAAGAATGTTTTTCATAATACACGTGCTTCTGCTGTAGTCCAAAACCAAGGAATCAAGACTTTTCCTGGGTGGGACTTGGGAATCTGCATTTTAAAAGTCCTAGCGCCCCAAGTAAGAAACACGCCTGTGAAACTGCATCTCAGACCCGCCTCTGCCTCCTCTGGTCCTGGATTTCCTTCAGAACTTAAACCTTGACACTAGTTATTTTTGACAATGTTGAAAGCAGGTGCAGCTAGGGATTGGGGGTGGTGAGAAGAGCAGTGAACTGAGGATATGTTCGGGAGCACTCCAGTATTTTAAGATGGGCAGACAAGGAGAATTCCATGAGACATCAACAAGGAAGGGCCAGGGAAGTAAGATGGTAGAAATGCCAGGAGTGCACGTATATACTTCAAAAGAGGATAGAGATAGATGACAAGGCATTCTAGGTGCGCCTGCTCTAGAAGTTGCATCAGGATGAGGAAAACTAAGTTGTTACATCAGTTCAGAAATGGGTCATTTGATGCCAGAGTAGATTTTCTTGGCCAGCCCTCTCTTCCTTCCAGTTGCCAGTATGTGCCGTGGGACTGGCTGACAGAGCCACCTGATATCTCAGACGGGAGAAATTTCTTTTCCAAAAAAAGCAAGGTCTCTGGGAGAGAGATGCTATCAAGCCCCAGAGAGAAAGTTTAGCAGTTAAGGGGGGTTTCCTTTGCTTCTTCCTCCTGCTGAATTCTGGGACGGGATTTATAGTTCTTGGGAGGCAGTGTACAAAACCACCTCAGAGTCACAGAAAATACTCCTGTTTGACATTTGAGAGTGAAGCGGTTGGGGATCATGGAGCCTGGAATCTACGGCTTCTAGAATTGGGTGGTAGTGAGAGTGTTAAATACAAGCTGTGAGACTTGACGAAGGGAAGTAAAAACCTACCACTCCTTCACCAATTGACTCCATCACAGCTGGGGTTTTACAGCCCCAGTCATAAGGGGCACCCTTTCTCGCTCTTACTTGCCCCGCTAAGACGTGTGTGGACCCAGGTATGGATAAATCCTCTTCACTTTCAGTGGAGCTCAGTGAGGCATTTTTAAAAATGTAAAGTGAAAGGAAGGATACAAACAGAAGTTAACAAAGGAAGTAAAGAACAGTTGGTCAGGACAACGGTCCATTTGATCCATTCTTCCCATAGCAGACGGAGCAACTGCTCCAGAACACAAATCTCACCCTGAAAATGCCAGGCTCAGACCTTTTAAGTGGTTTTCCATTGACCTCAGAAAAGAGTCCAAAATTGTAAATGACACACAAGGCCTTTCTGATACTAGCTGACGTTTGGCTTTGTCACCCATCAGTTCTCTTCACACACTCTACACTCCAGTTACCACTTTTGTATCTGTATGGCCACTGAAATCAAGCACAGTAGTTAAGAGTACAGACTCCAGAGTCAGGCTACCAGGCCTTAATCTCAGACGTGAGCAAGACTCTGATCCTCTCTGCCTTCATTTCTTCAGTGACAAAACGAGGCTACCAACAGAGGTGCTTTAAGGATCAGATAAGAGGCCTGCCACAAAGTCAGCACACAATACATGTTAGCTGTTCCTCAACAAACAATGATTGGCTGACTGCCTGTCACGTCCATTTATCACATGCTACTTCTCACCTAGAGGAAAGGCAGACATGTAAACAGGACATTATCATACGTTGTGATCAAAGTGAGGATAGAGCTGTGTGAGCCAGAGGGAACAACTCGTGGGTTTCCTCCCTCGCACCCTTCCCTCAGCTACATTCATCAAAGGTGTTACTTCAAATTCAACTTTTAGCCAGGCCCTGAGGCTTGAGAAAAGTAAATAATTTCCAATTTAATGCTGGCATTAGAACTTTAGGCACTGGCATAGTCCTACTGCCTGTTAAAATATCAAAATACTTTCATATTGCTTAGCAAATGCCCTGAGCACCTGAAGTGTTCTGGCTCTCGGGAGCACTGACTGGACACCATCAGCGTCCACCCTCGTTCCCCCTATGGCACATGTGTGGCAGCTTGTCCGACACTGTTCTTTTGCTCTCATACCCCACCCCGATGGTAGCAACTCTAGGCACTGTGAGCAAATGGGAATTACCAGTTTGTTCAAGCCAGCATTCATTTGGATATCACCTTGGCTTGCACTTGGGGATACCGCCTGCTCTATGAGTCCTAGGAGCTGTCTCTGTTTGCTTGTTGAGACGCCTGTTGTCTTAGGATAGCTTTTGGCCTTCTTTTGGGCCATGGCCTATGCCTGCAATACTCTTTGGAAACCTGTGCCTATCCACCAGCCTGGCTTCCTTCTAGCCATCTATCTACCCCACGTGAGAGGTTTCTGTTGCCTCCTAAAGGCACCCAATCCATTCTGTCGGTATTACCAGCTCTACGTACGCTAGGACTTATCATGACATGTGGCATTAGGAACATGTCCTGGTATCTATGAAAGAATACAAAGTGAGAGATTTGGAACCAGAGCTATCTGTCCTTGAATCCCAGCTCTACCATTTCTTAACTCTCTGAACTTGAGCAGGGTATTCAGCTTCTCTGGGCCTCAGTTGCCTCACCTGCAAAATCAGATAATACTAATATGTACTTCATAGGGCTTTGGGGAAAATTAAAAGACATAGTAGTGAAAAGCACTTAGAAGAATGCCTGGTACATAGGAAAAGCTCAGTAAATGTTATTATTGCTATTGTTACTATTCTTATTATTTTATATCGAAGCTTTAATGGGCACATTGAGCATATTTTCAAATAGTTTTACCTTGCTTGCCTTTTCGAGTGGCTCAACACCTCCACAAATGTAGGTACGAAAGACATTGATTAGCATGCCAATTTCCAAGGGGAAGAAACTGATGCTCAGCTATATTAAGGGATTAAGTGACATTAAGTGGCAGTGGTGAATGACACATTTTTGACTCCCTATTTTCTGTCATTTTCCCCACCTGGGAACACTGAAATAGGTGGATCATTATTTATTCAATAAAAATTTATTAAATGGCTACTATGTACCAGATATTGCGCTAAGCACCGAGGATACAGTAGTGAGCAAGACTGACATTCTAGTGGGAATAAACAGTCAATAACCAAACAAATAAGAATATAAATGACATATCAATTGGTATGATGAAAATAAAACAGGGTGATGTTTAAAGAATAACTGTGAGAGTTCGGTGAAGGAAGGAAGGCTTTTCTGAGGAGGAGACTTTCATGACAAGAAGACAAGCTGGAACCCTTTTCTTTTCTTTTCTTTTCCTTTTTTTTTTTTTTTTCCTGTGTGGTTGCCTCTCACTCGCGCCCGCAACTGGGGACCTGATGTGCAACCTGGTAATGTTCCCTGACTGGGAATCGAACCAGCGACACTTGATTCTCAGGCCGATGCTCAATCCACTGAGCCACAGCAGCCAGGGCTTGGAACCCTTTTCACATTTGATATGTGACTGGGATCTGGGAGGGAAGTTCTCACAGAAAGGAACTTCCTGCTCTGGGCCTCCACAGACAAGTGGAAGAAGCAGGAGGGAGGGCTGCAAGTTAAGGGTGGCTCAGGGCCTAAAGTCAGAATTAGAGACTTTCTGGAGAAGCACAAAGCAAAGAAACTCGTGAATAGTGCAAGGCATTTTCCTTACAAGTATTTATTAAGTCTATATTTTTCAATTAACTTTACTGAGATATAATTTAGATAGAATAATGTTCAGATAGAATAATGTTTACTAATTTCAAGTGTATAGTTTGCTGAGCCTTGAGAAATGTACACATAAACCTGCACTAACCACCCCCCTCTGTTATTATCAAGGTGCATAGATGACATTTCCATAACCCTAAAACATTCCCTTGTGAATCTTTGCAGTCAATTATTGTGAGGTATTTTGTATAATGTCCCTCGATTTGAGTTTACCGAATCATTTTCATGATTACGCCGGAGTCATGCTTTTTTTTTTTTTTTTTTTTTTTTTTTTTTGCAAAACTGCCATAGAGGTAATGTGCCCTTCTCTTGACATCATGTCTGGAGGTAGGTGGTGTCAATGTCTTTACTGGCAATGTTAACCTTGATCACCTAATTAAAATGTGACTGATGGGGTTTATCTATTGTAGTTACTCCTTTTCCCTTTGTAATTAATAAATATTTTGTGGGAGGAGTGATATCCCATAAAGATTTACACTGGCATTGTATGAGACCTATGTGTTGAATTAGAGAATATTGTTTTGTTTTATTTAGTTATAGTAGAAACATATCTGTTTCTGTATTTATCAGCTTTCCTCTGTTTTCCTCGTTCATGTTTTATGGCTTTGTTTTTTAATAAACACGGGTTCTGAATGAATAGGAAAACAGTGTGAGAAGAATGGAAAGAAACATAGAGAAGCAAACTTGGATTTGAATACCAACTCTCCCACTTACTGATCACATGACCTTGCAAAAGTCTTTTAAACGTAAGCCTCTAGTTTCTCATCGGTAAAAATGGCTAATAACAAACCACGTTACAAGGTTTTAGGAAGAATTAAAGCACTTAGTAGTGTCTGGCACTCAGTAAGTGCTCTGTAAATGCCATTTCTTGCCTTCCTTAATATGCCAGTGTTTAATATTGTCATTGTCTTTCTCTGACTGGGTGGCTCTAGGATATAGAAACACAATCAATTTTTAGATGTTTTTCATGTTCTGACAGCACAAAGACTTTAGTGCAGGGGTAGTGCTCAACCTTTTACATGTTTCTGAGTCGCTGGGGAGAAAGAATCTGGAACTGTTTTAGTTGATGGCAAATTCTTACACCTCACTAGTATTTTCTATCTTATACTTCTGCAAAGTTCACTTATTACTTCTGGTATTAGGGGACGTGATTTTCATGGATGTACAAATATATATCATTTGCAAAAGTAGCATTTTTATTTGTCTTTTTTCCGTATTAGAACTATTTTAAAGCAGAATTTTGAAAGGTCGATTTTGTGTTGTCCCTGTTTTCAAGCACAATTAATGCAATATGAGCTTTGTTGGGAAGATGTACTCCTATGTTCAGCAAGAGAGGAAACACTACAGACATCCTTCTCCTTCTCCCTGATATTTGTAAGGTTTCAGTGAAACTTTGATTTCTCTGCTTTTTCCTTGCTCCAAGTTTTATTTCCCCTTTCCTAAACTTGTTTGATTTGTTCCCTACGTTCTTTAAGCAGGAGCCAATGCATTGGCTTCTTTTGTACTGATACACGTTTTTAGGACAAGACGTTCTCTAAGTACTGCCTTGGCAATATAATGCCTACCCATTTTTGCTTTTGCCTCAAGTTCCATTATGGTTTGGCATGGCACTGTTACTGTATCTTCTGTATCACAATCAAGGAATTTTTTGCATTAATTTTTTATTGAATTTGTTGGGGTGACATTGGTTAATAAAATTACAATCTATAGGTTTCAGGCGTACAGTTCTATAATAAGCCTTCTGTATATTGTATTGTGTGTTCACCACCCCTAGTCATATCTCCTTCTGTTAGGGATAAAGAAGCAAGCCAGTGACTCTCAAACCAGCAGGAGAAAATTAACAGATGAATCATGGAAAAGGGGCGAGGGAACGACATTCTGCAGCTCCTCACACATATCTCTGGGCTCAAAAGGAGAAAGACTGTTGTCACCAAACACAGAGAAATGGGAAGATGTAGCTAGATAACTTGGCAAGTACAGTAAGTTGGACATAGACCTATAACTAGATTACCCTTAGTTAATCACACCCTGAGTTAAGTAGTTAATCACATTAGAATAGATTGTGAACCCGGATTAACCAGTAGTGGAGAAACCGGGGAGAAGGAGAGGGGAGGAGAGCTCATCGCCTTAGTATAAAACCAGTTTACTTTGTCTACTTTGCGCGCACATGCTCCTGGCTGGTGGTGCGCCCAGCTCCGCAGACTCACGAATAAATGCCTCGCTTTGCTGCTCAAGTCCTGTGTACCAGTGATTTATTGTGAGCGTTTCTCACCCTTCCATCACCATTTTTCTCCCCTTTATCCTCTGCCTCCCCCAATTCCTTTTCCCTTTGGTAATCACCATACTGTTGTCTATGTCTATGAGGTGGGTCTTTTTTTCCTTTTTCTTTTTTGGCTTAATTTCTTCACCTTTTCCACACAGCCTCTCAACCTCCCTCCCTTGTGACAGTTGTCAGTCTGTTCTCTACCTGTTTTGTTTGTTTATTTTGTTCATTAGATTCCACATATGAGTGAAATCATATGGTACTTGTCTTTCTCTGACTGCTATTAATTTTGACTTAAAAAAACATTACACAGTATGGAATTTCCTCAAAAAACTAAAAATGGAACTGCCTTTTTACACATTGATTCCACCGCTGGGATTATACCCTAAGAACCCTGAAACACCAATTCAAAAGAACCTATGTACCTCAATGTTCATAGCAGTGTTATTTACATTAGCTAAGGGCTGGAAACAGCCTAAGTGCCCATCAATAAGTGAGTGGATCAAAAACTGTGATGCATTTACACAGTGCAATACTACACAGCAGAACGAAAGAAGGAACTCTCGCCCTTCACAAGAGCATGAGTGGACCTGGAGAATATTATGCTTAATGAAATCAGCTAGCGGTGAAAGGCAAATACTATACGATCTCACCTAATACAGGAAGCTAATGAACAAAGCAAACAGACAAATGAGCAAAATAGAGCCAGTGATATATAAACAAAGAGCAGACTGACAGCGACCAAAGGGGAAGGGGAAGGGGAAGGGGAGTAATGGGGGAAAGAAAGGGAAGGGTCGAGTCAAGGAGCAAGTATAAAGGACCCATGGTCATGAGCAAAAGGTAAGAACTGACTATGAATGTGGGAGTGGGGGTGGGCGGGGCAGGGGAGAGCAATGGGAAAAGGATTAGGACAACTGTAGTTGAACAACAATAAAATTAAAAATTAAAGAACTAAAAGCATATTAAAATAAAAATAGTACATTGAAATATTATTTATCTTGATTACTGAGTTTTCTGGTACCCCCTTAAAATGTGACCCTGAAGCAAGTGCTTCTAACACTTCACCTCAACACAGCCCTAGACCTGCAGTAACCTTCTAGATGAGTTATGCTCACAACTTCCTTTTAAAATGGATGCCTGATGCTCAGATAGACTAAAACTGTTAGAGATAGCAAACCAATTAATTACACCACCTATCAGGAGATAATTGTGATTTTCCCCTCCTTCTTCTCCTGTCTTCCCTTTTTACACGTTGGGTTCGCGGCTCAGCAGAAATCTTTGCCCATTTCCAACTGTTGGCACTGAGGAAGGCCGCATTGCTAATATGGTGCCGGGGAGCACTTCTCAATTTATAGAGGTGAAAGGCCAGGGTCCCACCCTCCAGGGATAAACCTCAAGACTGCAGAGCTGTTCCAGACACTTGCCAGGGCCCTTTGAGGCCCAAAGCATTCTTTTCTCTCTTGGAGTTTGTCAATTAGTTCGGGCAAAAATCAAGTTTCCTCACCCTGATCTTACCTCATCTACACAGGTTTCCCTGAGAAAATATGGAAAAGAAACTCTTATAATCCTGAAATATCAGAAGTAAAAAAGCCCTCAAGGAGAATCTTACCCCAATGCCTTCCACTTAACAGCACTTATAACTTCCTGTGCTGTATCTCCACAGTCCCAGGAATCCCTAAGGCTGCCTCATAATAAAAATCAGGAGCAAGTCAAGAGCCAAGTTAATCAAGGAAGTAAACTACTATGGGCCCCAGTTATGCTCAGGGAGATCTGAGTCATCAGAAATGCAGCCCTGGCCCTGTAACTTGTTTATTAAGGATTTTCCTAAGGACAGAGACAAGGATCTGTAGTGGCTCAACTCCAAAGCTCTTCATGGGGTGGGATGGGACTGCAAAAGATTTGACTAGCTTTCATTTGAGTTGTGGAGCTTTAAAGGTTCTGCTTTAAAGGGGCCTGCCTTTCCTTCTGACAGGTCCAGGCACTGTGAAGGTAAAGTTTGCCTCCATGCCTCTTATCCCCCACCCCTCACCCCGTAAAGTGTCTCTCTAGGTTACATTGTCAGAGAATTTTGTTTTTATTTTAAAATATATCAAGAACACTTGCAAATGTGTTAGGATGGGCTTTGAGACATACAGCTTCCTTCACATAGCCACATTTATAAGATTCACCTTGTGCAAAGCATCACATCCATTCCTCCAGCTTAAACAGTGAGGGTAATTTCTGGCTACATTTTACACGTGAAGAAACAGGCTTACAGTCTAGGTGACTCTGTAAGGCCACGTAGCTAGTAAGAGGCAAAAGCTTTGACTTTTGAATTCAGAAGGATGCCACATCTTGTGCTTTTTCTACAAAGCCACTCGCACCTCAAAGGTGCTAAGGTATGCCACAGCAAACTAGCTAGTAGAGGACCACAGGGTCGAAACCACTATCTTGATCTCATCTGATCTGCAATGAATTCTAGCATTATAATTGACTTCTGAGAAGCATACAACAAATCTAGGAACTTAGTGCTAGTCTCAATGGAATTCGCATAGCATGGCTATGAGGAATTTACCATTCTGTAGTTTATTCTCAGAAAAATTTCCTTTCAGACTGGTAGAAGACAAGGAAATCTCATCAATTGAAGGAAATGACTTATAAGGAAACTTTATTCACACAGGGGGGAGGATCAGAACACATTGTAGTTCAGTCAGTAAATACTAAATAGCCATGGCTAAATAGTAAGTACTAAATAGCCACATGCAGTTGATATGGAGTGTGTGTGTGTGTGTGTGTGTGTGTGGGCGTGCGCGAGCGCGCGCGTGCATGTGGCAAGTGGTCACAATGTCCTTGAGTAATATACCTATCAATTTTTTTTTTGTCTAAGCTAGCTGTCCTGTCATGATGACTGTAGTCAAGAACCCTGCCTCAACACCCATGTATTTCTCCAGCTTATCCTTACATAAAAGAGTGCCTTAGTATGCAGGTGCCACACTATCTCACAGTTCTTGTTGGCCCTGTGCTACTTCTGTTTAATTTCTTATATATATGAGTCCCTGTTGTCCAGGCAGTATGGATAATTTGTTACTGTCTTGCCTGCCGCCACGAGAATAAAGTTGGTGTGAATTCCTTCTGCAACGCCCCACTGTCATTTTGCAGTCTCACTGAATCCAAAGTTAACCTGCCTGGAGCTGAGCTCCTGCGGCACTTGGTACAGTCAGCAGGACTTGCCACAAACGAAAGCTATGGAGCAGGGGTCAGCCACGGGGCACGGCCACTCAGGGTGGGCTATCGGGTTGGCCTGCATGGATATGTGGTTCATGGTGGTGACCGTGTTGGAGGCTTCGGTGCCCCTGCAAGATTGGGAGAGGGTAGAAGTGACTCCTGAGGTGAGAGAAGAGGCTCTGCTGAAGATAGGGGGCTCTCTAGGGAAGAAAAGTGCCTGGGTAGGGGCTGGTGCTGTAGGCTGGCTATTTCTCTGTTCTGCATAAAGCATTCAGGGAGTTGCTTGAATTGGAAGCCCAGGTCCGAGAGTTGAAAGAGGACCTGTCTCAGGAGCAGGAATTGAGGGCTGCCTGGGAGAAAACATGGGAGCTATTAGAGGTGGAAGTGGCCACCCTGAGGGCCTGGATCAGGACTGGTTTTGTGACAGGATCAGAGGTACAGGTCATAGACTCCTCGGAGGATGAGGATGAGGAGGAGGATGTTGGGGAGGGCTAGACCTCACCCATTTCAGCCATGCCTGGGGTGGCGGTGGTGGTAATGCAGAAGATTAAGACTAAGTGTCCTTGAATGACTGAGGGTCAAGCCAGCCCCCTCTGCCAGTCACAGAGCACTCCACAGTGCATCCGTACTTGCAAGCAGAGCTGGTGGATTTGGGGAGCTGCTTCTGGCAAAAGGCGTCAGAATCTTTGGCGGCTTGGTTGCTAAGATTATGGGATGTAGGGGCGGGTGGCATTTTACTTCCTGGCCAGGGAATGGGTAAGCTTGTATCCAACCCCACGCACCCAGTGCTGAGGCAGCAGCTGCAGAATGCACACGAGACTCCAGGCAATCATTCCCTGTTAGATTGGATCAAGGCAGCTGATCGCATTACGTGGCCGAACCCAGGAGATCTTCCATCTACGTCCAGCAGGTGGCAGTTGTATACTGGGTTACAGCAGCTATTAGGAGAACTGGGACTGAAGGATGCTATTTATACTGTAATTTGAAAACTCATGGCCTGGATGAAGAAGTGTTCACAGCGAGAATAAGGGATTTGGTCCTACAAACTGCACTGTAGTAGTTATTCAGACCCAACGGAAACTACCCTGGGGAGGGGAGTAAAGGTGTGGTATACAAAACCAGGGAGGGACCTGATACCTGCTATTGTGTTATCTCAAGATATCTCTTTAGCATGCAGCCTACCGGACGAGCAAGACCTACCTTTGTTAGTACCACTAAAACCTATTTTTAAAATCACCCTTAGGGTCAGTCTGTAGCAATGTGTACATGGACTGGGCATACACCCTTTGCTGAGGTGGCAAATGCCTTGGCATGCAGTGTCAGCACAGAGACGCCAAGCAGAATTGCCACCGGCTTACCATGGAGAGCGTGGATCCTTTGTTCCTGTCTCACCTGCTGCCACAAGAATAAACTTGGGACTTCTGGCCAAAATGGAGACATAGGTAGACACGCTGCATCTCCTTCCACAACTGAAAAGGAATACAACTACCTCAAAACTGGAGACACCCAGAAGTTCCAGAAAGTCGAGCTGCATGGAAGTTCAACAAACACAGATTTAAAGAAGAAAAACTCATCCAGAGAGGCAGGAGGGATGGAGCCGGGGCAGAGAGGAAGCAGTGAGGTGGCAGTGGCAGCTGTGGCATCGGCAGTGGCAGACCAGTGGAAAACGCAGTCACACCTTTAAAAAAAGTAGGGAGGAACACCTGGGGAGAGCTCTCAGCACCAGACCAGACAGTGCAGCTCACAGTTCCAGCACCAGGGAAAATAAAACCCATTGCTCGTGACTGAAAGCCAGTGGGGGTTGGGGCATGGGTAGAAGCTGCTGGTCTCTCAGCAGAGTTCCTTTGTTTAGAGGCCCTCAGAGTCCTAGAATGCCACAAACCCACCCATTCTGGGAACCACAGCCAGAGAAATAGCTAGAGACAGCCAGTTCCACACAGGAAGTGGGAGAAGTGCCTGGAAAAGGGGCGAGGGTTGAGCAAGCAGCTTTGTTCCCTCTCAGACTCCTCTCCCTCATATGGCACCACAACGTGGCAAAATGGGTCGCCCCATACTAACGAAGACCTAAGGCTCTGCCCCTCACAATGTAGCAGTTGTGACAGCTCTACTAACACAGAGGCAAACACAGAAGCCTCTCAAGTTAATGAGACAGAGAAGTATGGCCCAAAAGAGAACGGATCAAGGTTCCAGTGGAAGAACTAAGCGATGAGGAGATAGGCAACCTAACAGACTGAGAGTTCAAACCACTGGTGATAAAGATGCTCACAGATGTGACAGATATGCTGGAGTGTGGCAAATGCAGAAGGGAACAAGTGAAGGCTAAGTTAAGTGAAACCAAGGACAATCCACACAAAACCAATAGTAAAGGGAAGGAAGTCTGGGTTCAAATCAATGACTTGGGACATAAGGAAGAAATAAACAGTCAACCATTGTAGAAGGAGGAAACAAGAATTGAAAAAAAAGAATGAGGACAGGCTTAGGAACCTCTGGGACAACTTGAAACGTGCCGTCATCTGAATCATAGGAGTGCCAGAAAGAGAAGAGGAAGAGCAAGAAATTGAACCTTATGTAAAAATAAATAAATAAATAAATAAATAAATAAATAATGCCAACTTTGGCAAAGGGAAGAGACATACACGTCCAGGAAGCATAGAGTCCCAAACAAACTAGACCCAAAGAGGACCACACCAAGACACATCACGATTAAAATGCCCAAGGTCAAAGATAGAGAATCTTCAAAGCAGCAAGAGAAAAGCAGAGTTACCTACAAAGGGGTGCCTGTAAGACTATCAGCTGATTTCTCAAAAGAAACTTTGCAGGCAAGAAGGGACTGGTAAGAAGTATTCAAAGTGATGAAAAACAAGGATTTACAACCAAGATTACTCTATCCAGGAAAGCTATCATTTAGAATGGAAGGGCAGATAAAGTGCTCCCCAGACAATGTGAAGTTAAAGGAGTTCATCATCACCAAGCCCTTATTATATGAAACGTTAAAGGCACTTATTTAAGAGAAAGAGGGTCAAAACTATGAACATTAAAATGACAACAAAGTCACAACTATCAACAACAGAACCTAAAAAATAAAAACAAACCAATAAAAGTAAACAGGCAACCAGAATAGGAACAGAATCATAGGCATAGGGATCATTTGGAGGGTTATCGGCTGGGAAGGGGAAGGAGGAGAAGTAGTGCAGGGATTAAGGAGCATAATTAGTAGGTACAAAATAGGCAGGGGGACATTAAGAATAATATAGGAAAGGGTGAAGCTGAAGAACTGGTATGCACAACCAATGGACATGAACTAAGGGGGGTGGGACTGCTGGAAGGAAGAAGGATACTGGGTGGAGGGGAGCAAAGAGAAAAGAAATTGGGACAACTGTAACAGCATAATCAATAAAATATACTTAATTAAAAAAATCAACTTGGCACCTTCCTCCAAAGAAACCCTTTTGTTCCTCTAATGTGGGACATTGAAAAATTAATACCTGCCTTTTGTCATCTAGTGGTTATGGATTGAATGATGTCCTTTAACCCTGTTGCCAAAACTGTTGTCCCGAGAATACAACAAGGATGCCAGCCCGTTAAACCAAGCACGCCATTGTCCGGGGACAACCAACGGACCTGGAGTCTGCAAGACCCTTCCCCATGTGAAAAGACCACCCTCCCCTCCACACCCCCATTCTTATTAGCGATGTCTGGACCCAAGGGTAGGTAGGCCGACGGCCATGTCCAGAAGCAGCTAGAGGAGCTCCAGACCGTCACCCATTGTCCTTTATAAGATTATAAAGGGTCTTAAGTCTGAGAGGGGGGATTGTTATTTTTTATTGTTAGAATAATTAGTTAATTGATTAATTAATTAATTTTAAAAAAGAACAATATAGGAAAGGATGAAGCCAGAACTTGTATGTACGACCCATTGGCATGGACTGGGTTGGGGGGGTTGCTGGGGGAGGGGTGCTGCTGGGTAGAGGGGAGCAAAGGGGGAAAATTGGAGCTATTGTAACAATATAATTAATAAAATATACTTAAAAATAAATAAATAAACTTGGAATGAATTCCCTCTCAAACACTCCACTGTCACTTTTTGGTCTCACTTAATCCAAAGTTAACCTGCCTGGAGCTGAGCTCCTGCAGCACAGTAGCCCATCTGCAAATTCCTGACAAAGACCGAGAAAACCGTACCCTCGGGATTAGAGGGGAGATTATCAAGTTATATGTGTAATGTGGCAGAAACAGGGGGTCCACAGGTGGCAAACCTCTGGATCATAATGGACAAACCATATTACTTAGAGATTTGGACATGAGTTATATCTTTATGTCTTGGGTGCTCAGAAAATTGCCTAAGGTCAGATATAGACCCAAGCCCAACACTGTATCACTAATCCTTGGATTTAGACCCACTCCCCTCTTTTGCCTCAGATATATCTGATTAAGAAACACGACTTTTTTTTTCTAGCCCTGGCTGCTGTGGCTCAGTGGATTGAGCATCGGCCTGCGAGCCAAGTGTCGTTGGTTCAATTCCCAGTCAGGGCACATGCCTGGGTTGCAGGTCAAGGTCCCAGTTGGGGGCTCGTGAGAGGCAACCACACATTGATGTTTCCCTCTCTTTCTCCCTCCGCTCCCCTCACTCTGGAAATAAATAAATAAATAAAATCTAAATAATAATAAAAAAGTTAACAATAGAACGTATATTTTAAAAAAAGAACACAACGACTTTTTTTTTTAAATTTTTAAATTCATGTTGTTGCCTAGCTTATTTAACACCTTGTACTTGCATAGTCCAACTGCTCAGACGTATTGGGAAAGACAGTCGTGTAGTGTGTTGTTCAACTTGCCTAATGAAGGGGCGCCCAGATGGCATGGAATGCTGCTGTGGGGATGGGGTGACTAGCTACAGAGTTGTTGAAGGGACTGTTAGTTTACAAGTTAGTGAGCAGCCAGTCCAGAAGTTGTTTTCTAGCCATGTTGTCCATGGCTTCATCCAGTTGTCGTTCCTTGGCAAACCTCATTACTTCTCGAAGGAGATCTCCAACACTGTACCCCTTCTCTGCTGCCTTAGCTGAAACTTCTGGAAGCTGTGGAGGGAGCAGAGATAGCTTGAGTCATGTGATACTTTTGAAGAAAGTTCTCAGGTGGATAAAGTGAACTACCCCCCTCACCCACCTTTCCGCCCATGACTAAGATTAGAGTAAAAGCTTTCGCTGATCCAGGACTGCCTTCCCTCTCCTTTTTCCTTGACCCTCCTCTAATGTCATAGATCAAAATGAAAAACATAACTTCATTTTGAGCATCAAAAAACAAAACCTGGAATCAGTTGTCTTTACTAAATACTTCTCTCCAAGGCCTGGGTCTTTTGGTTAGTCTGTGCTGATTGCTAGGTCAAGGTTAGGGGTGGCCATCTCCCCCACCTTCCTAAAACATATTTTACCAAGTAGTTTGTTTAAAGGGTCACTGAATTTAAAAAAAAAAAAAAAAAAAAAAGCTAATCTTTCTCGCCTCCTCTTGGCTGAAATGTGCAGACCCCAAGGTGCTACAGCCTCAATTAATGGTTCATTGCTTTTGTGTCTTTTTATGAGGATAAAGTAATTCATAAAGCACATAGTAAAGAGCATACTTGAGAAAAATTTGGACTGCTCGTGAGCCCTAAGTACAGTTTTGCCTCCCTTCCCCTGCCCAGTCTAACCATCTTTCTTCTTGTGCTTTGCCATTGCTTACCTTCTCCAGTTGTCCATCATCATCTCTCACGAAACAGAGCACAGGCACCTTAAATTGGGAGGCTGCAATCCACTGCAGGACAGCCTGGAGCTGTTTCTGCAAGCTACTTGTTGAGCACCAATTATTGATGATGACTTCCGGCCCAGAAAACTCTCGATAGTTCTGTGACATTGCACTACTGTGACTGCATCTGGGGCCACCAACTTGGAAACTTGGGTTGTGTACCAAGGCTGCTTGTTCTTCCAATTCGGCCAGGGCTTCCCTGTTGTTGTGATACCTACCCATGATAAGGCACAGCTTCCTCACAGGTTCTACCAGTTGATTGATGAATTGCCAGTTCATTTGCATCATCCCGCTGGCAAAATCAAGGTCTAAATTCTCCTGGAATTGTTTTTCCCCTCTCTTGGACATTGAAGTTGCTTTGTTTGGCCTGGGCTCAGAAGGCTTGCTCTCCCCTTCAGATTGCTCTTCACTGTTGAAGGAGGTCTCACTGAGCAGTTTCTGAATCAGTGATAGAATGATGTTTGACATATCGGACTTTTGGCACTCCGCCTGTTGTTGAGTCTCCTTTACAGAGGTAGATGGCCCAGGAGCTCCACAAGATTCTAGATGTTTCACTGAAAGTGCCTTGGCACTTTGGTCACTTGCGTTCTTTTCAAATTGGGCACTCTGAGTCCTATGGCCTATGGTGGAACCAGGATAGTCATCTTCAAGTGCATTTTTGGCCTCGGCCTGCTGGGTCAGGTGGTACTGAATCAGCATAGGGGCAGAGACAATCAAGTCCTTCGCCAGTGACTCTGTGGAAGGGCTGATCTTCTCTCGTTTTTCCTCCTTACTCACGCATGCTTTGCCAGCCATCTCGCCTTGGTTTCGTTGTTTTTGGTTCCACATGGACAGGCTCTCCTTGAGGATGTGTTCAGCAACTCTTTCAGCGCTAATCAATGACTTGCACTCCTCTGGTTTTATTTTGCATTTGTCCTTCCCCTTCAATTCAGTTTTCATGGTGGAGAATTCAAGACTTTGGTTTTGACTTTGGTTCTCGTATTTGAGACTGTGGGAGCCGGCCTTCAAGGATGCGTACAACAGAGGCTGTGATTTAGACTCCTTCTCTCCAAGCAGAACAGTAGCCAGGCGCTTCAGCATGGCCTCCATTATATGTGTAGCATTTTGTTTTCCGTGGTTGAACAGACTCTTCTTGACAGCTGAGATAAAGTCGCAGTCAGTCATCAGGGCCGCAGTGATATTATGCAGGTTCTTCAAGCAGGAATCAATCAAATCAGAGACAACTTCCTGGGTGTGTTTTAACAACACCCTCTTCAGGACCACACAAGCGGGAATTGGCTTCCCAGGAGCATGCACTTTCAAGGTCTTCAAAATGGAGACCATCAGGTCAGATGCCACCTGATTTGCATAAACCGTGAGTCCTTTACTGATAGAGTGTGAAAAATCTTTGCTCTCTTGTTGGCACATCTCTTTGTCTACCCCCTTGTTCTTGTTGGATAATTCACTATACATAAACATTTTCCTGCCACCTTCCCTGCCCTCTTCTCCAGTGTCCCGCCTTTCCACATAGGATATTTCCTCAGCATCATGGGCCATGTCAGAAACGATCTTGCTCACAGCGCTGCGGGGAGTGTTTTTCCCTTTGTTCCCAGAGGGTGGATAGATTGAATGACGAAAGCATTTGCTTCCATTTTCCAACTTCTTGATTTCATTACAAGGCATCTCCATTACCAGATTAGATAGCCGGATGATGGTGAAGGAAAGGTCATCCATGGGACATTCTCCCTCAGGAGAGATTACTGCCCTGTTAGTGCTAGAAGATTTTGCTGGAGAGGTGGAAGGACTCTGATTTTTGTTGGTATTCTTGGCTGCAGTCATGTCTACATGTGGGCTTTGAGGTCTATTGGCCATGTAATCGATATTCAGTTTATCATCATAGATGCTGTAGCAGTTTGCAGAGGGTAATTTGTGATGTTCATCTTCATCTCCTATTTTATGTTTGCAGCTAGAGGCTGAGGGACTTAGTGCATGTTCGAAACCCAAGGCATACTTCTGGATATCATTTAGAAGCCAATTTACAACAGTTATAGGATCAGAGGGAGCTTGTGTGAAAAGGCATATAGATCCGTCCATCTAAAAAAAAAAAAAAAAAAAACAGAACACCTAAGAGTTTGGGGAGGCTACTTTCCCCCCTTATTTTATTTAGAAGACATATCTTTCTAAACTGCATACATTAGGGGTTTACCCTTTAGGATTTGCATGGAAACATAATACATAATTATATCCCTTTGAGCACAAGTGGTAGCGTGTCAATTTCACATGAGCACGTGTGCTTATCTCAACATGTGTCAAAAATGTATCAATGTGTCTGTCATGTGTGTGTGTGTGTGAATAACAGTATAGCAATTCATAAGTGGGGACATCTCAGTAGATGTGAGAATGTTCAGTCTGTGTTGTTAGCGTGTGTGTCCGTGTGCACATGTCAGTGCACATGTATGCCTGCCTGTGTGTAAGCCTGTGTAACAATGTGTTGACATCAATACCGATTTTATATGTTTCCTGTACGGGCCAACGTGTGCATGATAGCGTGTACATTTTGTACACTGTGTGAATGTAAAAATGAATGTGTATGTCAGTGTGTCTGAATATGTAAATGACAAGTGTCGATTTGAGTGATCTGCATGTTTGTTTATAATACAAATCTAATAGAATGTATCATGGAGCTATACCTATATGTGTATTAATCCTGTCTGCAGCGCGGCCTCCTGAGACTCAACGGTTTGGCTGAACTAAGTGGCTGGGTTGGTGAAGAATGGGGTGGTTTGTGGGCTTCACTTTAAAACTGGTTTCTCTGTTCTATCCTAATGGCTTGGACCGAAAGGGCCCAGAGGTCTAAGAGTGGGGAAAGCTAAACTATTTCCCTCAGCCCAAACTAAGTAGAATGGGCAAAAGGGTTTTGGACAGGTGAGATGCGCCTGGCACACCTTCCTCCAAAGAAGCCCGTTTCTTTTCCCTAATGTGGAACATTGAAAAATTAATCCCTGCCTTTTGTCATCTAGTGGTTATGGATTGAAGATGTCTTTAAACCCTTTTGCCAAATCTGTTGCCCCCAGAATACAACAAGGATGCCAGCCTGTTAAACCAAGCACGCCGTTGTCTGGGGACAGCCAACTGACCTGGAGTCTGCACGATCCTTCCCCATGTGGGAAGGCAACTCTCCCCTCCACACCCCCACTCTTATTAGGGATGTCTGGACCAAGGGTAGGTAGGACGAACGACAACCATGTCCAGCTTGAAGCAGCTAGAGGAGCTTGAGACCTTCGCCCATTGTCCTTTATAAGATTATAAAGGGTCTTAATGTCTGAGAGGGAGGGATTGTTATTTCCTATTGTTAAAATAACTAATTAATCTTTTATTTATTTAAAAAAAAAGAATAAAAAAAGAATAAATTCACATGTTAACATATATAGTAATTAATAGATAATAGATAATACATCAATAAATGTTTATGTTCAATGTGGATCGGTGCTAATATAATGACTGTGTATGTCAATAAATTGGGTATCAGTTTATGTTATATTTATATGCTACGTGAATGATTGAGAATGTGTGTCAGTGTTGCACACACCCTGGGTATTTGAGTACTTGTGTGAATACGTGAGTGGGGATGTCATTGTATTTGTGTCAAGGTATGTATCAGTGCATTCAAATGTTGTTAGTGTCACTTTGCTTAAGTTTGTATGTGTGCGTATCAACATGAGGTATATTTACAGAGTGGGGCGAAAAGTAGGTTTGCAGTTGTATGTATGGAAAATAATAAGTAATAATTCAAGAATAAACCGTTTCACATACTCATAACTGTAAACCTACTTTTGCCCCACCCTGTGTAAGAGTGCATGCCTATCACCTGAACTTGTACAGTCACTGTGTTTTGATCGAGGCTCATGTGTGTATGTTTATGTGTAGTGTGCATGTTTATGCATAGTGTGCATGGATGCATATATAGATGTTGATGTGTCACATGTGGGTATGTCAATGCAGCTGACTCTATACCTTTGTGTAGGTGAGTCATTGTTTATGAATATACACACACATGTGTTGTTTCAATGCTTGTGTGTGTTCACCAGTGTCATATGTAGACACGTAGCCAGGGATGTGTGTGTCACGGCTCGTATAAATTATTTTGTATATATTGCTGTGTGTCAGTGTAAATTATGTGCATATACTCATGTCTAGATATGTGTATATGTATTATACATGTCTTCCACTCCTTGCTAAGTACCATCGTCCTCTTTACCCCTTCCATTGCTTCATCTCCTTACTTTCTACTGAATCCCTAGAAGTTTGAGGTCATGATAAGTTCAACATTTTGAAAATGGGTTTAGGTTACAATCAAGGACACCTGCATTATGTGTAGGAAATATGTGCTGCACTTTTAAGAATAAACATTAGGTATAATTTATCCCTTTCTTAAGACTTCAAAATGGAGTCCTCCTTCCAACTAAACCCAAAACTCTTTGAAGAATATTTTTAAACTTTTTTTCTTCCTTAGGAGCCACTCTCATCACTCCAAATGTGTCTGAGGCCAGAAATGTTGTTCCTGGTTATAAGATAAGCATAGAGATGCAGAACAAAAAAAAAAATTGACTCCTTTGAGATAAAACCAAATATCCTATTTCAATATCAACTACTCCAGGTTTGTAGGACTGTGAAGGTGACTTGTCATGGGCCAGGAGCCCAACAGATATAATTTAGGTAGTTACAGAAAAACAAAAGGACTTGCATGTGACAGTGGTATCCAAATCGAATTGCTTCTAACTTTACGCTACCTAACAGTCTGTAATCTCTTAGGCAACAGGTTTGGGGAACAAGCCACTACAGTTCTTGGTCATTGTGGATTCTCTCTGTTCCATATATGCTTGTTCTTTTTCTTTTTTTGGACACTGGGCAATGTGGAGCACACAAGCCCATTAGAAGACAACAGAAAGCACTGAAAAAGATCATGCTTTCATTCCACATCTTTGTTAGGATAAGGGTAGCAAGATTCTGTTTGGAGTAGGGACCTGCAATCAGGGAAGGGCATTCTGAACCTCTGTGATTAGTGCCATTGTTAGATACCTGGACATTAAACTTACCTGACTTTGAACTTAGGCCTGTGAACTCTGGAATATCATAGTAGTCAAATGTAGGGGCTTGTTTGGAAATATTTCTCTTACCTTTTGTGAACCAGAGTCTTCGGAGTCAGCACTGGACTCTGGGAATTAGAAAGGGTGGACTCGGAAGCTAAGCATACCTTAGACTGGTTTTGCTTCTCGGTAGCCTTGATTATAATAACTTCTTTCTCTTTCAGATGGTGTTGCGTTAGGTCACCTCCGGAACAGGAACCACCAGCATCCTATGGGATGAAGTGGTGAGATTCTTATGAATAACTGCTTTTTGAGACTTCTCCAAGCTGCCCTCTCCAAAACATGAATGTCATATCTCTTATCTTTTCCTTTCAATGGAGAAGGATAAGTAGGCTTGTGATGCTAGCTAATGTTTGAAGAATGAGATATTGTTCTCCTCACAAATTACTACCCCTCCAGAGGCATTCACAAATCCATAAATCTTAGGAATCATATTTCATGAATCGTCAAACTTTTGGACAGTTTTCTCACTGCTCTGACATGCTACCTTCCATGCTGTAATTCTTTCAGGCCTACCAGCAAATTAAGTTCCTTCTAGAATGAGATTTGGCATCAAGAGTGACAGTATATTCTCAACCGGGGGTTTGGGGTTTTCAAAAATGATGGCTGCCCACCTGAATCTCCTCCATCCTTCCACCCTCTGGCACAGACTTTCCCTTTTATTATGCTGCCACTGATAACTCTTTCAGCAGTTTCTCACTCATTCCAACTCTGGGGGGAGCAGAGAATACTCACCTTGGAACCTTTATCTTCCACTTTCAGGGTGGACACATCGACAAAGCATATCTGCACCAAATTAGGACAGCGTATTGAGGAAAATTCTAGAGAAAAGACTGCGGTTTCTCTTTGAGACGATAAAGCACCTACCGCATAGGGGTTCTTGTGAGGATTGATTGAGAGTGAATACAAAGCTTTCAGCAGAGTACCTGTACATAGTAAGTACTCAATAAATGCTATTAGGCAGAGAGAATCTTATCATTATTGTATTTCCTAGATAAGAATACCTACCTGTCAGAGATGCCCAAATTACAATACCTACATTTACTGAAAAAAGTAAGAAGAAAGGTGCCTTGCCCAACTGACGCAAACTCAAAGCTGAAACTTACATTAGAACTCAATTCAGGAAACTAAAGAGCAACACAAACAAACGAACTAAATAGGCAAAGACTAGAATAGTAGTCAGTAGGGGGGAGGGGGGAGGGGGAGAAGGGGGATAAGTAAGGGAAGGGTCTGGTCGAGGAACGTATATGAATGACTCATGGACATGGACAACAGAGAGGGATATAACTGTGGGAGAAGGGATGAACTGGGAGGGAGGAGCAATGGGGGGAAATGGGACAACTGTAATTGAATAACCAAAAAATAAAATTATAAATAAATAAATAAATAAATAAATAAACATTAAAAAAAAAAAGAAACCAATTCCCTGACTTTCAGTTAGAGCACTTTCAACTACCATAGTGTTCCCCAAAAGTGGTGTTTTTGCTACTGATGTTATAGAAAACTTTAAGTGATACATGGATAAACATTTCTGTGTTTAATATATGTACTTTTTTGTTGTTTAGTAGGAAAAATACATACTAAAACATAAAACCTGTGACATTATGTATAATATTGCTTAGGTTGATGGTAATTTTTAAACGTCAGTCAATTAAAAAAGCATTAAATACATAACAGTACAAATGGCATTTGAACGTGATAAAAAATGTGAAGTATTACACATTTTGCCCTCCTGTGGGAGTCCCACTTGAGTGCAACTTACTTGTAGCTAGCTGATATTATTATGATTCCATTAGGCTGGTAAAACTAGGCAACCACCACTCCTCCCTCCCCTGAGGCTCCCCCCACCCCCCTCCCCAGCTACTCTTCATTCTCTCCCTCCCTTCACGTGTCCCTCTGTGATGTATAAGCATACTGCGCCCCGCCCCCACCCCAACCCCCACCCCCCAGCCCACAAACTTTACTGAACTTGATATCTTAGAGAAACGACACTATCACCCTCCATTAGTCTATTCTGGGTTCCAGGATATCTGTATCCATAAAGCAATCCTTTCCACCCCTTAGTGGGAGTAATTTAGTATCTTACCACTTTCCGTTCCTGTTCTTGCTGTCCTTTTGGGCTATGGAGCTTGACCTTGCACACACCCCTGGCGCTGTGTAACCACTCAATATTATCAGGCCTCTGGAAAGACAAAAGAAAAGGAATCCGAAAGGCTTATATATGGTTTTTAGAAACTGGCTCAGTTTGGATAAGAAGGCCCTGGAACTCAGCTATGTAGTTCATATTGGGTTAGGCTAGAAACTGGTGGGGTGAGTAGTGGGAAAGGGATTCTCTGAAATTATCAGGATCATTTTAGCATACTTCGTTGGGAAGCAAATTTAAAAGGAAGTATAGAGAACGTGGAGATTAACTTTAGAGACTTATTTCTACTAAACTCCACTAAATCTCACCTGCCTCTACTTCCTTTGCCATTCTTAAGCACCTTCAAGGAATCAAGCATACCTCATCCCCCTTAATTGAATTTTAGTTAACCCCAGTTCAACCAGAGCCTTTCTCATGATATAAGGAGTGAAATGGGATAAACAGCTGTAACACTTACCACATAGAGCCATTGGAAAAGACTAAGGCCAACACTAGTAGAGTGAAAAAATAACCTTTTTAATTAAAACAACATATGAGATCCCACAATAGAACAAGATTCTGAACACTGAGAAAACTCGGTCTAATAGCTATAAAAACCAGGCCCCGATCCCATAGAACCATACTTAATTTTTTTTTTGAAAGAATAATCATCTCTGCCAACTTCTCTTACCACTCCCCACCAGCTACCACCCCAGCCTGGAATTAAAAGTAAAAAGAAAGTGGAAAAAGCCCTAAATAATGTTTGTTATGTAAGACCTTAGACCCATGTACAGGAAGACACAGTTATGGGTTCAGTAGAATTGTTTTGGTACCTCGTACTTGGATTTGACTTTGTTTTTTAACTAACAAGAGAAACTTTTTGCCAAATGGTAGAGGGCTATTGAATTCCTCTCCTCCAACTTCCTTCAAAATTTAGACCCCTTTAACCTCTAGCTCCCTTCTCCTCTTCCCCTCTTTTTCCCCCCTCCCTTCCTCCCTTTACCTTCTTCCATTTTTCTCTCCCTCTCTCCCTCCTATACTCAGCTATCCTTTCACCGGATAGTATTACATGCCTACCCTTTATGACCCCCCCAACCCTCCAAGATCTTTGAGGGTCTCCCAAACATTTAGGAAAAGGCTTCCCATACCCTCAAAAGAGGGGGTTTCTTTTTTCCCAGAACTAGAGATCACTAGCCTAGAAACAAAGAGAGGGAGGCAAAGAGGTCTCTCGTGTCCAGATTCTAAAGAACTGTAAAAAAAACAAAACAAAAAACAACAACAACAAAATATATAAACTCATTACCTTGATAATGAAGTTCTTTTGGCTGAAAATGTGCCACCAAGAAAGGAGATATGTCCCTTTAGATGGATCTGGGCAGTGTCAAGTTCTCGGGTACCCGCAGCTGGCTGCTGCCCTTGTCAGCAGTTGGACAAGACTGAAGGGCCAAAGCCTTTCCTGCTGCTTATGACCCTGGGACATGACACCAGAGTTTGTTGGGTCACAATGCCTGAAACCATAGCAACTGCAGCAAAAGTGTAGCAGGCTGGCAAACTCAACATCTCTTCATATGAAAACCACCTCAAGCTGCCTTCTGTATGACAACCTTCTGTTCTCTCTAGAAGGGTACACATAATCCTTTCATGTTTTGTCCAGTTCACAACACCTTGAAACCTCCTTTCTCTTTCTTCTTCTTGCTGGACTTCCAGAACAATCTAATCATACTCGTTACCAGTAGAGTCTATTTTTCACAGAGCAGTGTTGATTTTCACATCTTAGCTTAATTTTCTTTGGTTTCCCCCCTGAAGGTTCAGAGTTAGAGACAGAGTTAATCAAAGTCCTTTCTGGGTATCCTGAATGAAGGTATGAAAATAGAAAGTTGGAGACTTCCTTAGCAGCTTCTGTGGTTTTATCTCGCCATTAAGACACTTTTAGTCAAAAAGAAGTTCAGAAGACTTGTGCAATATTGGAGTAGGTTATTTCATAAGAACTTGAAATAATTCTTTTCTCGTGCATTTGGATGCTATGATAATCCTTCCAGTCTGACATAAGATGTTCGTTCTTTCCTCAACTCCCCATACTCTCCTAAAGCCTTGACCACCAGCTAGTACTAGGACTTCTACTTCATGACATTGCTGTTTCTTTCTATAGCTGACAATAACAGCACAAAGTTGGGTGTCCTTAGGATCCTGGGTGCCTAACTGGTCCAACAAGCTCTAACCTTCATCATGAAACATTATTAGCCCAGAATAAAAGCCAATAGTCTTGGGACAGGGTCAGCCTTTCAGAGGCTCCTCAAGCCCCTCTTTATTATTCTCCACTATCGCCAGTGCTGGGTTTCTTGGTACGGTATTCTTTAGAAGGTCATCCATTACACTTTGGGGTGCCTTTAGCTTATCCCCAGTGTGGAACCACTAGCCCACAACCAAATGACTTGCAGGGCGCTCAAGTATTATTTTGTTCTCTCCTTTTCTTTTTTTCACATCTCTCCACTTTAACCTCCTACATGAGAAGAACTGCATCTGAATTTTTAAAAGATCGGTTGAGATGACTCTCCTAAACGCTAGGGTTTCATAGTCTTGGTCTGACTTCATTTGTTACTTTCCCTGTTACCTCTAGGATTTCATGTCTTAAACTTGTTGTCCAGTTCTGATCTTTTTAGTTCATGGCATCGAAGAGAAACAGAGCTGGACATCTGTTAAAGGTGGCAAGGTAGATTTTATTCAGGCTACTGCAGTAGAGGAGAGACTTTAGATAACTAGAGCTCAACTCCAGTGCAACAAAAGGCAGGAGCCCTTTAAATGCTGGGGTGTGCTAAAGGAAAAGTATTGAGGGACATTTTGGGGGCCAACGGAGTTTGATCACCATGATCAGGGCCTCTGCGTTTGCTAACTGGCACTTATCAAAGTTGAAGTCCTATCCTTCCATAGAGATTGGGAAACAGAGGCTCTGTCTTTCTTGATGATTACATTTCGAAGGGATGGCTCCCAGGTCCTGGAAACAGATATTTCTGGGTTGTAGAAGATATGTCTCAAAGGGACAGAGAAAGGATTTACAATTACAAGTTCTGTAAATGCTCTATGAAAAGGGAGGGGAGGCAGGGGCCCATGGTCAGGTTTTGGCTGAAACAGACAGGGAATTCTTTTGGCAATGTTGAGCTTTCTCAGGCCGGTATATTAAGGAGGCTGGGATCATCATTCTAAGGACATGCCTTGAGCTCATAAAAACCGAAAGTTGGAGTTTTTATAAGCCAAAGGTGAGGCCTAATTGAGAAGAAGGTTCAGATAAGCCTGACTATATCAAACCATTATGTTATATACCTTAAATACACACAGCTTTTATTAAAAATTAATTTTGGTCAAGAAGGGAGCTTTCGTCAATAGCGATGGGCTAAAATCCACAGTATAAAACTTGTTTTTCCTTTACCACCCTTTTGTCACGGGGAACTTCTGATATTTAAGTTGGAGCTCCTGTGTCTGGCTCATGTCTATGGAATAAGAAGCAAAGAAAGGAAATGTTTATTTATTCTCCAAGCACAAGAATGTATATCCCTAAGGTTAAAAAAACAAAACAAACAAACGGACAAACAAACAAACAAAAAACCCTCTGTGTCTCCAAGCCCAGAAGGGAAAATCTGTGATCTGGGCCTGGAAAAATGTCTTATCAAATCCTCCAAACGACAAAGAGAGAACTCTTATTGATGATTAGAGCCCTGTCCCATGGTACCCCAACCTTGTCATCCTGGAGGCTAACAAGAGCAGTTTTTGGATGATAAACCAGTAATGAAAATGCAAGGAGGCTCAGTCATATGGTACTGCCTCTTCTTTCTCTTAAGCTGCGGAGGCTCTCAGAGTGTCCCGTATTGACAGATGGGGAAGAAAGGATGTTCAGAGTCAAAAAAAAAAGGAACATGCTACATTAGTGTGTGGATATGTGTAAAGTAGTATGCACTTAGGTTATCCTCTAAGAGACAAACATAAATATGTTAAACCCAGAAGCTTTGGTCACCTTTTTTTCCCCCTAAGACCATCATTCATTTTCTAGCCTTGTTTATTCTATCCAAATATCTTCTCCTCCATACAAACTTGTGAATAGCCATACAAATCACACTTTAACTATGCTTTCAGTTTGTATTTGATTTGAAAGAGCTATTAATAAAAATGGAACCTGTGTTTGTAATGTAATTATTATGAATAATGGCAACATGAAGTTGAACTGAACCGAACTATCAGCCTTCATGAAACTGGTCTGCCTGTCAGTGCCACCAAGTATCTTTCAGCCTCAGATTTAGCCTCCCTAATTTAGTTTATGCAATGATACTGTGACCATTAGGTTTAATCAACTTTTCCTATTCTTGGATCACCTACACTGAAACCTTGAAGACAGGTTCTCTCTTTCTCTTCGTATCCGTGGTGATACGGGCTACAGAGTTGGGCTCAAGAAACAAATAACGGTTTTGAAAGTTCAGGCAGGAAACATAATTCAGAAAGCATGGAGTCATGGAATCTGAAATAATAACAAAGATTTTGGTTAGCTATTTGAGTGGGCAGCGTTCTTCATAAAGCAAAAACTCACACTTCAGGCATGCCTCAGAATCACCTGGAGAGCGTATTGAAACAGATAGTTGGGTCCCCTCCCAGCGTTTCTAACTCTGTAGGTCTGAACATTTGCCCGGTGCTGTGTTTTGCATGCATTATCTCATTTATTTCTCACGCAGCTGTATGATATGGGTACTATTTTAATCCAGGTTTTATTAACGGCAAAATGGAGCCCAGAGAGGCCATTTGATTGGTGGTTCAGCCACTTCCGGTATGAGCCACTTCCAGTACGAGCCGCTTCCATTATCTTGGGGACGGGGGTTTACGTGTGTGTGCTCAGAGATTAGCACGCGTTTACTCTCTTCTAGGGTCCGAAGATGCAGAAGAGGAATCCCCATAGCAAAAAAAGCAAGGGTAAAAGGTACCTAGTCTGAATTTTTGGCCCTCTCTGGTGGTTTCAAGCCTGATTGAAAAGTGTTGATCGGTTATCTCGCCCTGCCGGTGAGCATGCTAAGGTCGGCGCACCACCTGTTGGCCCTTAGTGTGAGGCGGTTGGTCTGAAACCGTCGGTCGTGAGGCCGCTGGTCTGACGTGGTAATTCCGAGGCGGTTAATCCCTTATCTCTCTGCCCCTCATCTGTTTGTTTTGTTATGTTCTGTTTTGTTTCGTCTTTTTCCGTTACTGACTGGTAGGGAGCGGCTCTCCCGTGTGTAGCTTTAGCTTTCAATCCATGTATGGCTTGTTAATGGTGCTTTAAAAAAATGTTTATGTCAGAGCTGGAGAAGTGGCTGAGGAAACTAGGCTGTTAGTCGGGATTCTTTTTCGTTTTTTATCAGACCAACAAACTTTTCTGACAGAAAAGTATTTAAATGTAATATTAGTTGCTGACAGTTTTTCTCCTTCCCTCCAGAGAGTGTCTTTATTTGTCAATAAATGTTTCAAACAAAGGCCTCGGAGGAAAGAAAGGGGATCTGGAAGCATAAACCTCTTCAGGTTCCCTCATAGTGCTTATAGGCATCGATCCGCCCACACACCCTTCAGGATCGCCCCTGGTTTTAGGGACATTTAAATAGGATGAAGACTGCCCTAGTCTTCAGCTTTGTCAGGTAGTTGCCCCGCGGGGATGTCAGACTTAACCTTTCTGTGCCTGTTGCTCTCAAAGCTAGATGGTAATGAGTTCGTGTGGCCACTAGGAGTTCGCAGCTGCTTGGGAAACGTGTTTCCACACGGTACAAGATCACTCCATACAAAAACCCATTTTGCCAAGGCATTCCTCAAATTAAAAGGGAACTCAGCGAATCCCCCCTCTAGAATAACTTGCATCCGAAAACCTGCCGTTTTATGTATGTTACATTTATAACCTAATATTTCATAATTATTTATAATAGAGATGACACACTTATAACATTAATGTACTATTTCCTTAGTAGTCCCATCATAAAGATGTGTTAGGTTCAAGGAAGAACTTCGCCTAACTCTCTGTATAGACTCTTAAGAGTTGCTCATGTACTTAGACACTCAGTAATCATTCTTGGTGATGTTGGGCTGAATATGACAACAGTGACTGTACTGGCAATAATGGTGTGCCGAATAACATGTCCTCTGAAATCCTTAGCAGTTGTATTTTAGCCTTGCTTTGGCACGTATCATGTTCTTTCGTGTGTTGGTAGTTATTTCATTATGAGCGTTACCTTTCCAAATACAGAATGAGCGTGTTTTACTCATTGTCATTTCTCCTGCCAGGGGTACTATTAGGTTCATATATATTAGTAAGTGCTTAAGGCTATTTATATAATTCAAAATCAGTGTGTGCATCGAAAACTGATATGTTTGTTATATGTCTGTTATATCGCAATTTTTTTTTAAAAGAAAGAAAATTACTGATAACGGTTGTTCAAGAATTGCTGTGCCCAGAACCTTATAGAACTGCTTGGCCGTGACCAAGAACATTGGACTATTTTGGTACAAATTGCCTGGCTTATTGAACCAACTTCCTCACTGGTTCCATGGAGTCTTTCCTGTCACTCTTCAACAGACTTTTTAAAGAACCAATATATTTTATTACCCACTGTAATTGTATAACAGCTTCATTGACACCTAATTCAAATACCATCCATATAAAGTGTACAATTCAGTGACTTTCAGTGTACTCACAGAGTTGTGCAGTCATCACCAAAATAGATTCTAGAACATCTTCATCACCAAAAAAAGAGACCTCATGCCCTTTAGCTATCGTAACTCCCCCAACTCTATACCTCTCCAGCTGTTGGCGGCCAGTAATCTGCTTTGTGGATGTATAGATTGACTTATTCTGGACATTTAATATAAATGGAACCATATAATAGGTAGTCTGTTGTGACTGCTTTCACTTAGTATAGCTTTTTGCAATGAAGAGTTGTGACAACTTGTGTGGAAATGCTGTTTATGAGGACAGCTCATTAGAGACAGTGCCAAGGGCTTTCATTAGGGGCTGGTCCTCCAGGCACCCTCTGCCTAGCACATACCAAAATCCCAGAGTCCCAGGGAGAAAGCTGTTGTTCACCATAAATCATATTGTTTGCACAAACAGTTAAGGTACAATAAGCTACTCTCATCAGTTGGGATAGTGGGAGCCCTTCCCTCCGACCAAATCCAAGTTCCTAGATCCCAGCCAAGGGCCAACCTTGCAAGCAGGATTTTCAAAAACGATAGCATTGTCAGGCCCACTATGTTAACTCTTCTCTGCACAGATTTTGATACAGATTGTATTGATTCTGTAGATCAATTTGAGGGCTGCCATCTTAACAATATTAAGTATCCTACTTGATGAACATGGGATGTCTTTACATTTGTTTAGGTCTTTAATTTCTCTCGATATTTTGTGGGTCTCGGTGTACAAGTCTTGTAGTTCTTTGATTACATTTATTTTCTAAGTCTTTTATTATTTTTGATGTCATCGTAAGTAGAATTGTCTTAATTTTATTTTCACATTGTTTCTTGCAAATGAATACAATTGAAATAGAAATACAATTCAATAGAAATACAACTGAGTTTTGTATGGTCTTATGTCCTGTACCCTTGAGCTGGTTTATTAGCTCTCATAGCTTTCTTTTTGTGCTCATGGATTCCTTGGCCTATTAACGTGGATTGATTTTTTTGAAGCAGCCTCGCATCCCTAGAATAAACCTCACTAGGTCATGGCATATAATATACTTCTTATATTTGGATACGTTCTGTTTGCAACAGCTTGCTAAAGATTTTGAGTCTATTTTCATGAGGGATATCGGTCTGTAGTTTTCTTTTCTCATACTGTCTTTGTATGGTTTGGTATCATGGTAAAAGTGTTCTCATATAAGTAGTTGTAAGGTATTTCCTCCTCTTCTGTGTCTTAGAGAGATGGTATAGAATTGATGTTAGTTATTCTTTAAACATTTAGTTTCATTCTCCAGTGAAATATTTTGGGCCGAAAGACTTTTTTTAATTACAAATGTAATCCCTTTAAAACAATGGAACTATTCAAATTATGTATTAAATACTGAGTATATCCTGGTCGTTTCTGATTTCCAAGGGATTTTTCCATTTCAATTAAGTTGTCAAGTTTATATCTATCATAGGGTCTGTAATGATATCCTTTGTTTCATTTCTGCTATTGCTAATTTGTATTTAATTGTCAGTCTTGCTAGAGGTTTGTCAATTTTATTGATCTTTGCAAAGAAACAGCGTTCTGTTTTATTAATTTTCTCTATTGATTTTTCTATTTTCTATTTCATCAATTTTTGCTTTTATCTTGAATATTCCCTACTTTATCTTTGCTTTGGATTTATTTTGCTCTTCTTTTTCTAGTTTTGATGTGGAGCTTAGATTGACTTTTAGACGTTTCCTCTTTTCTAATATAGACAGTGGGCTATAAACTTCTCTTGCAGCACTGCTCTGTGTCCTACAAACTTTGATGTATTGTATTTTCATACTCATTCAGTTCAATGCGTTTTTATTTGCCTTAATATTTCCCCTTTGATCAATGAGGTGCATTGTTTAGTTTCAAAGTATTTGGGGATATTCCTGTTACTTTTGTTATCGATTCCTTTGTGGTCAGAGGTAACACTCAATGATAATTTCGCTTGTTTTATGTTTGCTGGTTTTATTTATTTATTTATTTTTCCTTTTATTTATTTATTTATTTATTTATTTTGGTTTTTCAATTACAGTTGTCCCATTGTCCCCCATTGCTCCCCCCACCCAGCCCATCCCTTCTCCCACAATCATATCCCTCCCCATTGTCCATGTCCATGAGTCGTTTATACATGTTCCTTGACTAGTCCCTTCCCTTACTTATCCCCCTTCTCTCCCTCCCCCCTCCCCACTACTGACTGCTATTCTAGTCTTTGTCCTATTCAGTTCGTTTGTTTGTGTTGCTCTTTAGTTTCCTGTATTAGGGGATATCATACGGTATTTTGCTATCTTTGCCTGGCTTATTTCACTAAGCATAATTCTCTCTAGTTCTATCCATGTTGTCGCAAATGGCAGGAGTTCCTTCTTTCTTTCTGCTACATAGTATTCCATTGTGTAAATGTACCACAGTGTTTTGATCCACTCATCTACAGATGGGCACTTAGGCTGTTTCCAGCACTTAGCTATTGTAAACAGGGCTGCTATGAACATAGGGGTGCATAGGTTTTTTTGAATTAGGGTTTTAGGATTTTTCGGGTATAATCCTAGCAGTGGAATCGCTGTTTCAAAAGGCAGTTCCATTTTTAGTTTTCTGAGGTAATTCCATACTGTTTTGCATAGTGGCTGCACCAGTCTGCATTCCCGCCAACAGTGCAGTAGGTTTCCGTTTCTCCACATCCTGGCCAGTATTTGTTGTTTGTTGATTTGTTGATGATGACCATTCTGACAGGTGTAAAGTGGTGTCTCATTGTGGTTTTTATTTGCATCTCCCTGATGGCCAATGATGTTGAGCATTTTTTCATGTGCCTATGGACCTTCTGTATGTCCTCTTCGGAGAAGTGTTTGTTCAGGTCCTTCGCCCGTTATTTAATTGGGTTGTTTATTTTCTTGATGTTGAGTCATATAAGCTCCTTATATATTTTGGAGATCAGTCCCCTGTCTGCGATATCATTGGCAGATATGTTTTCCCATATGGTTGGTTTCCTTTTCATCGTGCTGATGTTTTCTTTTGCTGAGCAGAAACTCTTTAGTTTGATGTAGTCGCATTTGTTTATTTTTTCCTTTATTTCTCTTGCCTTAGGAGATGTATCCGTGAAGATATTGTTACGTGGGATATCTGAAATTTTCCTGCCTACGTTTTCCTCTAGGACTTTTGTGGTGTCACGTCTTACATTTAAGTCTTTAATCCATCTTGAGTTTATTCTCGTGTGTGGTGTAAGTTGGTGGTCTAGTTTCATTTTTTTGCACGTCCCTGTCCAGTTTTCCCAGCACCATTAGTTAGAGAGGCTCTTCTCACTCCATTTTATGTCCCTTCCTCCTTTATCAAAGATTAGTTGACCATAGAGGCCTGGGTTGTTTTCTGGACTCTCTATTGTGTTCCACTGATCTATGTGTCTGTTCTTATGCCAGTACCAGACTGTTTTGATCACAGTGGCTTTGTAGTATTGTTTGATGTCTGGTATCGTGATTCCTCCTGCTGTGTTCTTCTGTCTCAAGATTGCTGTTGGTATTCGGGGTCTTTTTGGTTCCATATGAATTTTTGGAGTATTTGTTCTAGGTCAGTGAAATATGTCAATGGCATTTTAATAGGGATTGCATTGAAACTGTAAATTGCTTTGGGTAGTAGGGCCATTTTGATGATGTTGATTCTTCCCATCCAAGAACATGGTATTTGCTTCCATTTTTTTTTGTATCTTCCTTCAATGTGGCGTGATTTTCAGTGTACGGGTCTTTTTATCTCTTTGGTTAAGTTTATTCCTAGGTATTTTGTTTTTCTTACTGCTATAGTAAATGGTATTTTCTCTTTTGCCTCTGTCTCCGATAGTTTATTGTTGGTGTACAGAAATGCCTTAGATTTCTGTATATTTATTTTGTACCCTGCTATTTTGCCAAATTCACTTATTATATCGAGTAGTCTTTTAGTGGGGTTTATAGGGTTTTCTAGGTATGCTATCATGTCGTCTGCAAATAGTGATAGTTTTACGTCTTCTTTCCCAATTTGGATGCCTTCTATTTCTTTGTCTTGTCTGATTGCTGTGGCTAGGACTTCCAACACTATGTTGAATAGGAGTGGAGAGAGTGGACAGCCTTGTCGAGTTCCTGATTTCAGGGGAACGCTTTCAGTTTTTGTCCATTGAGTATGATGTTGGCTTCGGGCTTCTCCTATAAAGCCTTAATTATGTTAACGTATGCTCCCTCTATTCCCATTTTGCTGAGTGTTTTCATCATCAATGGGTGTTGTACTTTATCAAATGCTTTCTCTGCATCTATAGATAGGATCATGTGATTTTTGTCTTTCATTTTGTTTAGGTGATGTGTTATATTTATTGCTTTGAGAATATTAAACCATCCTTGCATCCCCGGGATGAATCCCACTTGATCATGTTGTATGATCTTTTTGATGTATTGCTGGATCCTGTTTGCCAAAATCGTATTGAGGATTTTAGCATCTATGTTCATCAGTGATATTGGCCTGTAGTTCTTTTTCTTCGTTGTGTCTTGACCTGGTTTAGAATTAGGGTAGAAAGAGTTTGGGATTTTTTCCCTCTTCTTGCATTTTTTGGAATAGTTTGGTTAGGGTAGGAGTTAGTTCTTCCCTCAATGTTTTGTAAAATTTGCCTGTGAAGCCATCCGGTCCAGGGCTTTTGTGTGCAGGGAGCTTTTGGATCGCTGTTTCGATTTCCTCCTTTGTTATTGGTCTGTCGAGACTTTCTACTTCTTCTTGGTTCAGTTTTGGAAGGTTATACGTTTCTAGAAATTTGTTCATTTCTTCTAGGTTGTCGAATTTCTTGCCATACAGTTGTCTGTAGTAATTTCTTACAATTGTTTGTATTTCTGAGGTATCAGTCGTGATTTCTCCTCTTTCCTTTCTGATTTCGTTTATTTGTGTCTTCTCTCTTTTTTTCTTGATGAACCTGGCTAGAGGCTTGTCGATTTTGTTTATTTTTTCAAAGAACCAGATCTTGGTTTTGTTGATTTTTTGGAGTGTTTGTTTAGTCTCTATGTCACTTAGTTCTGCTCTGATCTTGAGGATTTCCTTTCTTCTTCTTGCCCTAGGCTTTGTTTGTTGCTGTTGTTCTAGTTCTTGTAGCTTTAGGATTAGTTTTTTATTTTTATTTTTATTTGAGCTTCTTCTGTTCTTTTCAGATATGCCTGTATTGCTATGAACTTCCCTCTTAGGACTGCTTTTGCCGTGTCCCATAGGTTTTGGGCTGTTGTGTGTTCATTGTCATTAGTTTCTAGAAATTTCTTGATTTCCTCTTTGATGTCATTGTTAACCCATTCGTTATTTAGTAGCGTGTTATTCATTCTCCATGAGTTTGGGTGTCTTTGATTCTTTTCTCTGAGGTTGATGTTTCGTTTCAAGGCATTGTGGTCTGAAATGATGCTTGATATCATTTCAATTTTCTTGAATTTGTTGAGGCTTGTTTTGTGTCCTATCATATGGTCTATCTTTGAAAACGTCCCATGTGCCTTTGAAAAGAATGTACATTTTGCTTCTTTGGGGTGAAAAGTTCTATATATATATATATATCAGTTAAGTCCGTGTGGTTTAGTGTGTTGTTCAATGCCTGTATATCCTTGGTGTTTCTTTGCTTGGATGATCTCTTTGTTGTTGATAATGGAGTGTTGAAGTCCCCTACTATGAGTGTGTTGTTGTTAATATCCTTCTTGTGGTCTTCTAGTATTTGCTTTATGTATTCGGGTGCTCCTATGTCGGGTGCATATATGTTTATCAGTGTTATATCTTCTTGATGGACTGTTCCTTTAAGTATTATGAAATGTCCTTCTTTGTCTCTTTATATTGCCCTTGCTTTGAAATCCGTTTTGTCTGATATGAGTACTGCTACCCCAGCTCTTTTGTCAGGTCTGTTTGCTTGGAATACTTTTTTATATCCCTTTACTTTCAGTCTATGTAAATCTTTTGTTTTGAGGTGTGTTTCTTGTAGAAAGCAAATATGTGGGTCCTGTTTTCTTATCCATTCTGTTACCCTATGTCTTTTAATTGGAGCATTTAATCCATTTACATTTAAGGTTATTCTCAACATGTATTTATTCATTTCCCTTTGTAGCTCTGTTCCTCTACTCTTTATATACATTATATATATATATATTTTTTTTTTCTCTTTCTTTTTCTTAGACTATTCCCTTTAGCATCTCTTGCAATGCTGGTTTGGTGGAGATGTATTCTTTTAGTCTTCCTTTGTCTGAGAAACTCCTTATTTCCCCTTCTATTTTGAGTGAGAGCCTTGCCGGGTCGAATATTCTTGGTTGTAGGCCTTTGTTTTTCATTGCTTGAAATATTTTTGACCATTCCCTTGTGGCTTGTAGTGTTTCTGTTGAGAAATCGGTCGACAGCCTTATTGGAGCTCCCTTGTAAGTTATTTGCTGTTTTTCTCTTGCTGATTTTAGGATTCTCTGTCTTGGAATGTTGCCATTTTAACTATGATGTGCCTTGGAGTGGGTTTTGGGGGGTTCCTCTTTATTGGAACTCTCTGTGCTTTCTGGACTTGCATAACTCTTTCTCTCATCAGGTTGGGAAATTTTTCTGTCACTATTTTTCCTATCAGTTTATCTATTCCTTGTTCTTCTGATTCCTCTTTGATTCCAATTACTCTTATATTGCTCTTCCTTATGCTATCCTGCAACTCCCTTATCTCTTCTTCATACTTTTTAAATCTTTTTTTCATTTTGCAGTATCGTCTGAGAATTTTTTCCTACATTGTCCTCTATCTCACTAATACGATCCTCTGCTTCGTTTAGTCTGCTTTTGACTGATTCTACTGTGTTGTTCAGTTCAGAGATTGCATTCTTCATTTCTTCCTGGTTCTTGTTGATAGTTTCTATGTCTTTTTTATGCTGGTGTAGTTCTCTGCAAGTTCCCTGTAATTTTCTTGCAGCTGTTGGTAACTTCCTTGGAGGTTGTCGTAGTTGTTTTTGAGGTTGTCGAGTATATTGAGCTTCTTCACCATCATTGTTTTGAATTCCATGTCTGACATTTGGACTATGTCTATTCCATCTACCTCAAAATAAAACTACCATGCCTCCTTCTTGATTAGAGCACCTCAAGTGGTGAACCTCTTTAGTTTGATAACCCAGCTTGCTTGAACAGACTCACATATTAAAATGGTAAAAGAAAGAGAGAGAGAGAGAAAGGAAGGAAGGAAGGAAGAAACAAAGAAAGAAAGAAAGAAAGAAAGAAAGAAAGAAAGAAAGAAAGAAAGAAAGAAAAGAAGGAAAGAAGGAAGGAAGGAAGGAAGGAAGAACAGAATGGTAAGATATTGAGTATAGTACAACCTAGTAAGATTCTAAGAAGGGAACCATCGGGAAAGGTTGCCACTAATAAGTATGACTTAGGCTGGTCTTTATAAGTTTAGAACAGTCAGAGAAGCGTATTCTAAGCAATGGAAATTGCATAAAGGCTTGGAAGAAGAAACATATAGGATGTGGTGTCTCCTGAGAATGAGGCAGCCTCCCCAGGGAGTGGTGATTTATGAGGGAGGTATGGAGAGCTCTGGAACAAGGAAGGGGCCTTTCAATTTGACTTCAGAAGTGCTAGAGAGTCACTGTGTGTCCTCGAACAGCTAGAGCAATGTAACAAACCTAGTACTGTGTGACATTAGGACTACAGCAGTTTCCAGGAAAAGCTTACTGGAGAAGATGTGTCGGGGACAGAGGTCACCTGAAGATGAAAGTGCAGACTTGGGAGCGGACAAGAAGAGAAGCAACAGAGCTTGGTTCAAGATTGGAGTCAGGGAGCAGAGAGAGGGAACACTCAAAGCTAACTCTAGGGTTTCTAGCTTGGGTAGTGTTGTAGGTTGAATTGTGTCGCTTTCAAATTCACATGCCTAAGTCCTAATGTGCAGAACTTCAGAACATGACCTTAATTTGGAGACGGTCTCTACAGAAGTGATCAAGTTAAAATGACGTTATTAGGGTGGCCTCGATTCATTATGATTGCTGCCCTGGACACAGGGAGAAACCATGCGAAGACAAAGTTGGGGGTCAGGTGTACCACAGATTTCCAGCAAAACAGGAAGCTCTCACAAGAAACCAACCTGCCAAAACCTTGATCTTAGACTTCTCTGGCCTCTATAACTATGAGAGAATGAATTTCAGCTGCTTTTTACTTATTACTTTTTTAAACAAAAGAAATGTAGTTTCTCACATTTCTGGAGGCTTGCTTAA
The DNA here is from genome assembly GCF_987537825.1 of Furipterus horrens. Taxonomy (NCBI): domain Eukaryota; kingdom Metazoa; phylum Chordata; class Mammalia; order Chiroptera; family Furipteridae; genus Furipterus; species Furipterus horrens. The sequence goes on along the minus strand of NW_028327201.1, from coordinate 587,829 downwards.
GATAAAAGTATCATCACGGTTGATTTCTTCAGAGGTGTCTTTCTTAAGCGTATTGATGACCATCTCCCTGTGTCTGTACATGTCTGTTCTCTGTCCATCTCTGTGTCTAAATTTCCTCTTTTTAAATCCACGCCCACTTTGATTTTATTTTAATTTGATTACCTCTTTAAGTATCTCCAAATATAGTCACATTCTGAGGTACTAGAGGTTAGAACTTCAACATATGAATGGGGGGAGCATTCAGCCCATACAGGGAAAGAAGAAAACACAAAAGGGGAGGCAGATGAAAAGAAGGAAAAAAGGGTGAAGGGTATGTATCAGTTTTGAATGGCTTCCTCTGCAGGTCATAGTAATTCACAGAGTATTGAACCAGGGCTTTGCTTTTATCACTGACATTAAGTTCGATGGGGGTGGTGTGCCAACACTGGCTCAGCTGGGAAAAAAAGGTCGTCAAAGACCAGGCTCTTGCACTATTTCTACTCTGCCATCTTTGCGTTTTTCATCTGAATGCTGGTTGTGTCGCGGGGACAAGATTGCTGTTGCAAACCCAGAGATTCTGTCTGCCTTCAAGACAGGAAGATGGGGAAATAGGCTCTACCGATGATCTCCCTTCTCTGTCCTTTTCATGGAGAAGCCAAGTCTGTCCCGGAAGCCCCCTAACACATTTCCATTTATGTTTCCTTGGCCATAATTGGGTCACGTGGCCAGCCCTGGCCACCAGAAACTCTGGCTTCCCATATCCTTTGGTAAGAGGCAGCAAGGAAGAAGGGGGTCAAGATACCTCATGAATTAGTCAATCAAGTTCAGGTTAGGGAGGGAGAGAGGAGTGAGCAAAAAGAATAGTAGGGAGCTGGGGGAAGAGAAGAAGAGGAAACTTGTCTGCAATCATTTTTAATTACTTTATGAAAAAGGTGAAGTTTTCAAATGGTAACCCTTTCCAGGGTAATCCCCTCGTCTAATCATTAGTTATTGTAATAGCCAAAGTATAGTTCAATAGCTAAACAACCTCTCATCTCTTGGCAAAAACATATGCATTTCTGCTGTTTTGAAAAGAGTAAAAAATAAAAAGAATTGTGTTTGGAAATAACAATACTTCAGAGACAGGCCTTAAACGCTTTCTTTGTCCCTTAAGAAAAGCCCTGCAGAGATATGGCCAAACCAATGTAAGAATCAGCATTCAAAAGAGGAAGGGAGCCCACCCATGAGGGCCCTCAGGGTAAATTTCATGAAAAATCTGGAAGGGATACCTACATGCAGGTACTACTGGCAGGCTCAGGTTTCAACTTAATAGCAAGTAAGGGAGTTCAATAAGTTACTTGGGAATAAACATGGAGATTCAAGGAATCCCTGAAAACATATACATAATAATTTTGGAGTTGAGGGAAACTCTGATTAAAATAAAAATGTATTAGTCCTGGCATTCAGAGTAAGATATACAAGAGGTCAAGAGGCCAAGGAGAGCCCTAACCAGTGTGGCTCAGCTGGTTGGGCATCATCCATTAAAGTGAGAAGTCACTGGTTCAATTCCTGCTCAGGGCACATGCCTGGATTGCAGGCCAGGTCCCCATTGGGGCACCTGTGACAGAGGCACCCGATCGATGTTTCTCTCTCACGCCAATGTTTCTCTCCTCTTTCACAGAGGGCCAAGCACTGAGTGAGGTTGCATAGGACAGGTCACAGAGGGAAGGTCACCAGGGCAGGTCACAGAGGGCAGGTCATGGGGGAGTTCAAAGAGGCACGGCTGTGAGTGAGGATATAGGGCCAAGTAATGGAGGGTAGGTCACCAGGGCCAGTCACAGAAGTCATGTCACTGAGGGAGGTAATGGGGAGCAGGCCACAAATACCACATGAAGGAAGCCAGAGCTTAGAGCAGGACACACAGGCCTGGTCACAGTGGACAGTCACTGAGTACAGGTCACAGATGGATGCTCCCAGGGGGCAGGTCGCAGACAGCGGTCATAGCATGTTACTGAGGGAGGTCATAGAATGCAGGTCAAGGAGGGCAGGTCCCAGGAGGCTAGTCAAAGCATGAAGCTTTCAGAGAGCACGTCACAGACAGCAGGTCCCTAGGGCAGGTCACTGGAGCCCAGGTCACAGAGGGTACAATAGACCGGGCATGTCACAGATGGCAGGTAAGAGAGGGCCACACACACGGAAGGCAGGTGACTGAGGCAGGTCACACAGAGCTGCTCACTGATGGCAGGAATGAAGGAAGTTCACTCGGGCCGCTCACTGAGCAGGGTCACAGAGGGCAAGTCACAGACAGTAGGTGACAGAAGGCAGGTAACACAGAGAAGGTCAGAGAGGGCAGGTCACAAAGGCATTTCACCCAGGGTAGGTAAGATAGGCCAGGCCTTGGAAGTCATGTCACTGAAGGGGTTAAGAGGGGGCAGGTCCCAAAGCCCAGGTGAAGGAAGCCAGGTCTTAGGGCAAGTCATAGAGGCTAGGTCGCAGAGGGCAGATCACAGAGGTCACGTCACAGAGGGCAGGATACTTAAGGCAAGTTACTGACGGCTGGTCACACAGGGCTGGGCACACAGGGCTGGGCACTGATGGCAGGATGAGGGAAGTTCACCAGGGCAGGTCTCTGAAGGAGGTTACAGAAGTCACAGAGGCTCAGGCACTAAGTGAGGTCCCATAGGGTGGGTCACCGAAGGCAGGTCACTGAAGGCCGGTCACAGAGGCAGGTCATAGAAGGCATGTCACCGAAGGACGTAATATGGGGCAGATCCCAAATCCCAGGCGAAGGAAGCAAGGCCTCAGGGCAGATCACCGTGGTCGGGTCACGGATGGCCGAACTGAGGACAGGACCCACAGATCACATCACTGAGGGTAGGTCACAGAGGGCTGGTCCTGATGGAAGTACTGAGTGAAGGTCACTAGAGCAAGTCACTGAGTGAGGTCATAGAGTGCGAGTGACAGGGCGGTGGCTCACAAAAGACAGATGACAGAGGGCAGGTCATGAAGGAGGTCACAGATGTGAGGGAGAGCATACAGGGCAAGACACTGAGGGAGGCCAAAGAGAGCATGTTACTGAGGCAGTCACAGAGGGCAGGCATCAGAGGGCAGGTCACTGAAGGCAGGTGAGTGGGGGCTGGTTACTGATGGCTGGTCACACAGGGCTGGGTACTGATGGCAGGACTGACGGAAGGTCACTGGGGCAGCTCACCGAGAGAGGTCACAGAAGTGAAGTCACAGAGGGCCAAGCACTGAGTGAGGGAGGTCGCATAGGACAGGTCACAGAGGGAAGGTCACCAAGGCAGGTCACAATGGGCAGGTCATGATGGAGGTCAAAGAGGGCAGGGTAGTGAGTGAGGACCTAGGGCCAAGTCTCCGAGGGTAGGTCACCAGGGTAAGTCATAGAAGTCATGTCACTGAGGGAGGTAATGGGGAGCAGGCCACAAATACCACATGAAGGAAGCCAGAGCTTAGAGCAGGACACACAGGCCTGGTCACAGTGGACAGTCACTGAGTCCATGTCACAGATGGATGCTCCCAGGGGGCAGGTCACAGACTGCGGTCATAGCATGTTACTGAGGGAGGTCATAGAATGCAGGTCAAGGAGGGGAGATCCAGGAGGCTAGTCAAAGAATGAAGGTTTCAGAGAGCACGTCACACACAGCAGGTTCCTAGGGCAGGTCACTGGAGTCCAGGTCACAGAGGGCACAATATAGCTCATGACAGGTTTTCAGGATGGAAGGTATACACTTTGGAAGATGATGCTGCAGAACTACCAAGAATGGATTGGAGAAGAGAGAAATCAGGTAAGAATTGAATAGTATGATCTAGGAATGATGAGGTCCTGAACAGGGGAGCAGCAGTAGGAATTTAAAGAAAGAAATTAAAGTCCAATTGCAGTGACATCTTCTCAAGCAGCAGTGAGAGCAGCTGCTCCTTTAGTTTCGCTCTGCCGCCCAAGGATGACAACAAGAAGAAAGATGTGAGAAAGCTAAAAAGACAAAAGATCCAGTGAACAACCTGGGGACAAGGCCAAAAAGAAGAAGTGGCCCAAAGACAAATTTCAGGCCAAGCTCCATAACCAAGTCTTGTTTGACAAAGCAACATGTGAAAAACTGTTAGGAACTTCCTAAGTACAAGCTTATAACCCCAGCTGCTGTCTATGAGAGACTGAAGATGTGCAGTTCCTTGGCCAGGGCCGCCACCCTTCAGGGGATCCTCAGTAAAGGCCTCATCCAACTAGTTTCAAAGCACAGAGCTCAAGTAATTTACACCAGCTGTCCCAGCTGTTGGTGAAGATGAGTGGACAACAGGTCCCATCAGCTATACATTTTGAAAAATAAAAATGTATTAAATCAGTAAAATAAAAAGAGTACAGCTGCAGAGGTAAAAATGGCAGGGCCTAGCAATAATAACTGGATGGGAAGGATAAGGGGCTCTGGATGAGTCAAACATGATACTAAAGTTCCTACTCCAAGGGCTGACACGTAGGAGCCAACTTTAGAAGAAATCTTCCTTAGTACTTCATCAAATCTTCACACCAATCAATAATTGGTTCCCAGGGAACATTAGAGCAACCCACTGTGTCCTTGGAAACACTCGTAAGACAGCTATTTCATATATGTAATTCTAAAGTGTTCAAAGAATATGGATTTTAAAACTCTTTTACTGCTTTACCTAAGCCACCTCAATTAGTTTAGAAGAGTGACATATGACAGATACTTGAACAAGATTAATAAAAGGGGCATCCTATCCAAAAAAGAAGGGGTATATCCAGGATTCGACCACCTCCGAAATAGGTGTGTATCCATACGAAGCAGAGGATAATGTCACGAGGACAATCTGCTCGTGTGAGAATGAGACAGTACGTGACTCTCAATTCCTAAGCTTTTTGCTCTCCTGAAGTTTTTTCATACTGTCATGCATCCAGGCCTTCTCCTGTGATTGTAAGTTTGCATGTAAAGCAATTTTCAGTCCCTATAGTTATTCCAGCAACAAGTGCGCCATACGACACTCACATAATATATTTGAAAATAAGAAAGGTATTCAGTAATTACAATTACTGCTTCCTGTTTTACATAAACCAGTGCAACAGCACACGTGGAAGCCATTGGAACCTGATCATAGACTTTTTAGGATCCACAATCTGGTCATTGCTAATCTCCTGAGAACTGATTGCTGAATACAAAATGACGATCAAAGCATCACTTTAAATCACAATGTGTCTATTTCTAGGTAATATTCCCATTTTACCATCTCTTGTTTAATAATATCACAGCCCTTGAAATAAACCCTGCTAATAAAAATAAATATAGCACTTAACATTAAACTGAGAACAGCAAGTCCAAATGGAAAATAGGTAAGAATCTAAAATGTGTAATTAAAATATTGTTCTCATAAGTTATGAAACGGTTTAACTTCTGCTTCAGAATAGCCATTATGTTTTATAAGAATGTACTGTTACCAAATACAACAGACCTTAAAGAACTGCTCATCGAAATTTTTCAGTTTCTTCCAGTCTTTGGCTCTGAACAGTTCTAGCGTGTTGAAAAAGCTTTTGTTGCTTGTTGAACAAAATCTACATGTATAGAAGAAAAAAAGCTGAGATAAAATGTGGTTAGTTTAACAGCTAGCAAAACATAATTCTGTATTCCCGGCAAAAGGATCATTTTTTAAGTCAGCATTTTTAACAGTTTCTGTGTTAACTTTTATAACAAAGTTCAAGCATTTGTGCTCCCCAGTAAAATACAAAAAATATAATAATAGTATACATCAGTCCTTGAGAAGAAAATTTCCAATCCTACACCATACATAGTTATTAAATACAATAATTCCAGGTAGTTTCAAAATCCACATATGGCCCTTACAATCAATGCTTTAGCAAAAAGTAAGTGAAAACCATGCAACAATCTTACTTAGTAATTAGGCGAGAACAATTATTTCCTAACAATATTCAAAGCACGTAATAATTATTGGTCATTCAGCATCCACACAGGTGACTTTTCCAATAATGCAGGCCTTTGAGTTCTTTGACCTAATCTTTGAAACAATTTTGTCTCCTTCCCTAGTTTAACTGTTTACTGACATGTTTGTACCCTAGATTCTGTCGTCCCCAACAACTGTGACATCTATATGATACGAAGGAGAGCAGCCTTATATAGAAACTGTGTGTCAGATCTTCTGTAGAAAAATTTTCAACGACCTTATTATATATAGGACCTCATTTATCCTCAGAACAAACCTATGATGTAGGTACTCTTATTACACTCCTTCATAGATGAGGGACACTGAGACGCAGAGATACATAATCTGCCCGTGGCTCCACAGTTAGCAATTAGTCAATCAGAAATGGATCCCTAACATTATGGCTCCACAGCCCAGGGTCTTGACCACTCCATACAATATGCTTTCTCTCTATGTCTCCCAACATTTGTCCTCACCTCCCTATGTTTGTTGCTCACTCCCTTTCATACTACAGCTCAGTACTTATCAATACCTAAGACCGATTGAATCAATCACTTTTCACTGCCCCCTGTTGCGTCACATGTCTTTACTTTCCTCCTTCCCAGCTAAATTCCATGGTCAATCATAATACCTACATCCCTGCTGTATATTCCTTGTCCCCATCTCATTCTGTCCATGTGCATGTACAAATCCCACCGTGAAAAATCCAACCCGCCAGCTGCTCTGCCACAGCATTGCATGCTAGTCTCCCAATGGACTCATAATCACTATAACACTAACCTAAGTTAGGCCCATAATGATGCTTGGCAATGATATTTCCCAAGTCCATTCACTGGCCCCCTCCCAGGAAATATTTCCTATTCTTGTCCTCTGCCCCCCAAAAGCAACACTGCCCTGGCTGGTGTGGCTCAGTGGATTGAGCGCTGGCCTGAGAACCAAAGGGTCACTGGTTCAATTCCCGGTCAGAACACATGCCTGGGTTGTGGGCCAGGCCCCCATTTCGGTGTGTGTGAGAGGCAACCACTCATCGATGTTTCTCTCCCTCTCTTTCTCCCTCCTTTCCCCTCTCTCTAAAAACAAATAAATAAAGTTTTTTTAAAAACCTGCCTTAAAAAAAAAAAAAGGTGAGTCCATGTGAAAAACAGTTATTTTGAACCAAAACAATATTAAATTTAAAATAAACAAATACTATTTGATTCTAACCTGACATTGAAGGCTCTGTGTGCGCAGGATTTTCACATAGTTTAAGCAACAGAACATAATGCGCACCGCTTCCATACGTAGTTATTTTGGAGAACTCAGCTGTAGGTTTTTAAAAAGAAAATCAAAGTACCTTACTCAGGATAGTCACACATTTAATATTTGCTGGATTTAGGGAACATTAATACTTACTCAGTCTTTCATAGGCGCTCAATAAATGGCAGTTGTTTTATTAATGGTTAACATTTTTAATGGACTTTATATATTAAAGAAGCATGTGGTTCTGACGCTGAAGAGTGTATTTCCCAATGACCCATTAAACAAAGACAGCAATAGACTGGGATAGACACTTTTATCTTTAGTTTGAGTATCTGAGGAATATTTAAAGAAATTGCACACACCTGTGATAATCATAAAGAGTTCTTCATGTTCAATAAGGTGATTAATCCCTCTGTTGCTTATTAGCAGCTTCTTCTTTTTTTTTTTTTTTTTTTTTCTGTGCTTGTCTTCCCAGATTAGGGTAACATCTTGCCAACGAAGTGAACTGAATACATTGGAACTGGAGGTTAACTTTCCTCATACTAATGGAAAGGAAGGAATAACGTTAGTGGTACCAGGGCCATTAGATTTATCTAGTTCAGTTTCTGTCTCCACCGTTCCTTTCCTGATGCTTTACAGTACTAAAATGCTTTCTGCTCTCAGTACAAGACTGTAAGTTGAGTGACATAGTGTAAATTCACTAGGTTTATTGAGGCTGGTCTGCCCACATTTGGGCACCAGATGAGGCCACACACCTGGGTGTCAGATGATGCAGAGATGCCTCCAACACCCCAGCTCGGTTGGAAACTACTCTGTCCAGCAGAGGTTTCATGACCATGGTGGAACAAGTCTATCCAGGACACTGTATTTTATCTGGGGGTAGAGAGGCACCTGTTCCCTCTAGTGGAGAAAGTGCAAGACCTCCATTCCTCAGGCTTTTTATTGAGAAGGGTACATATGAGAGATACAAGTCAAAATTCATAAATCATCAATAGCTCTTAGGCACCTGGATTACAGTTGGCAATTACAGAGTACAAGTACCAATATAGAGGGCACAGTGACCAGTCTGTGTCAGCATCTATTAAACCTCTTGACACAACGTTAGCATTAGGTGCAAGGTTTCATACGTTCCTTGCCAGAGATTGCTTATAGTTAACTAAGAGATAAGCAAAACAGAGCACGCTCCAAAGCATAATAAGCGTTCTTTAAATCCAATTCCCATGGAAACCCTCTGAATGGCCTTTGGCCCTGTCTTCCTCATTGCCTTCCAGTGTTCTGTTGAGACTTAAAGACAACCCAGAGGGGCCAGAGGCAAGTCTGGCTCACGGCCAGGGTTACAATTCCCGAAGCCACAATGATCATTTCCCCACATCTCCCCCTTTTTTGTTTTTTGTAATACCCATAGTAGAAAGGCCTATAAAGCTTGTTACTTGCTTTTCTCAGATACGATCACGGGTAAATTACTTGTAGACACATGGGAGGACACAGTACGATAATGACCAATAAATGTCCAGCTGCTCCTATTATCCATCTATGTAAATTTAGTCCTTACAACCAATTTTTAGGGTTAAGCCATTGAAGATTATTACTTAGGGTTTGAAACACTTTTTGTTCAGCAAGCTGCTTAATGTCCATAAGTTTAAATTGTAGCCAATCAATTGGGCCTTTTAGATTGGTGGGAAAGGCATCCCATAGATGATGTATTGTCAGCCCTAGAATGCTGACTAGAGTTACATTTTACTGGAGTGACACATAGTCTTAAGAATCCAGGGTTGCAGGCAAGCTGTTGTCGGGTGACCAGGGCATCCTGTCATTGCTCCAGCCAGAGTATGGCTGATTCCGTGGCTGAGAGTTGGGCCAGGATTTCCTGATTAACATGGCTCTGCAACAGAAGATCTTAGGGACCAGTCTGTTGTTTAGCCAGGGGCTGTTCAGGGCCTTGAGCCTTCCAGGTCTTCAGTAAGACTTGGGCCCCTGGGCGGAGTGGGTGTGGGGGCTTGTCAGGTGGATAGATAAACCTGCAATGAGAAAACTTGTACAAAATGGTTTATTTACATAATAACTTATAAACCAGACTTTGGGTCTATAAGACTGTGGAGCTAGCCAGTCACAGGGCCTTTGCTGGAATGATAGTATTTTTGATGATGTTACAAACCAGGACGTCCTCAGTATAAAGCGGAGACCAGCCTATTTCTGTAATTAATGGGTTAAACAGTGGCAGCTATTCCCTGGAAGGGAGTTGGGAGTGTAGCGTGCCTCCCTGTTCCTGCTCTGAAACTAGACAAAGAGAAACAATTTTATTTTTGGTGATTACTGCATTCCTTTAATGTGCTTAAAAGTGGGCTATTCTCATTTTTTAAGGACCTTGATAATCTTCACAGAGGCTAGAGAAGGCAGGGGAGATAGCAAGCTTAGCACTGCTCGTTCCTGGCACTGCAGCTTCTAGGTCTAAAATTTACAATGCTTCAAAGACATACATGCTTACTTGTACTTCTTATTTCTTTTCCGCTTCTACTTCTATTCTCGAGTTACCCACTCAAATGTCCTTTCTTCCCATGCCACGCACAATCTCTTTCCTTTATGCCTTTTTACCCTTTCTTTACCTTCTTAATTCCTTCTTTTTTCTTCCTTTTCCCTCACTTTATTTTTTCCTCTCTTCCCCCTACACAATTCTCTTTTAACTTGCGCAGACCGTCTACGACTAACTCGGACTTTCTGCAACATATGTAATTTTTTTGACCCAGCATTCTACAAGAAACATAATCAATTTTTTAAAACTTACATCTAATTAGGTTGCTAAATTATTTCGATTCTTTGGGGAGGACTCCATACTCCCCCTTTTTAGCATTTTAGGAAAATTTTTAAAGGTATGTTGGGCTTTGTAGCCTGATTTATTATCAGTTTTTATTTGCTGTGGTCGACCTAAGAAATTAAACGCCTGTAGCCAATAAGCTCGAATATGTTTGGCTGATTTTCCTGCAAGAGCGGAGGCATGCAACACCTTAGAGTAAGTACTTATTGATATATGGAGGTATTTACATTTTTAAAGTAGGGGGTAATGAGTGACATTTGTTTGTTAAATTACTTGCGGGGCCAATCCTCGAGGGTTGGTCCCACTGCTGGGTGTTGCTGTACCCAGCCCCTGGCAGTCTGCGCATTCCCGGGTAATTTGCTGAGCTTTAGAACAGGAAATGCCAAATTCTCTGAGAAGTGCTTGAGAAGTTTGGTGGTAAAACTGATGAGAGGCAACTGCCTTTTGGAAGGTAGTTAATACACTGACTAAGACATCAGCATGTTCGTTGCCTTTTGCCACAGGGCCTGGGAGGCCTGAATGAGAGCGAATATGGGTGACAAATATGGGATGCGCACTCCTATCAACCGAACTTTGTAAAGTTAGGAATAAACGAAGTAAGTGGGGGTCTATAGACCCCTTAAGTAAAGCTTGATCTATGTGGAGTATAGTATACACCAGATACCCAGAATCACAGACGAGATTCCGGGGTTCATTTGGCCATTGTTGGAGGGCCGTAATGGCTGCAGAGAGTTCAGCTCTCTGGGTGGATGAGCAGTTGTGAGGTACACAATTTTTTCAACTCTGTCCTTCCCTGTATGTGATGGCTGCTTTTCCAGTTTTTCCTGATTCATTTACATAAATAGTTTTTGCTCCAGATATTGCGGTAGGACTAATTTTACTTCTAATATGTAAATTTAATTGAGGAATATTTTATAAAAGTTTATCTGAAGGAAGATTGATCTTGAGCTTTTTGATAGAATCAGTTATTGTGCATTGAAATTTCAAGGGTTGACAAAAAGCTTGTAAATAAATTTGAGGTAAGGGTGTTGAAAAGATAAATAAGCTGGCGAGTAGTCATACCGAGGCTAGGCCTTGGCCAATTGATAACACCTAACAATTGTTGGAGATTATTGCGAGTTAAAGACTTTGGAGAATTAATTTGGAGCATTTGAGGCTGCCAAGGCTTCAACTGTTGTACTTCCTTAAGAGCTGCTTGTAAGCCTGCCTGGGCTGTAGATTGCTGGAAATGAGCAAAGGTATTAGCCAATTGTTTCTGAGCTTTTTTGTAACATTTTCTTCTTTGACAAAGCTATCCAAGTATTTCAAAATGTATTAAGCCTGATTGGCCTGGAGTTTTCTTCTTTCTGGTAAGAAGAAAATAATAAATCTTTGAGATATTTCAAGGGCCCTTTGAAACCCCTGAGGCTCTAAGGAAGTCTTTCACATTTTAAATCTTTGAAATCTTGTCAACTACGGTATATATATTATGAAATGATATTTGACTATTTACTTAAAGTGATAATAAAAGGTTTATAATATTAATATAGACTGACAAAAATTCAGTTGAGAGACATGAATTTTTGAATAGTAGCTGAATATTTGAGTAATATGCCACACTATATAATTATTTTACTAAACAGAACCTTAGTTTTTAGGCAATTAGAGGAAAAACATTTTTACAGTTTTTCTGTTAAGGTCTCGGTCAAGCAGGAGTAGGCGGACATGGGTCAGTCAGTGGAGGGAGCAAGAGACATGATGACTTTCCAGGATCCCAGAGGGAAGGGGTCTGCAGTGTCGATCGTTTGGCAGTGCTCCACATATTCCCCTTTTCCTCCCCCTTTCCTACTTCTGTCACAGCTGTGGCACCTCTTAAACCTGAGTTATTTCCTTTAGTTTCCCTTTGTTTTTCTGGGACCACAGTGCTTTGAGCCACGGCAGTATGCAGTAAATTAATCAGATGCCTTTCCTTCATCTGGCATCCAGTTCCTTGTATTAGTTGCTGGAGTAATCTAAAGTAAAGCTATTGTTCTTCGGATAACCCTGACCCCATTCTTTCATGGGTAGTGGGCCCCCTTTTGTCAGTTTTGGTTTTGCCCTCTTATCCTGCCTCTCTTTTGAAGTGGACCATACTTTTTCTGACTCTAAACTAGGGATTAATTGGTGTAGTGGGTCGAAGTGTGCTGCTTGTGAAAAGGGCTCCCAAGGGTGTCACACCATGGTCATCCCAACCTCTCTTACGTGTCTCGGTTTCCCTCCCAGTCGTCTAGAACAACTGGAAGGTCTCGGCGTGCTGAATGACCAGTTCTTATTTCGCACATCCCCAGACGAGCCACGAATGATATGACTGTGAGTAGAATGTCCTACGAGGCCCTTGCATGTCTCATGGTTTGACCCCCCGACACCTCTGCTAGGTCCCAACTCACGTAGGGACACCCGAGAATTCGAGCCAGAGGGAGGAAGTGCCTCTTACTTCAGAGCTCGGTCATCGCCGGAGCCCTCATACAAATCCCATTTCTGTCCTAAAGCTTCTCTGGCTCTCACAAAATCCTATTCAGGGGGAAACACCACAGGGGTCGGGCAGTGAGTGCTTGTGACTGTGTTCCTGGGTTGCACGGACATTGGCTTGTGGCTGGCAGGTGCCTAGTGCTCTAACCCGGTCCATGTGCCAGCTTATCCTGTCACAGGAGTCTTACAAATGGCAAGTACCCTATTGGCTTATAAGTGCTTTTCCTGTGCCCGTAAGATTGTGCTGACTTATTGAATGAGAGAAGCCAAAATGGTCCCTTAGTGAGTGAGAGGAGACAAAGACGAAACCAAAACTCCCACCAGAGAGAGTGGCAGAAAGAAGAAAGACCCCCCTCCCTTTTCCTAACCACACAGGCAGCCTTTTCCAGAGGGAACCTGTGGGACTGCAAGCCCTTACCAGGGGCAGAGGCACCAAAATTCCTGTCCATGCAGTGCGGTTGTCCATGGTTAGGCTCTTGGTCCCACAGCCATTCCAGGCGTCACTTCTCTTGAGTGCCCCTTGCCCAGGCACCAGATGAGGCCCCACATTCAGGAGCCAGATGAGGCTGACCTCCCCCATGTTTGGGCACCAGGTGAGGTGAAGTTGCCTCCAATACCCTAGGCTTGGTTGGAAACTTCTGTCCAGCAGAGGTCCACGACCACAGCGGAACAAATCAATCCAGGACACTGTTATTTTGTCGGGGGGTGGGGGTAAGGGAGGTGGCTGTTCCCTCTAATGGAGAAAGGGCAAGACCTCCACCCCTCATGCTTTTTATTGAGAAGGGTACGCATGGGAGATACAAGTCAAAACTCATAAATCATCAATAGCTTTTAGGTGCTTGGATTACAGTTGACAATTACAGGTTACGTGGACCACTACAGAGGGCACAGTGACCAGTCCGTGTCAGGGTCTATTAAACATCTTGACAGCACTGTGGCATTAGGCGCAAGGTTTCATACATTCCTTGCTAGAGATTGCTTATAGTTAACTAAGAGATAAGAAAAGCAGAGCATGCTCCAAAGCATAATAAGCATTCTTTCAACCCAGTTCCCATGGAAACCCTCTGAATGGCCTTCAGTCATGTCTCCCTGATGGCCTTCCAGTGTCCTGTTGAGACTTAAAGACAACCCCGGGGGTAGGGGCAAGTCTGGCTCGTGGCCAGGGTTATAGTTCCCAGAACAAGTTTATTAATCACTTTAAGTTTATGGTGTCATAAACATCACACAGCTCTATCTTCAGTCTTGAAACTGATTTGCCCAAGTACTGGACGTGTTGCTAGCATAAACATTTGTATCCAGTCTTCCTCTTTCCCGACTGGTAGCTCACAGAACAGTGCTTTTCCATTAGGATTCTGTCATTTATTTTGTTTATCGCTTCCTGGCCCTTTCGCACAGGACAACCCTAAACTGGTGACTCAGGTTTCAGAAAGCCACTCAGTAAGTCAAAGATAAAGTTATTTCTCTTCTTTTGCTGGTCCCGCCTCCTTGCAAGCTTTATCTTCGCGTGAACGATGTTGAACTGCATTGCAACATACACGCACTCAATGACAAAAGATAAGCAAGCCCTTTGCAACGTGTCTCTCCATCTGCCCAAACAGAGAGTACATTTTTAGTCCGAAGTCGGACATTTTTTGTATCAAGAAAAACATCGTTTTTTGGTTCTCACATAGAATAATTAGTACCATAAAGCAGTAAGCTCAACCCAGGTTTCTAAGGTCAAGTCAGAGGCTTGAGTGCTATGCCCAAGTCTAAGTATGTCTTGTAATTTCAACAGTCGATGTCCTCTTTGCTTAAAGACTTTGTTCATTGGTCCCTCACCTGCCCCCCCCCAGCCCCCAGCATGTTATACAGCTGTGTAAGATATGGCCGAGTTCCCAGGCAGAAAGCTAACGAATAGGCATCGTCAGTAATTGCCCATGTGAAGACCACAGTGTCAATGGTCGTTGGTGTGCTTCTGGAAGAGTTCATGTTCTTAACACAGCAGGTGAAACTGTTAATGGTTAAAAATCATTGTTCTCTTTGTCTGAGTACAAGTAATTTTGGAGTTCTGTTAAAAATTAATTTCCCATATTTTATAAATGTTTGCCTTCAGTCTAATAGGACATACTAACAAAAAATTGTGTCAGAATAGCAATAATATTTAATAAGTGCAGATGCTCTGTTTTATGTGAAAGAATGAAGATTTTCCTTGTCTATGTTGGCCGATGAGCAGAACAGGTGAACCTTCCATTTGGCCCCACAAAAGCAGTTAACAATTTCTCTTGAATCAAAACAGGAAGGAAATTTCTAGGGCAGCCTTCCTGCATGGGGACCATCTTGTCCTCACGCCCTTGAGATGTCGTTCTCAGGCTGCTATCACATGACCTCCAGATGACCCCTCAGAAAAAAGGGGAAATAACAAGTGTCATGGGGAGAGTGGAGTAAACAAAGGCTTTACACATTGCTCGTGGTACTTTTAAATGCTACAGTGGCTGTTGAAAATGGTTTGGTGTTCCATCAAAAGCTTCAACATATAATAAGTACATGATTCAGTAATTCCACTCCCAGGGATACACCCCCACCCCCCTAATAAAAACATTTAAAAACACGGAAGTATCAACATTCAAAACAGCCAATGATGGAAGCAACCCAAGTGCCCATGGGCTGACGGATGGATAAACATCTTGCAGACTATCCATGCAATGGCACAGTATACAGCCATAAGAAAGAGTGTTAAAATGTGGATGAGCTCTGAAGCCATTATTCTAAGTGAAAGAAACCACACACCAGAGGTCACATAATGTATGATTCAATGTACATGAAGTGTCCAGAATAAGCCAGTCCGTAAAGGCAGAAAGTAGTTCAGTGGTTGCCAGGGATTCTGGGCAGGAGGAATGAATGAAGAGTTGTTACTGGGTAAAAGATTTCTTTCAGGACTTGGCAAAGTGTTTTGTAAGAAGACAGGCTTGATAGTTTCACAATACGGTGAACTTACGCAATGCCACCGAATGGAATACTTTACAATGATTAATTTTACAATGTGTCAGTTTTGATTTCAAGCAATTTTAACTATAAAAATAACACTTTTCAGTCCACTGTCATAAAATAGTCCAGTATTTGGGGAAAACTAAGCTATTGATTTTAATGCATCAATTTAAAATAATAGGAAGCCCATTGTTGCTTCCATGTAAACGTGCTTGATGAAAAATATCACTCTATTCCTTTCAAATATTTCATTCCTTTTATTGATTCTAGAGAGAAGGGAAGGGAAGGAGGGAGGGAGGCAAGGAAATGCCCTGACCGGGTTGTGGGATGACACCCAACCAACTGAGCCACACCAGCCAGGTCAAAATCACTCTACTTTTTGAAAATAAAATAAGTACTGAAAGTGTGGTTTTGACTTAAATGTGGGCAAAGGCTCTTAGTGGACACTTCTCCAAAGAGGACAGACAGACGGCCAAGAAACCTATGAAAAAATGCTCAATGTCACTCATCATCAGAGACATGCAAATTCAAACCACAATGAGATATCACCTCTCACCTATCAGAATGGCTATCACCAATAAATCAACAATGGTGTTTAAGCAGCCTCTTGAGAGAAGAAGCGCTATTAATTGATTTGTCAAAATTATAGACTAGGGAACAGAGATGTCAGGTCACAATATGAGAGTCACGCAGCTGAAGAGAAGCAGAGCTCAGACTCAAACCCGTATCCGTCTTTTGGAAAGCCTCTCTGATTTACAAACATTGACTGTGAATGTACCACACTATTTACCGTCCCCCAAAACTGGATAGGCTAGAGGGTAGGTCTTGATATCTTTCTCCCTCTCCTCCACACTAACAACCTGTTGAAAGCCTACAGTTATAGAAAAGTCCAGCTTGGCCTTCTCTTGTGGATTGCATGTGGAGTGGGATGGCTTTGTCTGGCCCTAGAGGCTGGGATCCTGGGCTGTGCTGGGTCTGTCTGGAGCCATCAGCCCATGAAGGCTTATCTGGGGCATCAGTTGCCAATTCTGCATCCAGTGGACCCCATGTTGGTGGCTTGAAATCGGCCATGATGGGAGAATTTACATCGTGAAAATAAGAAGACCCTAGAAATCAGACCTGCACTCTCCCCTCCCAAGGGCCTGTCCCCAGCACGTCACTGCCCAGGACTGACCACAGAAGGTCACCTGGAGCTCATTAACGGAAGGGAGAGCTACATCACAGGGCAGCTCTGCCCCCCACTGTAAATGACTATGAGAGAGGAAGTGTGTGCCCTCTGCCCCGACGACAGGAGCCTGTCTCTGAACATAATGTCCGTTGGCAGTGAGTGTGCTTAGAGCAATACACACTGAGCTCAGATTCCACATGGGAGAGGTTCATCCTGACCTCCGATCATCCTAGGTCAAGGGCTCTTTGTGGGCTCATCCCTTCCCAGGAAGCATGTTGTGCTGATGACCCTGTCAATACACATTTGTCTGAGGGTAGACCCAAGGTCCTTGGTCGTGCCACGGGACCCTGGGTCCCTGATTTGCCTTCCTCTGGCTTCCAGGTGTTTCATCCATTCAGTTTGTCCCCTCTGTTTTACTTTATTTTATTTCATTTCATTTTTATTTACTTTCAAAATCCTCACCTGAGGATATGTCGTTTATTGATTTTAGAGAGAGGAAGGGAGAGAGAGGAACATCGATGTGAGAAATATGGATCGGTCTCCTCCCAAACATGGCCCACACAGGGATCAGACCCCCAACTCAGGTATGTGCCCTGACTAGGAATCAAGCCTGCAACCTATTGGTGTACAGGACAACATTCCAAACAACGGAGCCACCCTGGCCAGGGCTCTTTAGGTCATTTTCAATTGACAGAGTTTCCTTGGATATCACCTGCACAAACATATCATGCCTCATATGTCCTGGCAGGTTGAGAAGAGGTCCTTAACAGGACGTGGAACCGAATTGTGTGTCTGAGTGCACAAACTTGCATGTGTGTGATTGTGTGTCTGATGTGTGTGTGTGTATGTGTCTCAATCAAGGGAGGACAGAGCTGTTATCCTTTTGGTTTTCCATGGCACCCTTTGTTAAAAACTCTCCTGCCCCTCAATGCTTATTCCATGAGAACATCAGGTATTCTCTCTATATTCATTTATTAATTTATTCATCCATTCATTCCTTGGATTGGTTGGGGTGTAACTGACTGAGAGCTAGATCAATGCTGTGCATCTATGGAAACCAGTTTCCATAGAGAACGGTTTGTTGACATTCCATTCCAGTTTCCATGGCAACTAG
The DNA here is from genome assembly GCF_987537825.1 of Furipterus horrens. Taxonomy (NCBI): domain Eukaryota; kingdom Metazoa; phylum Chordata; class Mammalia; order Chiroptera; family Furipteridae; genus Furipterus; species Furipterus horrens. The sequence goes on along the minus strand of NW_028327201.1, from coordinate 570,123 downwards.
GGTAAGCCATTTTTTTCTGGTGGCAGAAACATTTACAGACTGGAGAGCTGCAGTAACGGTAGAAACATCAAGACTAGTCGGTGTCTCCAATCAATGTGAGTCCTGTGTGTGTGTGTGTGTGTGTGTGTGTGTGTGTGTTGCCAGTGTTTGGCCTTTAGTTGGACATTAAGAGCTCTGATCCTTCCTGTTTTATAAGAGAGGATGGCAGCTCCTCTTGTTGTGGGCTAGGGTGGTTGAGTAACCTGTCATACCCCATCCCCATGTCAGTGTCCTCAGTGACATCTGTTGCATGAGGGTATTGTCACCTGAGTTCTTGAAAGCAGAGATCCCCAAGTATTTCTCTTTTACACCTCTGCTTACTTACAGTGATTGTCACATGAACCCTTAAAGCCATAAGCTTATTCATTTACACCTGCTCATAGTAAAGAGCTATTATGTGTGTGATGTGAGAGAGAGGATTTGAAGCCTGCAAACAAGACAAATAGGCAGGGTTGGAAGATGTAAGGTAACTTTGTGTAACCTGCGGGATGATATTGTGCTCACCCTGAGTCGCTCACACACACACACACACAAAGAAGTGTGTTCTCTACCAGTCAAATGTCCTCGTATCATACCATTAATTACAGTTAAGTAAACAATTCAGATCAGTTAATGGCTCCTTCTTTATTGTACAAGCATAAATACAAGTTCCTTCTTGAAGGCTCTGTGTTTTTTGGTTATGTGTTGGAAAGTGAATGCTGCTGATGTTACAGTTTGTATATGTTTATTTGTGTTTCTAAAGAAAAACAGCTTTTGTAGTATGTACCATTGCGTTCTTTATCAGGGATGCGCCTCCAGAAGAAGCAGGTTCCAGGTAAAGGTTACCCATGCCTTTCAGCTCAGTCCTGTACACTGCTGTATGATCCTGACACTGCACTCTGCCCATTCCATTTTCCCTCTGCCTTCTAGCTGCCTGTGAGGCTCAACCAGGGGGCCACGGGCAGTCTGGACATGACACAGTGACACAAGCAGCTGTACCTTCCTCTCCATTCCTGCTCCTCTTGGGGCCACCCCAATAACGGCCCTTCATATGACAGGGGCAGGGCATGTGATTGCAGTAGGGGCCAGCACCGACAGACTGGTGAACAGTCTCCTGACACATCGGAGTCCCAGGTCAAGGGCGGGGGTGGCCCCTCTCAGATCCCAGAGCTGCGGCTGGAATGCTTCACTTTTCCCCATCAACAGTGGGAGGGGTCTTGGGTTTGAGCATCCTTCCCTTGACCTCCTGGAGAAACCACACAGAGTTGGGCAGCCCCTTTTCCTTACAAATCTGAGCCCAAGCTCTGAGGCCTCCTCCTCTAGGGTCATGAGTTCTCAGAACCACCATTGCTTCCCCTGGTTTTTCCAGACCTACAGGTGCCCACTCTGCCTACCATGGCATCCTTCTTTATTTTTTAAGTATATTTGATTGATCATGTTGTTACAGTAGTCCCAATTTTACCCCCTCTGCTCCCCCTCGGCCCAGTACCCCCCTTCTTTCCAGCAATCCCACCCCCATTATTCATGTCCACTGGTCGTGCATATACGTTCTTTGGCTTCCCCCTTTCCTATATTATTCTTAACTTCCCCCTGTCTATTTTGTACCAACCGTGGCACCCTTCTGAGTGTCCCATTGCTCCCTCTTTGCTTTTCCTGGACTCCAAATCGTTCTATTAAACAATAAGACGGCCCTGCCAATAAGCAGGTTGGGTTTTCCTCTTTTTGCTTTTAAGGTCTTGCATTTTGCTTTGGTTCCTAGAAGTTTTACTATGAAGAGCCTATATGTGTTTGTACATGTGCTTGCATAACTGTGCTTGTGTAGGGGTGTGTGTGTGTGTGTGTGAGTGTGTGTGTGAATGAATGAAGATAGTGGTTTGGACACACGAACTATACCACATGAAATGATTCTTTATCTTGGAAAATTGCTGGCTATTGCTCTTTCACACATTCTGCAACACCCCTCTCTCTGCTTGGACTGCTATAATTATCTTTGTGTGTTTCTTTGCTCAAGTGCTCATGCTTCTCCTTCTCTGAGTAGATGGCCCAAAAAGTGAGTTCCTGCTTGTTTGTTAAGGAGAAATTGGGAGACAGAGCTTGGTAATTGGCTGATGCATGTATCTTTAGAGTCAGATCTGATTATTTGCAGGTGAGACAGAAATCTAACTTTTTTATTCCTTTGAGAAAACTGAGGACAGTTCATGCTTTTCCAGTTTGTAGTAGTTCTCGTTTAAATAGTATGTATAAGAACAACCCACAACTCCAGGTAGGCGTGCCATCTATGCATTTGTGAAACTAGTGAATGACATAAGAAAAAATGTTCCAAGATATCACATCTCACTCAATCATTCTACAAATAGAATTTAAGCCCAATGAAATCTTTATTGTTCTTTTTATTATTATTTCTTACAGCCAACTGTAGATATTGATCTCAAAATAACATTTCAGTTAAAAGGATATATAAAACAATGCTTAAAGTATTCAGACGATGCAGCTTAGACAGTCCATGGATATTTAATTTGGCTCCAGACTCCTAACCATTTCTTCTGCTTGTTCATATTTAAATTTCTTATGACAATATCTGCCCTATGACTGTATGAGAAGCTTCAAAAAAAGCAGTGAGAAGGTTTATGCTGAATTCATCTGGGAATGAGGGGTGCAAAAATAGGCAAGAATGTATTTTCTTCATAACAGAACATTGAGAGTGTTGCTCTGTTATAACAAAGGGAACTGCCAAGTCACGTTTTTATGGAAATACAAGTTTGGGGGACAGTTCAAATCACAAAACCTGCCATTTCAAAGAAGCTCCACGAAACTGCTAGTCACTGTAGGGAGGGGGAGTTGGGGTGAACATGAAAGAACGTCTGGCTCTGGGGGTGGTGCTGAGGGCGGTGTTGGGGGCTCTCTCTTGGAGACACCACCTTCAGAGCACTGGCTCCTCCCTTTTTCCTTCAGAAATGATTACAGCCCTCACAGGGGAAAGGAGAATAGAGCTTCCAAATAGTTCTTCCAAAACTCGTGGCTGTTGACTGGGGACACGAAAGCTCTGTCTTCCACTTCTTTGTTTGCTCAATCAAAGAGCAGATGGGATAGAACAGAAGTTATACCAGGACCTGAAATATCAAAGCTAGTGCATTTGAGAACTTGATTTCCCAATGGCCTGAAATGAACTATGAAGCTAGAGGTTACGGAGTTGCTATTGATTGTGCCCCCTGTTGTTTTGTCTTCTTCTGTGTATCCTCTCTCTTCGGGCATGTCAGATGTGATTGTGAACTAAAACATTAGAAGCATCTTCATGTCCAAGTCTCCAAGAATTTGGGGTTACTTTATTTTTTTGAATATATATATATATATATACATATATATAATTTTATTTTATTTTTTATTGGTTTTCAATTACAGTTGTCCCATTCTCCCCCCTTTGCTCCCCGCCCCACCCAGCCCACCCCTTCTCCCACAGTCATATTCCACCCCGTTGTGCATGTCCATGAGTCATTTATACACGTTCTTTGATTAAACCCTTCCGTTACTTATCCCCCTTCTCTCCCTCCCCCCTCCCCACTACTGACTGCTATTCTAGTCTTTGTCCTATTCAGTTCGTTTGTTTGTGTTGCTCTTTAGTCTCCTGTATTAGCGGATATCATATGATATTTTTCTTTCATTGCCTCGCTTATTTCACTAAGCATGATTCTCTCTAGTTCCATCCATGTTGTCACAAACGGCAGGAGTTCCTTCTTACTCTCTGCTGCATAGTACTCCATTGTGTAAATGTATCACAGTTTTTGATCCACTCACCTACAGATGGGCACTTAGGTTGTTTCTAGCACTTAGCCATTGTAAACAGGGCTGCTATGAACATAGGGGTGCATAAGTTCTTTTGAATTGAGGTTTCAGGATTTGGGGGGTATAATTCTAGCAGTGGAATCGCTGGTTCAAGTGGCAGTTCCATTTTTAGTTTTTTTGAGGTAATTCCATACTGTTTTCCATAGTGGCTTCACCAGTCTGCATTCCCACCAACAGTGCAGTAAGGTTCCCGTTTCTCCACATCCTCGCCAGCACTTGTTTGTTGATTTGTTCATGATGGCCATTCCGGCAAGTGTAAAGTGGTATCTCATTGTGATTTTTTTATTTGCATTTCTCTGATGGTTAGTGACGTTGAGCATTATTTCATGTGTCTATGAACCCGCTGTGTATCCTCCCTGCAGAAGTGTTTGTTCAGGTCTTTTGGCCATTTTTTAATTGGGCTGTCTGTCTTCCTGGTGTTTAATGAGTAAGTTCTTTATATATTTTGGAGATCAACCCCTTGTCTGAGGTATCATTGGCAAATATGTTTTCCCATATGGTTGGTTTCCTTTTCATCGTGCTGCTGTTTTCTTTTGCTGAGCAGAAATTCTTTAGTTTGATGTAGTCCCATTTGTTTATTTATTTATTTTTATTTCCCTTGTCTTAGGAGGTGTATCAGTGACAATATTGCTACATGGGATATCTGAAATTTTCCTGCCTGTTTTTCTCTAGGACTTTTATGGTGTCACTACTTACATTTAAGTCTTTGATCCATCTTGAGTTTATTCTCATGTGTGGTGTAAGTTGGTGGTCTAGTTTCATTTTTTTGCATGTCCCTGTCCAGTTCTCGCAACACCATTTGTTGAAGGGGCTCTTCTCACCCCGTTTTCTGCTCCTTCCCCCTTTGTCAAATACTAGTTGACCATATAGACCCGGGTTTATTTCTGGACTCTCTATTCTGTTCCATTGATCTGTATGTCTGTTCTTATGCCAGTATCAGACTGTTTTGATCACAGAGGCTTTGGAGTATAGTTTGATACCTGGTATTCTGATTCCTCCTGCTGTGTTCTTCTGTCTCAAGATTGCTTTGGCTATTCGGGGTCTTTTTTGGTTCCATCTAAATTTTTGAAGTATTTCGTCTAGGTCTGTGAAATATGTCATTAGTATTTTAACAGGGATTGCGTTGAATCTGTATATTGCTTTGGGAATTATGAACATTTTAATGATGTTGATTCTTCCCACCCACCAACATGGTATTTGCTTCCATTTATTTGTACCTTCCTAATTTCTTTCTTCAGTGTTACATAGTTTTCTGAGTACAGGTCTTTTATCTCTTTGGTTAAGTTTATTCCTAGGTACTTTGTTTTTCTTGTTGCTATAGTCGATGGGATTTTTGTTTGTTTGTTTCTATGTCTGATATTTCATTGTTGGTGTACAGAGATGCCTTCGATTTCTGTATATTTATTTTGGTACCCTGCTACTTTGCCAAATTCACTTATTGTGTCGAGTAATTTTTTCGTGGAGTCTGTAGGGTTTTTTAAGTACACTATCATGTCATCTGCAAATAATGACAGTTTTTCTTCCTCTTTCCCAATTTGGATGCCTTTTATTTCTTTTTCTTGTCTGATTGCTGTGGCTAGAACTTCCAACACTATGTTAAATAGGAGTGGAGAGAGTGGACATCCTTGTCTTGTTCCTGATCTCAGGGGGAATGTTTTCTATTTTTGTCCCTTGAATATGATGTTGGCTTCAGGTTTCTCAATTATAGCCTTAAATATGTTGAGGTATGCTCCCTCTATTCCCATTTTGCTGAATGTTTTCATCATCCATGGGTGTTGTACTTTATCAAATGCTTTTTCTGCATTTATTGATCATGTGATTTTTGTCTTTCATTTTGTTTAGGTGGTGTATTATATTTATTGATTTGCAAATATTAAACCATTCTTGCATCCCTGGGATGAATGCCACTAGATCGTGGTGTATGATCTTTTTAATGTGTTGCTGAATCCAGTTTTCCAATATTGTGTTTCGGGTTTTAGCATCTATATTCATCAGTGATATTGGTCTGTAGATTTTTTTCTTCGTTGTGTCTTGACCTGGTTTTGGAATTAGGGTGATACTGGCTTCATAGAAAGAGTATGGGATTTTTCCCTCTTCTTGGATTTTTTAGAATAGTTTGATTAGGGTAGGAGTTAGTTCTTCCCTAAATGTTTTGTTAAATTTACCTGTGAAGCCATCCGGTCCAGGGCTTTTGTGTGCCTGGAGACTTTTGATTACTATTTCAATTTCACTCTGTGTTATTGGTCTGTTCAGGCTTTCTACTTATTCTTGATTCAGTTTTAGAAGATTGTATGTTTCTAGAAATTTGTCCATTTCATCTAGGTTGTCAAGTTTCTTGCCATACAGTTGTTTGTAGTAATTTCTTACAATCCTTTGTATTTCTGTGGTATCAGTCATGATTTCTCCTCTTCCATTTCTGATTTTGTTTATTTGGGTCCTCTCTCTTTTTTGCTTGATGAGCCTGGCCAAAGGCTTGTCGATTTTGGTTTTGTTTGTTTGTTTTTTCAAAGAACCAGCTCCTGCTTTTGTTGATCTTTGGAAGTGTTTGTTTAGTCTCTCTGTCATTTAATTCTGCTCTGATCTTGATGATTTCCTTCTGTCTACTCTCCCGGGCTTTGTTTGTTGTTGTTGTTCTAGTTCTTGTAGATGTAGGGTTAGATTTTTTATTTGAGATTCTTCTATACTTTTCATGTGAGCCTGTATTTCTATGAACATCGCTCTCAGGACTGCTTTTGCTGTGTCCCATAAGTTTTGGGCTGTGGTGTATTCATTATCGTTAGTTTCCAGAAACTTCTTGATTTCTTCCTTGCTGTCATTGTTAACCTATTCATTTCTTAATATCCTGTTATTCATTCTCCATGAGTTTGGAAGTCTTTGATTTTTTTCCCTTGAGGTTGCTTTCTAGTTTCAAAGCATTGTGGTCGAAAAGATGCTTGATATGATTTCAATTTTCTTGAATTTGTTGAGGATTGTTTTGTGTCCTATTTATTATGTGGTCTATCTTTGAAAATGTCCCATGTGCCGTTGAAAAGAATGTATATTTTGCTTGTTTGGGGTGAAAAGTTCTATATAACAGTTAAGTCCATTTGGTTTTGTGTGTTGTTCAATGCCTCAATATCCTTGGTGTTTCTTTGCTTCGGAGATCTGTCTATTGAGTGTGTTGCTGTTGATATCCTTCTGGTAGTCTTCTAGAATTTTCCTTATATATTTGGGTGCTCCTACGTTGGGTGCATATATGTTTACCAGGGTTACATCTTCTTGATGGATTGTTCTTTTAAGTATTATGAAATGTCCTTCTTTGTCTCTTTTTATGGCCCTTGCTGTGAAATCCGTTTTGTCTGATGTAAGTGTTGCTACCCCAGCTTTTTCTTTCCTGTCCGTTTGCTTGGAATACTTTTTCCATCCCTTCACTTTCAGTCTGTGTAAATCTTTCGTTTTGACGTGTGTCTCTTGTAGGCATCATATATGTGGGTCATGTTTTCGTATCCTTTTCAGACCCTATGCCTTTTGGTTGGAGCATTTAATCCATTTACATTTAAGGTTATTATTGACATGCATGTATTCATTTCCCTTTGTACCTGTGTTCCTCTCCCTCTCTTTCTTCTTTCTCTTAAAGCATTCCCTTTAGCATGTCTTGCAATGCTGGTTTGGTGGAGACATATTCTTTTAGTCTTCCTTTGTCTGGGAAACTCCTTATTTCACCTTCCATTTCGAAGGAGAGCCTTGCTGGGTAGAGTAGTCTCGGTTGCAGGCCTTTGTTTTTCATTGCTTGGAATATTTTTTGCCATTCCCTTCTGGCTTGTAGTGTTTCTGTTGAGAAATCGGTTGCTAGCCTTATCGGAGCTCCCTTGTATATTATTTGGTGTTTTTCTCTTGTTGCTCTTAGGATTCTCGCTTTGTCTTTGAATGTTGCCATTTTAATTATGATGTGCCTTGGAGTGGGCCTTTTTGGGTTCATCTTCATTGGGACCCTCTGTGCTTCCTGAACTTGCATGACTTTTTCTCTCATCAGGTTAGGAAAATTGTCTGTCATTATTTTTTCTCAGGTTGTCTATCCCTTGCTCCTCCTCTTCTCCTTTTTGTATCCCTATGATTCTAATGCTCTTTAGTCCCATGTTGTCTTGCAGTTCGCTTCAACCCTCTTTATTCTTTTTGAATCTTTTTTCATTTTGTTGTATTGTCTGGGAATTTTTTTCTACATTGTACTCTAACTCACCGATCTGATCCTCTGCTTCATTTAGCATGCTTTTGATGGATTCTACTGTGTTCTTCAGTTCAGAAATTGTATTCTTCATTTATTCCTGGTTCTTATTAATAGTTTCTATGTCCTTTTTTATGCTGTTGTAGTTCTCTGTAAGTTCCTTGTAGCTTCCCTGAGATTCTTTGTGGTTTCCTTGGAGTTCCTTGTAATTTCCCTGGAGGTTTTTGTAGTTTTCTTTGAGATTGTCAAGTACATGGAGCTTCTTTATAACCATTCTTTTGAATTCCGTGTCTGATAGTTGGCTTATGTCTATTCCATCACTCTCTCTTTTCTGGGGATCCCTCCTTTCCTTTCATTGGGAGGATGTTTCTGTGTCTCCCCATGTTGGAGTCTTCTTGTTTGTTTTTGTTCATTAAAATTGATGGCTTCGATTTCCCGCCTTTGTGGTATAAGATTTTTTATAGGAGTCCTTGGGGATTCAGTGGTATAGTCTCTTCGATCTCCTGAGCCTGACGCTCTTGGGATGCCCAAGTTTCAGGAGTCCATATAGAGTCTGGGTCTGTAAGGCAGCGTCCTTGGTGGCTTCGGAGTGAGCTGGAGCGGGCACCTTCAAAGCAGCAGCATGCCTGCATCCTTACTAGTTCAGGTCACATGGCTGATTCCTGACTGCACACTGCACAGCTGCTTCTTGTCACATGGCTCCTACAACCTGCTCCACCACGTCATGAGGCACTCCTTTACACTTCTCTTCCATGCTCCTTCTTACTCCAGCTCTTAGCCCAAAACCGCATGGCCCCTTCTTTCACACCAGACCTCATGGTCAATGGAGGGGCCCTTCTACATCTTTTCAAACAGCATGCCCCCCTTCCTGACGGCTCCCCTAATTTTCAATGCTGACCCTATCCACCATAAATCATTGCTATGAAAAGTATCTTAAGCCTTATCATCTGCCCTTTCACCCAGGCAGCAGCACAGCTATTATCTAGCTCCCAGCCTGCCATTGGCATGCAAAGTACCTTAAAAGTACTTCCCCAACCTCCAACCATGGGCTGTGGGGACTTTCGGGATGTCTCCCCTGCCTTGCTACATCTTGCATCTTGGTGTGGTCCTCTTTGGGACCAACTTGTTTGTGACTCTGTGTGCTTCCTGGACTTGTATATCTAGTTCCTTCACCAAATTAGGGAAGTTTTCCTTCATCATTTTTTCAAATAAGCTTTCGATTTCTTGCTCTTCCTCTTCTCCTTCTGGCACCTCTGTGATTCAGATGTTGATATGCTTAAAGTTGACCCAGAGGTTCCTAAGCCTCTCCTCATTTTTTTTTTTTTAATATTCTTGTTTCTTCATTCTGTACTGGTTGATTGGTTATTTCTTCCTATGTTTCAATACATTGATTTTAACCCTGGCTTCCTTCCCTTCACTATTGGTTTCATGTGGCTTTTTCTTCATTCCACATAGTGTAGTCTTCGCTTCTTCCCTTATGCACTTGCCATACTCAGTTGTTTCTCTGAGCATCCTTATTAGTAGTGTTTTGAACTCTGTGTCAATTAGGTTGGCTCTGTCTTCCTCGCTTAGTTATCCCTCTGGAGCCTTGATCTACTCTTTCTTTGGGGCCATACTCCTGTTTGCTCAACTTGCCAGCCTCCTTTGTTTGCCTCTGCGCTTTAGGTAGAATTGTTGTACTTGTTACTTTTAAGGGGCGGAGCCTTAGGTTTTCGTCAGTGCTGCGCGACCTGTTTCAACGCCTTGTGATGCTGTATGTGGGGGAGGAGTCAGAGGGGGAACAATGGTGCTTGCCCAGCACCTGCCACTTTTCCAGTCATTTCACCTGCTTCCCATATGTGACCGGCACCCTTGTAGCCGTGGCTCTGGTGATGGTTCCCAGAGTGGGTGGGTTTGCACACATTCTAGCACTGTGGGGGCCCTCTGAACTCTCCTGAGAGACAAGCAGTTTCTTCTGCCACACCAATCCCTCTGGTTTTCACAGTAGAAACAGAAAGGCTTTATTTTCCCGGTGCTGGAGACATGAGCTTTGCGGTCTGAACTGGGAGTGGGGTCGCTCCCCAGGTGTCCCTCTCAGTTTCTATAATGTATGACCACTGGTTCGCCAGCTGCAGCCACTGCTTTGCCGCCCCCGCTGCAGCTACACCTCATCCTCTCGCCCCAGCTCCTAGTCTCCGCCCCTCCCACCATCTGGATGAGTATTAATTCTTTATAGATTTGTTTGTTGGGCTTCTATGCGGTTCAATTCTCTTGCAGTTCTAGGTGGTTCTTTGTCTTGAGGTAGATGTAATCCTTACGGTTGTGCAAGGAGGTATGATGTGTCCACCTACACCTCCACTTTTGCCCTGGCGTTACTTTAAATGTTAGTTTGTGTTGTTCAGAGTTCTGGTTTTAACACATTGTGACTGGTGTGCAAAAGAGGATCGAGATTTACATACTATTCTATCTGTCTATCTATCTACCAATCATGTATCCACTACCCACACACACCTTTAGAGAGAGAATTGAGTTGCAATCTTAGTACAAAATAGGAGAGGAAAATTATCTGCAACATTATGTACCAACCCTTAATGGAAGATGTTTGAACCATGGATCAAAGCATACGATGGCAGGACAATTTACTGTTTTCATTCAACACCCTTCCATTTGGTGATTGTCTCACTTAAGGAGGTGTTGTTTTACTAGTTGGAAAGTTAACTGTGGCTGATATTTTGGTTGTCTCCTGAAAGTGGTCCACTAAAGGGTTTGACACTTGAAAAGATGTACACACATGTGAATATGAGAGAATATTCAAAATGTTTCTACAATTTCAAAAGTGGTTTTCTATGTTATATAATATATGTATAAACAGAATAAAATGTCTCGAGTCCATGCATTACACATTTGCAGTAAGCATTCCTAGGTGTTAGATTAGATTATTGACGCTTAGTATTTGTCCCACTCTCTAATTTGAAACATCATTTTGGGTTTTCCATGTGCGTTTTTGAAATAAGGAACTAAAAGAAACTGCAAATAACATCTATACTAGAAGCAGAAACATGTGCATGCGTGTGTGGAGGCAGAGAGCAAGGATTACGTGTATCAATATCAGGCATCTGTGTCTCTAATGTGATTCTGGGTGATTGCGCGCGCGCGCTTGCTTGTGTGTGTGTGTGTGTGTGTGTGTGTGTGTGTGTGTGTGTATGTACATGTGCCTTGGGATGCTGGCTGCTCTCTGGTTGGAGTTGAGGTCACCCAGGCACTCCTGCTTTGTGTGGCAGGCTGGCAAGTCTTGTTGCAGAGAGGCTGCAAGGACTGAGTTACCTGTTTTTCCTTCCTCCTTTCTTTCTGTGCTCAGAGCAGGTACACTAAGTTCTCTAAGGCAGAGAACCTGAAACCTGCATGACAATGTTATGTCCAAATTATACACATTAAGTCACGGTATAGTTCATATATCTATGAGTGTGTGTGAACAAAGCTGCACATGCAGGCATTTACTACCGAAATCATATTCCATCTTCTAAAGAGCATCATTGGAGACTGATAACGGATGAGCTAAAATCTATAAGTGAATTATAATGCCTATCTGTACGGTGAATACAGAAAAGTAGAACCTATGAACATGGTACTTCTGGGTGGGAAGAGGAGGATTAAGAAAAGGATTGCATGTGCATCCCATACAACTAAATGTCTGAAATTTACTTCAAGTTCTTAAATTTCGGAAGGTCCACATTGTCAAGAGATTCACAAGAATGGTGTGAAAGTAGGCACTCACATGAAACGGTGATCAAGATGCTCTTGAGTGAGGAAATGCAATGGTAGGTCATAGGTGCAGGTATGTGCATACGAGTGCACGGGAGATGTGTGGGAAGCCCATTCGCCATCATACTGAGAGCGAGCATCTACAATGTGTCATCTCCTGCATACATTGCTCTGCACGTTTTACATTCTCCACAAGCCCATGTGATGTGTCTTTAGATGGACAAAACAACACACACTAGCATTACAGACCCAATGTTTGTGTCACACACACACCACGCACACACATGCTGCTACTCTGAAAGACTATGAGTCCAAGGAAAAGGAGGACTGTCATGAAAGCAGTAGTGCCCACTCCTGTGGAGTAGGAGGGACTGGCATCAATGGAGTAGCTTCAGTTGGAAATAGATTGAAATGCAAAAAAGGAAGAAAAGAAGCATGGCATCTACATTATAAATAAGATTTAACTAACATTTCTGTTTAAGAATGGCATGCGTTCCAATGTTGGGGAAGGGAAAATGATGACTCTATCCCCATTTATTCTTTTAAATATATATTTTTAATTATACTGTCATAGTTGTGCCAATTATTTTTCCCCTTGCTCCCCTCCACCCAGTACCCCCCTTTCCCTCCAGCTATCCCACCCCCCTTACTTCATGTCCATGGGTCGTGCATGTAAGTTCTTTGGCTTCACCCTTTCCTATATTATACTTAACTTCCCCCTGTCTATTTTGTACCAATCAGTTATGCTTCTTAATCCCTGCACCTTTTCCACCATTCTCCTTCTTCCCCCTCCCAGCTCATAACCCTCCAACTAATCCCCAGACCGACGATTATGCTCCTATTCTGGTTGTTTGCTTAGCTTGCTTTTGTTCTTAGCTTTTAGATTCTGTGTTGATAGGTATGAGTTTGTTGTCATTTGAATATTCATAGTCTGGATCTCCTTGTTCTTAAATAAGTCCCTTTAACATTTCATATAATAATGGCTTGATGATGATGAACTCCTTTAGCTTTACCTTGTCTGGGAAGCACTGTATCTCCCCTTCCGTTCTAAATGATAGCTTTGCTGGATAGAGTAATCTTGGTTGTAGGTCCTTGCTCTGCATCACTTTGAATACTTCTTGCCAGTTCCTTCCTGCCTGAAAAGTTTCTTTTGGAAAATCGGCTGACAGTTTTATAGGAACTCATTTGTAGAAGACTCATCTCTTCTCTTGCTGCTTTTAAGAGTCTCTCTGTCTTTCACCTTTGGCATTTAAACTACTACGTGTCTTGGTGTGGAACTCTTTGGATCCAGCTTGTTTGGGACTCTCTGTGCTTCCTGGACTTGTATGTCTGTTTCCTTTGTCATATTAAGAAAGTTTTTCTTCACCATTTTTTCACTGCATTTTCAATTTCTGGCTATTCTTCTTCTTCTTCTTCTTCTTCTTCTTCTTCTTCTTCTTCTTCTTCTTCTTCTTCTTCTTCTTCTGGCACCCCTATGATTCAGATGTTGACACGTTTAAAGTTGTCCCAGAGGTTCCTAAGCCTCTCCTCGTTTTCTTCTATTCTTTTTCTTCATTTTGCACTGGTTGACTGTTAATTTCAGCCTTATGTTCCAAACCATTGATTTGAACCCTGGTTTCCTTCCCTCCACCATTGGTTTTGTGTGGATTTTCCTGCATTTCACTTTGTATAGTCTTCACTTCTTCCCTTAAGAGTTTGTCATACTCAAGCATGTCTTTCCAGTCTGTGAGCATCGTTATTACCAGTATCTAACTCTGCATCTCTTAGGTTGGCTATCTCCTCATCTCTTAGTTTTCCCACTGGACCCTTGATCCCTTCCCTCTTTTGGGCCATATTTCTGTCTCCCCAACTTGACCTGCTCCTGTGTTTGCCTCTGTGTCTTAGGTAGAGCTGTTGTACCTGTTACATGGTAAGGGGCAGAGCCTTAGGTGTTTCTCAGTACAGGGCAACCTGTTTCACCACATTGTGGCACTGTATATGGGGGAGGCGTCTGAGAGGGAACAATGCTGCTTGCTCAGCACTCATCCCTTTTCCAGGAGCTTCTCCCACTTCCTGTATGGGACTGGCACACCTCTAACTGTTTCCCTGGCCGTCGTTCCCAGGGTGGGTGGATTTGTGGATGTTCTAGGACTGCTGAGAGACTGGCGGCTTCTTCCTCCACCCCAATCCCCACTGGTTCTCACGGTCAGAAGCAACAAGGCTTTATTTTCCCGAGCCCTGGAACCGTAAGCTGTGTGGTCTGGTCTGGAGCTGGGATATATTCCCCAGTTGTCCTCTAGACTTTCATAATGTGTGACTGCACTTTCTGCTGGCCGTCCACTGCCACTGCCTTGCTGCCACTGCCATCGCTGCCTCTGCCACCGCCACCACACCACCTGTTCTCCACCCCAGTTCTGCCCCTCCTACCTGTGTGGATGAGTATTACTTCTGTGTATCTGTTCATTGGACTTCCATGCCGTGCAATGTTCTGGTAGTTCTGGGTGTTTTTAGTTCTGAGGTAGCTGTATTCCTTCTTATGGTTGTGGAGGGAGGGGAAGCATGTGTACCTGTGCTGCCATCTTGGCTGGAAGTACACCCTCTTCTCTCATTCCCCATTTAACTAACTCGCTTGGATTTCCTAGATTAATATAGAGGTGCATTTGGTACCATTTTATCCCTGGAAGAGCAGTGCACTTCAGAAGCCCAGAGAAGGGTAAAGGGCCTGTCCCACAAGCAGTTGGAGTTCAACAGATCCTGCTCACAGAACCTCGCCTACCACAGTCCACCTGGCATTCGGTAAGACTTTCCCATTGTACTACACATCTCATCTGCAATCATTTGTTTCATGTTGACATTTGGCATGTGTTTTATTTTTGCTCCTCACTGCACAGTCACTACTTCACACTGATTTGGTGCTTGAGGGTGGGGGTCGGGATCCATTTAAACCACCATGGAGAAGCAAAGAGGTGTGTGTCCCAGCCAGTGGCCTGTGCCTGCAGCGATCCTTATGAACGGGAATACCTCTAACACCCACAAGAACTTCATGAACCCCTGGCTTCTATGTTCCCACTCTTGGACATGCTATCATGCTGATACCCATGTCTGTAGATCGGAGGTCATCTCTGACTTCCTTGGGTGCACAGGGCCATGCTCGCACACCAGAAAAGAGACCCTGAAGCATTCCCCTAGGATGAGCCCCGAGGAGCACAAAAGGCACTGGATGTCCAATGGCACAAATGAGATCCTGGACATGACGCCAACCTCCACACACAAGTGATCTTTATTATGCAGTAGTGACAACAGGACACAAAGTGGGTTCAGAGGGCTGTGGAATTCTTCTGGTATCTTTCATATTTTTTCCCAAATAGTTGCCTTGTACTCGGCCTCCCCCAACTCTGTCTGTTACACACCAAAACAGTTCTTTCTGACACTCTTCTTCTTTTCCTTTTCCATATTCCAGTATTCTTCAGTTCAGTCTATCAAAACACAAGTTCCAGCATTTCTGGGAGATTCAGGTGGAGAAGAACAGGTCACACAAGCAATAATCCCTCTCAAGTCCTAGGCAAAAACATGTGGTGAAACACATTGCCTGAGGACAAACCTGCTGTAGCTGTGGGACAGCTGCACCCCTAGACTTCTGTTAATTACCTTTCAATACCCAAGACCAGTCATAATGGACTCCAAATATGTCTTGTGCAGTTGGAAAGGCCAGTTCTGGCCAGCAAGGGTTTTGTCCAGATCCGGACGCTCACCAAAAAATAAGAAGAAAAAGCCATGTTATCTACAAGTTGAAATACTCTCAGTAGGTAAAACTATTCAAGTGAAACGCAGGGAAGTAAAGATCCTAAATGAGTCTCAAGTTGAATCCATCTTCTCTTCGATAGTGGCCCAGCCAAAGGCCAGCGTCCCACCAGGAGAGCGAGCAGCCTACAGGAGAGCTTTGACATTGGCACAGAAGATTCTGAAAAAGAGAGCAAAGTTGGGTCCATCCAGAGCATCAGATGATCCAGAGACAATTACAATGTCTACAAAGGGGCCACGGATACAGTCTCATAAAAAATCTCGGAAGCCCAAAGGGCATTCACTGAGATGTCTTAGCCAAAGGAAAACCCCCAGATCACTGTTGGTACATTCAGGGGATGAAGACACCCCTGATGGTGACAAATCACAGGTACACACATGTGTCGCTCCTGTTCCAAGAAAAAAGCAAACAAAGTCCTCAGAGAGTTTCAGCATGTGCTCAAACTCCCCATTGCTTTCAGAAGACAACCA
Source organism: Furipterus horrens (assembly GCF_987537825.1). Classification (NCBI taxonomy): domain Eukaryota; kingdom Metazoa; phylum Chordata; class Mammalia; order Chiroptera; family Furipteridae; genus Furipterus; species Furipterus horrens. Next base: position 554,072 of record NW_028327201.1, on the reverse strand, counting down.
TGAGAAAGAGGGCAAGGAAAAGACAAACACCTCAAAAGCTAGGTCCCGGAATTGCACAGTCAGGAAGAACGGTGCAGGTGCTAAAAGGGGAGGCGTGCTTCCATGTCGGCCACCCAGTTTCATCGTCACTGTGCCCAAGGCTCTGAAAAGAAAGGCACCATGCAGAAGCTGCCCAAAGACCTCGGCTGTCTCCTCTGACTGCTCCGGGAACATCGAGGACCCTGGAGAGGGTGCCTGGAAGCCAGGCTCCAAAGGTGTGGCAGCACCCTCCAGTGCCTCTAAACCAGGGCTGCGGTATTCACGCCGTTTGGCATGCAAACAAAGGAAGCGGTGGGCACCAGAGTTTCAAAGAACACAGCAGGAACCTCAACCTCTTGTTGACTCAAAGGCTATGAACCCCACCACCGCCATGAAGAAGGATGTTGCCGAGGATGTGGGACAACCGATAGTCAGGAAGAACGGTGCAGGTGCTAAAAGGGGAGGCGTACTTCCATGTCGGCCACCCAGTTTCATCGTCACTGTGCCCAAGGCTCTGAAAAGAAAGGCACCATGCAGAAGCTGCCCAAACACCTCGGCTGTCTCCTCTGACTGCTCCGGGAACATCGAGGACCCTGGAGAGGGTGCCTGGAAGCCAGGCTCCAAAGGTGTGGCAGCACCCTCCAGTGCCTCTAACCCAGGGCTGCGGTATTCACGCCGTTTGGCATGCAAACAAAGGAAGCGGTGGGCACCAGAGTTTCAGAGAACACGGCAGGAACCTCAACCATTTGTTGACTCAAAGACTGTGAACCCCACCACCGCTATGAAGAAGTATGCTGCTGAGGATGTGGGACAACCGATCGTCAGGAAGAACAGTGCAGGGGCTAAAAGGGGAGCCATCCTTCCATCTCTGCCACCCAGTTTCATCGTCACTGTGCCCAAGGCTCCGAAAAGAAAGGCACCATGCAGAAGCTGCCCAAAGACCTCGACTGTCTCCTCTGACTGCTCCGGGAACATCGAGGACCCTGGAGAGGGTGCCTGGAAGCCAGGCTCCAAAGGTGTGGCAGCACCCTCCAGTGCCTCTAACCCAGGGCTGCGGTATTCACGCCGTTTGGCATGCAAACAAAGGAAGCGGTGGGCACCAGAGTTTCAGAGAACACGGCAGGAACCTCAACCTTTTGTTGACTCAAAGGCTGTGAACCCCACCGCCGCCGTGAAGAAAGATGTTGCCGAGGATGTGGGACAACCGAGCGTCAGGAAGAACAGTGCAGGTGCTAAAAGGGGAGGCATGCTTCCATCTCAGCCACCCAGTTTCATCGTCACTGTGCCCAAGGCTCTGAAAAGAAAGGCACCATGCAGAAGCTGCCCAAACACCTCGGCTGTCTCCTCTGACTGCTCCGGGAACATCGAGGACCCTGGAGAGGGTGCCTGGAAGCCAGGCTCCAAAGGTGTGGCAGCACCCTCCAGTGCCTCTAACCCAGGGCTGCGGTATTCACGCCGTTTGGTATGCAAACAAAGGAAGCGGTGGGCACCAGAGTTTCAAAGAACACGGCAGGAACCTCAACTTTTTGTTGACTCAAATGCTGTGAGCCCCACCACCGCCATGAAGAAGGATGTTGCCGAGGATATGGGACAACTGATAGTCAGGAAGAACGGTGCAGGTGCTAAAAGGGGAGGCGTGCTTCCATGTCGGCCACCCAGTTTCATCGTCACTGTGCCCAAGGCTCTGAAAAGAAAGGCACCATGCAGAAGCTGCCCAAAGACCTCGGCTGTCTCCTCTGACTGCTCCGGGAACATCGAGGACCCTGGAGAGGGTGCCTGGAAGCCAGGCTCCAAAGGTGTGGTAGCACCCTCCAGTGCCTCTAACCCAGGGCTGCGGTATTCACGCCGTTTGGCATGCAAACAAAGGAAGCGGTGGGCACCAGAGTTTCAGAGAACACGGCAGGAACCTCAACCATTTGTTGACTCAAAGGCTGTGAATCCCGCCACCGCTATGAAGAAGGATGCTGCTGAGGATGTGGGACAACCGATCGTCAGGAAGAACAGTGCAGGGGCTGAAAGGGGAGCCATCCTTCCATCTCTGCCACACAGTTCCATAGTCACTGTGCCCAAGGCTCCGAAAAGAAAGGCATCACGTAGCACCTGCCCAAAGACCCCAACTGTCTCCTCTGACTGTTCCGTGAACATCAAGGTCCCTGCACAGGGTGCCTGGAAGCCAGGCTCTGAAGGTGTGGCAGCACCCTCCAGTGCCCCTAACCCAGAGCTGCGGTGTTCACGCCGTTTGGCATGCAAACCAAGGAAGCGGTGGGCACCAGAGTTTCAGAGAACACGGCAGGAACCTCAACCTTTTGTTGACTCAAAGGCTCTGAACCCCACCACCGCTATGAGGAAGCATGGCGCCAAGGATGTGCCACAACTGATAAGCAAGGCTGTCCCACAGGAGCTCGGCCCCATTGAAAGAGGAATGGTGGTCTGGTTTAAATTTCAAAACCACCCGTTTTGGCCAGCAGTGGTGAAGACTGTCAACCACCCAGAGAAGACTGCAAGGGTGCTTCTGATTGATGCAAACATGTGCGCAGCATGGAGCGGCATTCGAGTGCCTCTTCGCAGGTTAAAGCATCTGCATTGTAAGGAGAAGGAGAAACTAATGGAGAGAGCCAAGAAAGTGTACGAGCATGGTGTGAACTGGTGCTTCTCCCTGATTTCCCACTACGGAGAACAGCTCAGTCACGGGTCTTTTGTGGGTTCTTTCCTGGACTACTATGCCGCCGACATCAGCTACCCAATTAGGAAAGCCATCCAAGAGGCACATCTTGGGGTTGATTTCCCGAAGGTGAATTACGCCGACCTGGAAGATTCCGAGGAGGAGAGCTCCCCAGGCGGGAAGGGGCCCTGCAAGAAAACGCTCCCTGACCAGATGAGGGCTGCTTGGGACCGAGAAAACCAGAAGCTCGTGGACTTCATCGTGAGGAGAAAGGGAGCTGACTCCCATCTTCTGGACATCCTCAAAGGCAGGAAACAGTCCAGGTGGCTGGTGTCATTTATGAAATCAGCCAGATATGTGATCTGCGTTGAGACATACCTGGAGGATGAAGACCAGTTGGATGACGTGGTAGGGCATTTACAAGAGCTCTACAAGCAAATAGACAAGAAGGCGCTGTCTCTGACAAGGGATGACAAAGTAAGTTTTGTTCTGGAAGTCCTTCTGCCAGAAGCCATAATTTGTTCAATTGCTGCCCTTGATGGGCTAGATTACAAGGAGGCAGAAGTAAAGTACCTGCAAGGGCCACCTGTGCATTACCGGGAAAAAGAACTATTTGATAAAAATATCTTAAGGGAAATAAAAAAGAGATCGGCAATCGTGAGCAAGGCGAAATAACTCTCCCCCTGCACCCACACCTTAGCCAAGAGACCTCTCACTCGTAGCATTAGTAAGAAACCCCGACTGCACGAAACGTGTGATCCCTCCATCCTTTACCACACATAAAGACATTCTGGAAATTCGAGAATGTGCTAAGTTTGTTTTAGATCTTTCTCTGGCAGTTGTGGGTGGCACGGTCCTCATCATTTTTTGTTCACAAATTAATTTGTTAAAATATCACTGACACTTGTACTTGCCTCTGCTTGCTCAGATGTGTGACTCTCCAGGTCATTTAATAAAGTTGCTTTTGACCGTATATAGTTTGTATTTTCTTATAAGACACACACTCTGTCACTACCTGAAAGAGCCCTGGTAACAGGTACTAAGCAACAATTGCTTTCAAACTCTGAGACGTATTTTACAGAAACGTCACATGAGCTGCTCGTTCTTTTTGTGATACATTCATATAAACGATTGAATTCCTTCCCAATATAATTCCTGAGTTTCCCCTGCTATGTGTATTCCTTTGGGGGAAGGGGGCGGGAACATCCCTGAGATGTGAGACCAATGACAGAGATCTTTTTCTATATATTATCACTACCATCAGATGGTTCTTGGAAAGGCAATCTGAAATCCAGACCAAGTGAAGGGATCATCTGCATATAGCCCACCTGTGAGTAAATGAGATCTCAGCATGCAGTAAACACTTGATCAGCCCGTGCTGGTAGAGCTGCTCCTACTGGGCCTCAGGGTTCTCAGCCCTCCTAGGGGGTCTGACGAGTCTTCCAGGGCCAGGACAGTGAAAGACCAGGTCCTCAGCGGACGCCCCGTGTACATCCTCCAGGATCTGCTCCACCGTGGGGGCCGCTGGGCGAGTGGGCAGCACCACGTGCTTTTTGGCCTTCGGGCCCGTCATCCCTCACCCCTTCAGTGTCCGGGGCCGGTGGAGGTCCACCTCTGCCTCTGTTTCCCCGCTGAAGTCACCTCACCTCACCTGGGCACGCGCCCAGGGCTGCTGGCACCAGAGGGAAGTCTAGTTTGACTCTTATGAACACATTTCACAACCTGTAGAAACATAGTTTCTTCTATTGGCAAATACACTCGCTTTCAAGAATCACACCTCTAACAAAGACATTTATCAGCAAGGCACTCATTAACAGCTCCAAATCCATTCTACAGCCTCTGCAACAAAAGCCAAAGCAGGCAAACCCAAGACTTGTCTAGCAATCAACGTTTTAGCATTTCAAAATATCTAGATATCCAATAACTTTCACCAAAATTCACTAATTTAGAGAGGAATAGGTGCAGTAAATTAAATCAAGGTGATCAGGTGTGGCTCAGGGTTTTTTTTTCAACACTTTTCATAAGATTTACCTTCCAGAAATTTGCACATTAAGATAGTCCAGATAAGAGTTATTGGACACCAGGCATTTGCATTTCAAAGGCAAACTTTGGTTTTGGAGTTGTGGGCGCGAGGTGAGGGGATGGCATTTATTAGCTTCAGAAGTCTTCTTTAGCTCAGAGATACTCTCTAAATTTTCTTGTTAACCTTTGAAAAGGTTATCTGTGCTCCTCCTAGAGGCTTTTAATTTCTAAATCAATAAGCTTCTCATTCATTCAGTTTAGTTTTAGAGCCAGTATTTTCTAATTTTGCATGCAAAAAAAAATTAGGCTCCAAAAGAAAACTGTAGTTTGGCCATTTTAAGTTGGTAACACTTCTGGTTAAACCCTCCCCTTTCTTTAATGCACGTACAAGTCAAGGCTTTCTACCAGGAGTATTAATGAGGGCTGGGGGGTGGGAGTTTCTCTGGCTTTGGAGGCACAGTTTACCATGTTAATTTTAGTTTGATTTTGAGATCTGTACAGTCTGTACTTCACATTCACAGAAAGCAATACGAATTGAAAAGCAAAATTAAAAAACCACCCACTCATTTTTCCCCTCCAGCCCTGCCTTAACCTGGGTTCTGTCAACCTTTAATCTTAGTTCCACTTTGAAGATTTAAAAAGACAACTCAGATAAAGTCAGGGTCTCATACCTTAAAACAGGGAGGTCTGGAATTCCAGTTGAAACTCACCCGAGTTCACCATTTGCAAAACGAAGAGCCAGTGAGGCACAATGGGCCTCTGCTGATACATAGCATGAGTCTGGGTCTGCAACGTGGTTCGGGGTAAGATTCTTCGGAATCCTGCTGACTCTGTCAAGTTGTTATCGATGTAAGAAACATTTGAAAATACAGAGAATTTTTGGAGAGTTTATTTGAGCCAAATTGATGGCCAGGAAGCAATATCTCAATGGATTCAGAAATGCTCCCACATTTGAATTCACGTGAATCAGAAACCTCTTAGCACTGAAAAGAAAGATATTAAGGTTTCTAAATTTATAACCCTCGGTTTAAGTCTGTTTACTTAACAGATTTATTGTAGTTTATTTGTAAAAACAGAGAACAATGATTGTAGTTTTAATAGTATTATTCTGAAAGTGATATGTAATAATGATAATGAAATGTTTAGGCATATAATGTTGAATGTATGTTAAGTTATTAACTTTTATTCTCCTCATTATTATTATTATTTTTTTTTTTTACACCATGAACTTGTAATTTTGAGTCACTTAGTCAGGATTGTGGTTTGGGAGGTGATGATATAATAGTTCGTTTCTTCATAAGATTTCTTCCTATGTAACGATTGGACTTATGATAGTGGCCTCCTATGAACCAGCTTTTATCAATATATTGAGTTCACCAATAACAAAGAAAATAAAATAACTCTTAATGTGGGGCTCTTCACTTCACAGTGGTTTATAAAAATGCAAATTAGTAACACTTTCTAATATGATGGACAATTTTGAATTATGAAATGTTCTATTGAATTTATTTATTTTAATACTTAATGTATGAGATAAATTTTGGCTTGTAATCGGTAGTATAACTAGTATATTTCATTGTGGGCTCAGAATGCTTGGTTTAGATTTAAAAGTTGAGCTATGAGCATTGTTTTCTCTACTGAATTACACAAAGTCTTTGCTATATGGAAATGGATATAGTATAAAAAAGGCATGCCTTCTCTTCCATAACAAACATTAGTACAGGGGCAATCGATACTGTAGCCCTATAAATCTAACTGAGCCAGGGGCGATACTAAATATGTGTGATTGATTAGCTAAAAACAATCTTTAAGTAATAGCTCAAGTGATGGCTAAAAGTAGTTATAAATAGGGACTTCTGGCCAAGGTGGAGACCTAGACCAACACGCTGCATCTCCCTCCACCACTAAGAAGGAATACAATTACCTCAAAACTAAACATAATGAGAAGTTTCAGAAAATCAAGCTGCATAGAAGTCCAACAAAGATATAAAGAAGAAATACTCATCCAGACAGGAGGGGCAGAGCCAGGGTGGAGAGGATGCGGTGTCGTGGCAGCGGCGGCGGCGGCGGTGGCAGCAGCAGCAGGCCAGCAGAAAGCACAGTCACACATTTTTTAAAGTCAGGAGGGGCACCTGGGGAGCGTTCCCAGCACCAGACCAGACCACACAGCTCACAGTCCCAGCACTGGGGAAAATAAAGCCTCACTGCTTCTGACTCTGCAAACCAGTGAGGATTGAGGCAGAGGAAGAAACTGCCAGTGTCTCAGCAGAGTACACTTGTTGAAAGGGTCCCCACAATCCTAGAATGTCCACAGACCCACCTACTCTGGGAACAATGGCCAGGGCAACAGCTAGAGAGGCGCCGGTCCCATACAAAGTGGGAGAAGTGCCTGGAAAAGGGGCGAGTGCTGAGCAAGTGGCATTGTTCCCTCTCAGACCCCTCCCCCACAAACAGCACCACAACGTGGTGAAACGGGTAGCCCTGTACTGACAAATACCTAAGGCTCCGCCCCTTATAACATAACAGCAGTGACAGCACTACCTAGGACACAGAGGCAAACAAACTCAGGAGCCTGCCAAGATGAGGAGACAGAGAAGTATGGCCCAGAAGAGGGAATGGATCAAGGTTCTAGTGGGAGAACTAAGTGACGAGGAGATAGCCAACCTAATGGAATCAGAGTTCAGAACAGTGGTGATAAAGATACTCACTGGTTTGACAGATATACTTAAGTATGGCAAGCAAGTGCAAAAGGGAAGAAGTGAAGGCTATGCTAAATGAAGTGAAGGAAAATCCACACAAAACTAATGGTGAAGGGAAGGAAACCAAAGTTCAAATCAATGACTTGGAATATAAGGGAAAAACGGTCAACCAGTACAGAATGAGGAAACAATTAAGAAAAAAAATGAGGAGAGGCTTAGGAACCTCTGGGACAACTTTAAACATGTGAACATCCAGACCGTAGGGGTACTGGAGGGAGAAGAGGAAGAGCAAAAACTTTAAAACTTATGTGAGAAAATAATGAAGGAAAACTCTCCAAATTTGGCAAAGGAAACAGACATACAAGTCCAGGAAGCATACAGAGTCCCAAACAAACTAGTCCCAAAGAGGACCACACCAAGACACATCATAATTTAAATGCCAAAGGTTAAAGATAAAGAGAGAATCTTGAAAGCAGCAAGAGAAAAGCAAAGAGTTTCCTACAAGGGGGTGCCTATAGGACTATAGGCTGATTTCTCAAAAGGAACTTTGCAGGCAAGAAGGGACTGGCAAAAAGTATTCAAGGTGATGAAAAGCAAGGATTTACAACCAAGATTACTCTATCCAGCAAAGCTATCATTTAGAATGAAAGGGCAGATAAAGTGCTTCCCAGACAAGTTAAAACTAAAGGAGCTCATCACCACCATGCTCTTATTAGATGAAATATCAAAGGGACTTACTTAAGAAAAGGGTCAAAATTATGAACGTTAAAATGACACAAACTCACAACTGTTAACAGCTGAATCTAAAAAGTAAAAACAAAATCCAACTAAGCAAACCAGAATAGGAACAGAATCAAAGATATGGGGATTATTTGGAGGGTTATTAGCTGGGAGTGGGGAGGGGGATAAATGGGGAAATGGTGGAAGGATTAAGAAGAATACTTGTTTGGTACAAAATAGACAGGGGGAAGTTAAGAACAATATGGAAAAGGGTGAAGACAATGAACTTATATGTATGACACATGGACATGAACTAAGGGGGTGGGATTGCTGGAGGGAAAGGGGTACTGGGCAGAGGGGAGCAAAGGGAAAAAATTGGGACCACTGGAACAACATAATCAATAAAATATACTTAAAAATAATTTTAAAAGAAAAAAAGAGTAGTTATAAATAAATGTTTCGGGACTTCCAGCCAAGATGGAGGTGTAGGTAGACAGACACGCTGCGTCTCCCTCCACAACTGAGAAGCAATACAACTACCTCAAAACTGTAGACAACCAGAAGTTCCAGAAATCCGAGCTGCATGGAAGTCCAACAAACAAAGATATAAAGAAGAAATACTCATTCAGACAGGCAGGAGGGGCAGAGCTGGGGTGGAGAGAATGTGGTGTGTTGGCAGCAGTGACAGCAGCTGTGACTGGCCGACAGAAAGCACAGTCACACATTAAGAAAAAAGTAGGGAGGGACATCTGGGGAACGGTCCGAGCCCCAGACAAGGCTGCACAGCTCACAGTTCTGGTTCCAGGGAAAACAAAGCCTCATTGCTTCTGACTGTGCAAAGCAGTGGGGGGTGGGGTGGCAGAAGAAACTGCTGGTCTCTCAGCAGACTCCATTTCTTTAGAAGGCCTCCATGGTCCTAGAATATCCACAAACCTACCCACTCTGGGAACCACAACCAGAGCAACAGCTAGAAGGGTGCCAGTCCCATACAGGAAGTAGGGCAAGTGCCTGGAAAAGGGGCAAGTGCTGAGCAAGTGGCATTGTTACCACGCAGACACCTCCCCCACGTACACCACAATGCGGTGAAACAAGTCGCCTGTCACTGACAAATACCTAAAGCTCCACTTCTTACAATGTGACAGGTGCAACAGCTCCACCTAAAACACAGAAGCAAACACAGGAAGATGTGAATTGAGAACACAGAGGTATCGCCCAAAAGAGGGAGCAGATCAAGGTTCTAGCAGGAGAACTAAGTGATGAGGAGATCGCCAACCTAACAGACGCAGAGATGAAAACACTGGTGATAAAGGTGCTCACATTGAGCATTGGCCTGCGGACCAAGTGTCGCTGGTTTGAGTCCCATTCAGGGCACATGACTAGGTTGCATGCCAGATCCCCAGCTGGGGCTGCGTGAGAGGCAACCGCACATTGATGTTTCTCTCCCTCTCTTTCTCCTTTCCCCTCTCTCTCAAACAGATAAATAAAATAAATAAAGTCACCCTTGTGAAAAATTAATTCATTAATTAATATTATAAAAAATAAATAAAGTTCTAAAAAAGAAAAGGTGCTCACAGACTTGACAAATACGCTTGACTATTGCAAATGCAGAAGGAAAGAAGTGAGGACTAGGCTAAGTGAAATGAATTAAAATATGCATGAAATCAATGGTGAAGGGAAGGAAACCAGGGTTCAAAGCAACAATCTGGAACATAAGGAAGAAATAAATAGTCAACCAGTACAGAATGAAGAAACAATTTTTGAAAATGAGGAGGGGCTTAGGAACCTCTGGGACAACTTCAAACGTGCCAACATCCAAATCATAGGAGGGCCAGCAGCAGAAGAGGAAGAGCAAGAAATTGGAAACTTATGTGAAAAAAAATAATGAAGGAAAACTTTCCTCATTTGGTGAAGGAAATGGACATACAAGTCCAGGAAGCATACAGAGTCCCAAGCAAGCTAGGCCCAAAGAGGACCACACCAAGACGCATCATAATTAAAATGTCAAAGGTTAAAGATAAAGAGAGAATCTTAAAAGCAGCAAGAGAAAAGGACATAGTTACCTACAAAGGGGTCCCTATACACTATCAGGTGTTTTCTCCAAAGAAACTTTGTGAGCAATAATGGACTGGCAAGAAGTATCCAAAGTGATGAAAAGCAAGGACCTACAACCAAGATTATCCAGCAAAGCTGTCATTTAGAATGGAAGGGCAGATACAGTACTTTCCAGACAAGGTAAAGCTAAAGGAGTTCATCATCATCAAGCCATTATTATAGTAAATGTTAAAGAGACTTATTTAAGAAAAAGAAGAAGATCAAAACTATGAACATTAAAATGGCAACAAACTCACAACTATCAACAACAGGATCTGAGAAATAAGAACAAAAACAAGCTAAGCAAACAACCAGAATAGGAACATAATCGAAGATATGGGAATCAGTTGGAGGGTTATCAGCTGGGAAGGGGGAGGGGGAGAAATGGGGAAATGGTGCCGGGATTAAGAAGCATAATTGGTTGGTACAAAATAGGCCAGGGGATGTTAAGAGTCGTATAGGAAAGGCAATAGACAAAGAACATACAAGCATGACCCATGGACATGAACTAAGAGGGTTGGGACTGCTGGAGGGAAGGGGGATACTGGGCAGAGGGGAGCAAAGGGAAAAGAAATGGGGACAACTGTAACAGCCTCATTAACGAGATGTAATTTTTGTTTTTTTAATTGTGAATCATGATTTTGGTATCATGTTTAAGAAAACTGTTAAACCCAAGTTTTGAAGATTTTATTTTATTCTAAAAGTTATATATTGAGTTAATTTTTGTTTAAAGTATAAGATATTAAGGTCAAGATTCATTAATTTATGTATGGAGTTCCAATTTCTGAACATCATTCGTAGAAATGAGTATCCTTTCTTCATTAAACTACTTTTCCACCTTTGTCAAAAGTTGTTGGCTATACTTGTTTGAGACATATTCTAAACTTTCCACTATGGTTGATTGAGCTAGGTTTTTGTTCCTATGCCAATATACACGATCTTGACAGTGAGTCTCATATCTATAACTATTAACTGTAAGTGTTAATGTAACTATATAATAAGTCCTAAAACCAGGTGGTACAAAAGAAGAGCTGTTGTGCACGGGCTGATCTATAGTGCAAGACTATTTTTAGTGATCCTCTGGTGCCATTGATGCCACCCTTCAGGCGTGTTGGTTTCAGAACTGGTTGATTAAAGCTCTGCTGCAGTCTGAAAGTGGTCATCTGTGTGTTGGGCCTGGAGACTCTTTGGAGCATCTCCAGTGCGGGTCAAACTTAGCTGGCACTTTGGCAGGCTTCGACCACTTTGTACAAGTTAAAAGGTGATCTGTGTTTGCTTGCTACTCGTGTTGGACTTGGAGGTACTTGGAAGAGGCTATACACTAAAAGCTGAGGCCAGCTGCCACTTTCCCTAGTCTTGTGGTTGCTTAGTTCAAGCTGTTAAAGGACAAGACCGGTTGCCACTTATGCCAAGCTTGGGGCCACTTGGTGGGATTCACAATGCAAATCAAGCTTGGTCGCTGCTTGTGCTGGGCTTGAGGTCACTTGGCTGGAGCTACAATGTACATCGAGGCTGACTACTATTTGTGTGGAAGTTTTGTGGAACTTTGCTATTTGTGTGGGGGGTTTGTGGAACTTTGAGAGATTCTTTAGCATGAGTTGAGGGCAGCCACTCTTTGTCTGTGGCTTTTGGACTTCTCAGAGAGTCTGAAATGTGAGCCAAATGCAGCTGCCACTTGTGTGAGGTTTGCCGACCTTCAAGAGAGTCTGAGGCACTAGCTGATGGCAGCCACCAGTTATGCCAAACTTCAGAGCCACTTGGGAGATGCTACAAAGTAATCTTCAGTTGGTTGCCACTTAGGCTAGGTTTGGAAGTTCTTGGGAGAAGCTGCAGCGTGAACCGAGACGGGCTGGCATTTGTGCCAGGCTTGAGAGTCTTCAGTGGACACTACCATGCGAGAAGACTCCAGCTGCCAGTCGTGATGTGCTCAGATATGCTTGGTTAGAACTATACTCCAGGCCACGACTGGCTGCCTCTTACAACAAGCTGTGAGCTACTTGATGGGATTTACAATACAGGTTAAAACTGGTAGTTGGCTGTTCTGGGCTTTGGGACACTTGGCAGGAGCTAAAATACCTGCAATGGCTACTGCTTGTGTGGCATTTGTGGATCTTTGAGAGACTGTAGCATGAGCCCAGGGTAGCTATCATCTGTGCGAGGTTTGCAAACTTCTGAGAAAGTCTGCAGTGCAAACTGTAGGCAGCCACCACTTGTGTGAGGTTTGTAAATTTGGGAGAAAGTCCGCCTCATGGGCTAGGCAGGTTGCTTGTTTGGAGAAGTTGCCATGAAATGTTTGGCCAGGGGAGCAAGGAGGGTGGTGCAGAATCACAGGGAGTCGCCAGGGCAGGGAGAAGTGTTAACCAGGTTAGTGGAGAGAACACGTTTGGTACCCACCTGTGCAGGGCCAGCTGAGTGGCAAGAGAATTCAACCAAGTAACAATGACACATGCCAGAACTTCCTTCCTCGGAGATTTGCCCCAACCCCTGCCTTTTAAGTCCTCCCCTTGACATTCAATTAAGGTCTACCTCCTATGTTCCTGGCACTTTCTGAGCTGCACTGGAACTTAGAAGGAGTGAGTTTGTGCTTGGATCCTTTAAGAGCAGCGTATCTATCTCCCACAGCTTTTGTCTCTCAAATGCAATCTCTGCTGGTTTTCACAGACAGATATTATGGGGATTCCTCTTCATGTCACTGGTTACCTGGACTGGCGAGCTGGGTGTGGGCCTGGGATCCCCCACTTCTCAGTGTGGGTGGGGGATTCACTATTGAGCTTCCTCTCCTGTTTTATAATCACCACCCTGTGGGTGTGGACCTGCAGGGTCCACATATTTGCCTCTACTACCAGTTTCAACATGGCTTCTTCTTAATATTCTTAGTTACAGGAGTTCTGTTCAGCTCCTCTTCAAGTAGCTCTCAATGTCTGTTTTTCCATAATTTAGTTGCAATTTCAATGTGCTTATTGGAAGAGGTGAGCTCATAGTATACCTACTCTGCCGTCTTGTCCAAAATCAGGCTTATTCTTCTTAGTTTGCATGGAATTCTTTTTTCTACTATTTTATTTTTTTACATATCTACATCATTATTTATGAAGTAAATTTCTCATAGAATATAGATGGGATGATTTTGGTTGGTATTAATTTGACAGTCTCTGTTAGATGGGCCATTTATATTAAATACAACTATTTATAACTTAAGATTTAATTATGCCACTTTACTATTACCTTTCTTTTAGTTGGCTCCTTTTTTGTTCTGTTAAATCTCCTCTGCTTACCTGTGTGTTAGTTGAATTTTTAAAATATTTTCGTTTGAGATTGGCTCAAGAGAAATTAGCCATCTGAATACTACACCAAAAATATTCTAGAAATCGAACAGATTTTTAGGGACCTGGAAGACTGTAATAAAAGATCTAATGTTTTTGCACTTGGCTTATTTCTTCAAAGGGAGAGTAATGGAGAGTATCTGGGAAAGCATTCAAAAAATATTTTTTGAAAATTCTCCAAATTTGTTAAAAGACTGAAGTCTACGGACTAAAGAAGTTTAGGGAAATCCAAACAAGATAAACTTAATAAATCTCTGATAAGTTACATCATAGGCAAAATTTTAAAAATTGAGGAGTGATGTCACCAAGATGGCAGAATAGCAGATCACCAGCCCGCATCCCCCAAAGAAACAAATATTTCTCAGCCATCCATAGACCAAAATGACTTTGTGGTAGCTTTAAAATCTATGCAGAAGGTTGTGAAATCCCTGCGGAACCCAAGACTAAGGATGACTGCTTTCTGAAGGGAAAAACACACAGCAATGGTAGGCCGAACCATGGACTCTGCTATGGACAGAAAGAAGTCCTACCCTTCTCTTAACTCAGGTGTAGTTTTTCCCTTATGCGATCCCTTTGCCAACCAGGAGGAGCCATGACCATCTGTACCATCGGTAATAGGCTTGAGAATCGTGGACCCAACTATGTTCATTAAAGCAGTTCATAACTTGAGTGTAATAGCACTCTCTCAGAATCACAAGTCAATACTGTATGCACAGTGGACCACCCAAGAGACCCAGTAGAAATCACAACTATAGGTGTTCCCATAACAGGGATGTAGACCTCAGACAGGGTTGTACATGAAGCAATCCTGTGAACAGGCTTCAGTCCTCTGGGACAGCAATTATGGAGGCAATCACTTCAGTTTTGAGCAAGAGAGGTGTTCGCCAGCTACAATCATTCTGCGCAGACTGGATGATGTTTCAGTTCTTTCAAAGTTACATCAGCATAAGGCTCCCTGGATCTCAAACATCAGGCAACCATAATGCCCCAAGAATATTAATAAAGCTCCTGTAATCAATACTAAAATAAAATGGAGACCCATGAACTGCTTCAATAATAAAACAATACTTATAAAGGAGCTCAGTGAGCAGCAAAAGAACACAGGTAGATAACTAAAACTCAGGAAAACAAGATACACAAAATGAGAAATTTTCAAAAGAAACAGAAAATGTAAGATAGAATCAAAAATAAATCCTGGAGGGGAGCTGAACTAAAAATATACAATAGAGACCCACCTTGAGCATCTGTCTCACCGAGGAGGGGTGTCAATAGAGGGGCCTGAAGCTAGAGCCCCAACTCCCCACCTCACAGCTCATCCCACACCCCACCACCCTAGGAGTGCAGGACCCTGAGGAGCTTCATGTCCATGAACAAAATTTTAACAGGTTTGCAGGTCGTGCCAGTTTATCTCTTAAAAAAGATGTGGGAGAGACAAGAGAAAGATGGTGGCAGAGTAAATAGCAGTGTGGTCTGCCTGCTCCCATCGCGGAAGGACTTGGAGTATACACATGGAGCAGAGAGTGAGTGAGAGCAGCTTTCAGAGAGGGCGAACAGGGATGGGAGTGTGGGAACAGCATGGGAGAGGCCAGTAACCATGGCCTGCACTCTCCAAGCAGAGTCACTGGGCTTCGTAGCCCAGCACCTCTGATGTACCAAAAGGGGCAGCTGCTGACCGGCTCATTAGCCGGGAGCTGCTTGGAAACTGCACTACCACCGTAGGCGTCCTGACCAGCGACATCCGGGAATGGAGTCAGCCAGAAGGTTTGGTGAAACAGTCGGAGGCACAGGAACACAGAGGCCAGCCCTGACTGCAAGGAACTGTGTGGATTAAGACTTGGTAGGGACCCCCGGGGCGGGCAGCCCTGCGCCCATGGGCGCATGCGCACAGAGGCTCTGCCAGACACAAATGCAGAACTGAGCTACAGAGAGGGATGCACATGGGGGAAACCTGAGGGACAACCTGGGATTTGGTAGGGACCATGGTCTGGCAGCCCTGTACCCACGAGCATGCACACACAAAGGTTCTGCCAGACAAAAACACAGACAGACCAGTGCTGCACTTTGGAAGCCACACAGAGACTTTTTTGGAAAAGGAGAGGAAAAAAGGCCCAAGACTGGGCAAGGACTATGGGCATGCACACCAGCTCATCGGCAGAGTAGAGTTGCTAAACAAAAATGAAGAGCACTACAGGGTACCACAGAACCAGTGGAGGGGGAGACCCCAACTCAGAGCAGGTCATAGCAGAGAGCTGTGGCAGACTCACGAGCGAGAGAATAGCAGCCCTAGAATTTAGCTATATCTCCTCACAGACAGAGAGCCGGAAAGGAAGATATGAAACCCATGGAACTCTGACCAGGGCCAGATCCAGAAAGAGATGAAAGCAGTAAAAACCAGATATTACTGGGGAAAATTCCACCATGGTATTTTTCGTGAGTTATTGTTTGTCCTCTCAGTTTATGCATTTTAAGTCACTATATCAGTTGTTATATTATAGTTTATTCCAAATATCATATGTTGCTCCCCCCTTGTATTACCCCACCTTAACCTCCGATCTCCTCTTCTTACTTTGGTCTTAAATTCTATCTTCTCTCCTATTTCTCTCATTCTGTAAGCTTAAATATGAAAAAAAATATTTTCCTCTCTTAGCATGGTTTTCACTCCTCATTCTTAGTATATCATCTCAGATTCACTTCCCTCACCTTTGGGCATCTCTTAAACTTTTCTTTCTTTCTTTTTACCCTCTTAGTCCCATCCCACTTATATCAACCATAGCCCAAAGGTTGTACTGGGGGAAAGCTCTTTCTTTGGTCTGTTTCCTACCTTCTCTCCCTCTTATTCTTATTCTTCTTTATGGTTTTTGTTTGCCTTGTTCATGCTCCCTCTTGCACTAAATATATAACATATAACTTCTGTATAAACGTAATACTATACACTTCCACTCTCTCACTTCATTCTACCCTCTCTGTCCCTTTTTCAACATACAATGTAAATATTACTTACTGTCTCACATTGCCGTGTCCCTACTCACTACTATTATTACTCCTCCACTTTCCCTCTCAAAAGTCATCTTCCTTTCAGTTAGCCAACTCTTATCTGCTTTTCCTTTAGTATAATAGTCTTAATCTCTTTACATCTATGTTAATGCTACCTCATTTGCTGCTGCTACAGTGATTATGGGTGGGGGATCTTTTGAGGGCATGGGTTTCTTGCCAGGGTTGTTTGTTTGTGTTTTAACATCATCTCCACAAAAGAATTGAACATGTGGTGGGAAGAGTGACTCTCAACTAGTGAGAGGAAAGGTTCCCCAAAAGAACAATAGAACAACCACAAACACTGAAATACCACCAGACAGCCTAAACACACAGCATAAAGGGAATTCCAAGAGCATCAAGCTCAGGAGATCAAAGAGACTGCAACACTGAATCCCCCAGGTCTCCTATTACAGAAGGTCATACCATGAAGGCAGGAAGTCAAAGCAGACAAATCTAAGAAATAAAAACAAACAAGAAGATGCACCTAAAATGGGGAGACAAAGAAACAAACCCCCAATGGGAACAAATAAAGGAGGAATAGCCAGAAAAAGAGCTAGATGAAACAGAGGCGAGCAAACTATCAGACATGGAATTCAAAAGAATGGTTATAAGGAAGCTCAATAAACTTGACAAACTCAGAGAAAACTACAACGAACTCCAAGGGAATTGCAGAAAAACTCCAGGGAAACTATAAAGAACTCCAGGGAAGCTATAAGGAACTTACTGAGAACTACGCCAGCATTAAAAAGGACATAGAAACTAGTTATAAGAGCCAGGAGGAAATGAAGAATACAAGTTATGAACTGAAGAACACAGTAGAAGGAATCAAAAGCAGGCTAGAGGAAGTAGAGGTTGGATCAGCGAGCTGGAGGACAAGGTAGAAAAAAATTCCCAGACAGTGCAACGGCAACAACAACAACAACAACAACAAAACACTGAAAAAGAATGAAGAAGGTATAAGAGAGCTTCAGGACAACATGAAACATAACACTATCCATATCATAGGGATACCAGAGGGAGAAGAAGGGGAGCAAGGGATAGAAAGCGTGTTTAAAAAGGGAATGACAGAAAACTTCCCTGACTTGAGGAGAGGAAGACATCATGCAAGTCCAAGAAGCACAGATGGTCCGAATGAAGATTAACCCAAAGAGGCTCACGCCAAGACTCATCGTAATTAAAATGGCAACATTCAAAGGCAAAGAGAGAATCCTAAAGGCAGCAAGAGAGAAACAGTCAATAACACACAAAGGAGCTCCAATAAGACTATCAGTGGAATTCTCAACAGAAACACTACAAGCCAGAAAGGGATGGCAAAACATATTTCAAGCAATGAAAAAAAAGGCCTACAACCAAGACTGCTCTACCCAGCGAGGCTCTCAGTCAAGATGGAAGGTCAAATAAGGAGTTTCCCAGGCAAAAGAAAACTAAAAGAATAAACTTCCACCAAACTGGCATTGCAAGAGATGCTAAAGAGACTGCTTTAAGAAGGTGAAGAAAAAGAGAAAGAGAGAAGAAGAAAGGTACAAAGGGGGGGGAGCACAATGATTAAGTAACTATCTATAATAACCTTAAAAGTAAATAGATTAAATGTTCCAATAAAAAGGCATAGGGTAGCTGAGTGGATAAGAAAACATGACCCACATATATACTGTCTACAAGAGACCCACCTCAGAACAAAAGATCTACACAGACTAAAAATGAAGGGATGGAAAAAAGTATTTCAAGAAAACAGACATAAAAAAAAAAGCGGGGATAGCAATACTTATATCAGACAAAATAGATTTCACAACAAAGGCCATAAAGAGAGACAGAGAAGGACATTTCATAATACTTAAAGGAACAACACATCAAGGAGATATAACCCTGCTAAACATATATGCACCAACATAGGACCACCCAAATATATAAAGAAAATCTTGCAAGACTATGAGGAGAGTATCAACAGCAACACAGTCATAGTAGAGAATTTTAACACCTTGTTATCACCAGTGGACAGATCTTCAAGCAAAGAAGCACCAAGGATATTGAGGCATTGAACAACACTCTAGGTCAAATGAACTTAGTTGATATATATAGAGCCTTTCACACCAGAGAAGCAAAATATACATTCTTGTCAAGTGCACATGGAACATTTTCAAAGAGAGACCACATGGTAGGACACAAAACAAGCCTCAACAAATTCAAGAAAATTGAAATTATATCAAGCATCTTCTCAGATCACAATGGCTTAAAATTGGAAATCAACCTCAAGGGAAAAACTCAAAAACACTTAAACACGTGGCGAATGAATAACATGATATTAAGTAATGAATGGGTTAACAATGACATCAAGGAAGAAATCAAGAAGTTTCTGGAAACAAATGATGATGAATACACAACAGCCCCAAACCTATGGGACACAGCAAAATCAGTCCTGAGAGGGAAGTTCATAGCAATACAGGCTTACCGAAAAAGGACAGAGGAATCCCCAATAAAAAATCTAACCCTACACCTACAAGAACTAGAGGAACAACAACAAACAAAGCCCAGAGTGAGAAGAAGGAAGGAAAACATCAAGACCAGAGCAGAATTAAATGACATAAAGACTCAACAAACAATTCAAAACATCAATAAAACCAGGAGCTGGTTCTTTGAAAAGACAAACAAAATTGACAAACCTTTAACCAGGCTCATCAAGAAAAAAAGAGAGAGAACCCAAATGAACAAAATCAAAACTGAAAGAGGAAAAATCACAACTGATACCACAGAAATACAAAAGATTATAAGAAATTACTACAAACAACTATGTGAAAAGAGATAGGAATGATATGAAACCTGGATGAAATGGACAAATGTCCGGAAACATATCATCTTCCAAAACTGAATCAAGAAGAAACAGGAAGCCTAAGTAGACCAATAACCAAGTGTGAAATTGAAGCAGTAATCCAAAAACTCCCGGCACACAAAAGCCTTGGACTGGATGGCTTTACAGGTAAGTTTTACAACACATTCAGGGGAGAACTAACTCCTATCCTTCTCAAACTACTCCCAAAAATCCAAGAAGAGGGAAGACTCCCAAAATCTTTCTATGAAGCCAGTACTACCCCAATTCCAAAACCAGGTCAAGACACAACAAAGGAAGAAAACTACAGGCCAATATCGCTGATGTACATCGATGCTAAAATCCTCAACAAAATATTGACAAACCGGATCCAGCAGCACATTAAAAAGGTCGTCCACCACGAGCAAGTGGGATTCATCCCAGACATGCAAGGATAGTTTAATATTCACAAATCAATAAACATAATGCACCACATAAACAAAACGAAAGACAAAAAAAAAAAATCACATGATCATATCCATAGATGCTGACAAAGCATTTGATAAAGTAAAACACCCATTTTGATGAAGACACTCAGAAAAATGGGAATTGAGGGAGCATACCTCGACATAAATAAAGGCCGTATACGAGAAACCTGAAGCCAACATCGTATTCAATGGGCAAAAACTGAAACATTCCCCCTAAGATCAGGAACAAGACAAGGATGTCCACTTTCTCCTCTCTTATTCAACATAGTTTTGGAAGTCCAAGTTACAGCAATCAGAGAAGAAAAATAAATAAAAGGCATCCAAACTGGAAAAGAGGAAGTAAAGCTATCATTATTTGCAGATGACATGATAGTGTACATAGAAAGCCTTATAGATTCCACCAAAAAACTACTCTGCCTAATAAGTGAATTTGGCAAAATAGCAGGGTACAAAGTCAATATTCAGAAATCAAAGGCATTTCTGTACACCAACAATAAAATGTTAGAAATAGAAACTAGAAAAAAACCCATTTGCTATAGCAACAAGGAAAATAAAGTACTTAGGAATAAGTACTCGGGAAACTACAGAACACTGAAGAAAGAAATTAAGGAAGATACTGATAAATGGAAGCATATACCATGTTCACGGATGGGAAGAATCAACATCATTAAAATGTCCATACTACCCAAAGCAATTTATAGATTTAACACAATCCCTATTAAAATATCAACGACATATTTCACACACCTAGAATAACTACTTCTAAAATTTATAGGGAACCAAAAAAGACCACGAATAGTTGCAGCAATCTTGAGGAAGAAGAACACAGTAGGAGGACTCACAATGCCTGATATCAAACTGTACTACAAAGCCACGGTGATCACGACAGTCTGGTACTGGCATAAGAACAGAAATATAAATCAGTGGCACATAGAGAGCCCAGAAATAAACCCACGTCTCTATGGTCAACTAATATTTGACATATGGGGAAGAAACATAAAATGGAGTGAAAAGAGCCTCTCCAACAAATGGTGCTGGGAGAACTGGACAGGGACATACAAAAAAATGAAACTAGACCACCAACTTACACCACACACGAGAATAAACTCAGGATGGATCAAAGACTTAAATGTAAGCCGTGACACCATAAAGTCCTAGAGGAAAACATAGGCAGGGAAATCTCAGATACTCAATGTAGCAACATTTTCACCAACATATTTCCTAGAGCAAAGAGGAAACAAAGGGGAGCACATCAAACTAAAGAGTTTCTGCTCGGCAAAAGAAAACATCAGCAAGATGAAAAGTGAACCAACCATATGGGAAAACATACTTGCCAATGTTACCTCAGACAAGGGTTTGATCTCCAAAATATATAAAGAACTTATAAGGGTTGGTGAAATATGGGGTGGTCTTCGGGCTTCACTTTAAAACTGGATTCTCTTTTCTATCCTAATGGCTTGGACATAAAGGGCCCAGAGGTGTGTGTGTGGGGGGGACTAAAATACTCCCCTCAGCCCAAAATTAGTACAGTGGACAAAAGGGCTTCGGACAGGTGTGATGTGTCTTGCACACCCTCTGTGAAAAAAGCCTTTTTCTTTTTCCTAAAGTGGCACATGGAAAAATTGTCTTCGGTAAAGATTTATTTCATTTACTTACAGCACATGGGCATGAGGACTAAGGGAGTAGGAGGTGAGCAGATTGGAAAGGTGCCTGGCAAGCACACAGTAGGTCTGCAATAAATATTAGCCAAGCAGGATTTCTTGGGCTGTATCCTGAGCCCCATTCTCTCTCCTCCCTACACCCTTCCTCTCACTTCTATTCTCTCCCAGAACTTTGACTTCTTCTGTAATGATTCCCAAATGTATTTGCAGCATGGAACTCTTTCCTGAGTTTCACATTCCTGTAGCCATATGTCCCTTGTTAATAATAAATATAAAGTTTATGAATAAACCATGTTGATTGCTAATAAGCCCTCTTCCCTTAGAAGCAGCACTTACAAGAATGTTCTTGACTTTTTATTTGAGCCAGTCCAAGTTTATTTATTTGAACAGTCCACTTCAACACAGGTGTCCAGCTCTAGTTGTAAACTGGGAGAGGAACATGAAAGGTTGGGGAAGGAAATTAACAGTGTGTGTAGGACTGCCTCTGAATTTCTGCTTGTTATCCAAAGCAGGTGTATATTCAAAGATAGCTCTACCCTTCAACCCTTATCACCTTCCTACCACAAAGTCATGAACACTGGGATTGTTGAGAGTGTGGTCAAACATGTGATCTCAAGGACCCTGACAACAGGCTATAAATGCTCCAGAACAGGAGACATATTCTGGTGATAAATAGCTACCTGGCACTTTGTTAAGGCTCCACATGCCTTAACCCACTTAAACATCATTATCAACTCCAAGGTGAGTGCTGACAATAGTCACATTTTCAGGTGGGTTCACGCTGGAATAGTAAAAGTTGCTCAAGATTACACAGCTAGAAAGTAGAGGAACAAGAATATGAACACGTACTGTCATACTCCAGAGCCTCACTCTGTTCATCAAGGTTCCTTAACCCCAGCACGAGTGACATTTGGAGCCAGAAACCTGTGCTGTGGAGGACCTCCTGTACACTGTAGGATGTTTAGCAACACCACTGGCCTCTACCCACTAAATGTCAAAAGCAAACCCCAAGTGGTGACAATCAAAAATGTCTCCAACATTGCCCAATGCCTCCTAGGGAGTAAAATTACCTCCCATTGAGAATCCCTGCTATAGATGGGAGTGGGCTAGTTTAGAGATTAAATAAGTTGCCGATCAATGATAACTAGTAAAGAGTCCAACCTGTATTCAAACCTAGCATGACTTGATGCCATATATTATGGCATATTAATCAATATGGCAGAAAAAACAAGAGCCTCCTCCACCACCACCCCCCAAAAAAAGAAAGAAAGGAGGAATGAAAGAAAATAAATAAGATGATTCTTTTCAAATGATTTGCTTTTGTTTAAAGCAAAAGAAAGAGAACAGAAGTAGTCCCTAAAGACTGTTAAAGAAACAGACTGTCAAAGATTGTTTTAAGAAAAAGAGTCTCTAATGTACTTAAACTTAACTAAGAGTACGCAGGAACATTCTATGAAGCAGTGTTTCCCAGACTCAGCTGTGTATTATAACGTCCCAGGGAGCTTTAAAAATACTGATATGAGTCCCAGCCCCAGGAGATTCTCATTTAATTGGTCTAGGATGTGGCCAGTGTTTAGGGATTTTTAAAGCTCTCCATGTGTTGCCCGCATGAATCCAAAGCTAAGAACCACTGCTATAAACAATTAAACTAACCTTATCAATTATGCATATTAAATTGATTATATTTCTTTAGCTTAATAGAAAACCAAATGGTTACTTAATAAACTGACTGTGTACACTATTCTCAACATCCATTGAGCTACTGATCATCAAATTTGTAGACATCCATAGCATTCTATAGCCAGAAGGGAAGTATTCTCTAGTTCCTAACCTTTGGGCCATCTAGCCTCCCATCATTATTTGCAATAGAAAATGAGCAAAAAAACTTGGAAAGGATATTTGTTATTTCATAATTTTTACAACATCGTAAAAACAAATTTTAGTTATTGGATAAAATCTGGTTTAGAATGGTTTTGAGGCTCTAAACATTCTTTTTATTATTCCAATATGTTTGACTGAGTGGTTTTTTCTAAAAGTTAACCTTGTCTCTACTATCATGAATAATCTAGAACTCAGTAGATGCATCAGTTTCTAATATGTGATTTATTCAGATGACAATAGGGCCTTATAGGTTTTCGTTAAGATAGTCTTCAAACTATGGAAATGATAACCATTTTTCTCAGCGAGCTTTCTGTCACAAAGACCAGGGAATCTTGTTTAATATGAACATAACCCTGCTGTTCACTCCAAGTATACTTCTTTTCCTTCCCTGGGCAATCTACACCTGCACATAAGCAATAAAACAGTGTGTGCGTTCTGATCATTTCTCCAATACCGATGACCTTTTCTAATCACACTGGACAAAAACTTGTCTAGCAATTTGCATTGATTCTTAGAAGACGGTCATTTCTCAAACACGCATCTAAATGTAGGTCATTTCTCACATACTGATCCATGGAATCTGCAAGGTTCTTCAGAATTAAACAAAAGAAACCAAAAATTATGTCCCGT
This sequence comes from Furipterus horrens, assembly GCF_987537825.1. Classification (NCBI taxonomy): domain Eukaryota; kingdom Metazoa; phylum Chordata; class Mammalia; order Chiroptera; family Furipteridae; genus Furipterus; species Furipterus horrens. Next base: position 530,047 of record NW_028327201.1, on the reverse strand, counting down.
TACAAGTTATCTTTCAATCACTACTCTGAAGATTAAGGGGTGGGTTTGCTTATTCTGTTTTGTGGTTTTTGCCCATTTTGTTGGGGCTTTTTTGGAGTAAGAAGAAGGCTGGGAAGTATAAAAACCTTTCCCCAGCCCTGTAAGTTTATAAATACCTTTCAAGAGTTGGATGGAGCTCAATAAGCTATGGTAGAAATGCTCTTCAAAAGAGTCTATACTTCCATAATGGCTACCATTACATTGGAGCCTTACTTTAGACACCAGAACTCAAAATAGCACTGACTCTGGGTAGCAGCAATATCTGAATTTATCTAACACCTAGATTCCCAAAGAGTTATGTGTAATTTAATTACATTTAATTCTGTTTTACTTATACAAACGGTCCACTATATCCTGCAGTTAACTCTTTCATTTAAAACAGATGAGGGCAGAGAGCACAAATGCTTACTTCTTTTGAGTCTCCATTGCATCTAGTAACCTGGTTTATGTTTAAAATATGCTTTTGTGTTCAAAATACGTGCTATTTCTTGGTTGTCAGAGGTAAATGATTCTTGCATCACAAATGATTATTCTCTAATTTCTGCTTTTCCTTGTTCCATTGCTCCTTCTAAACTAGAGAGAAATTTAGACCAGGATAAAGCCTATGAATGGAAAGGATGAAGTGACAAGGAAAAAGAATGGTGCAGATGTGAGTGTGGGTTTTTTGATGACTGTTGATTACTTGACTCTGGCTTTCAGTTTCCATCGATTGGTTGGGGTCGACTGGATTGACTACCATTATGCTTTGTTTCTGAGAGTGAGCATTTTATTTTCCGTGCAGCAGCATGCCCCTCGTGCATAGGTCATTTCCCTGAGACCTCAAGTATCCAGGAAACAGCCAAGAGCTAGGAAATAAGTCTGAACACTTCTGAGCATCCAAAATAGATATGGCCATTTCCCCACTGTCCAAAACCTTACATAAAGTGGTAAGCCCTTTAGAGCTCCCTGCACGTAATTCTCGTAAACTGAACTGTGTGAGTTTCTAACAAGGCATGTTAGAAGCAGCACATTTGTTAGGAGGTTTGCAAAAATAAGGCTGCCAAAGCCTGAGACACTGGCAACCACGAAATGGCACCTGAGAGACAGCAAGAGAGAAAAAGACCAAACAACAGCAACAAGATAGAAAGCCTGACAAAACAAGAACCAAGGAATCAAAACTCAGATATCTGATCATGCCTTGTAGAGGCAAATAACCCTGTAGTTGGACTGCATGTAAGGGCAACATTGTATTCTAATGGGGAGAGATTGAGTCATGGTGACAAAACTGAGAAAGCCAAGAGTAAGATACACCCAGGAAACTGTTGGAGGGGGCAGAAAAGTATGCAATATGCTTTAGATCTATAGCCAACATCGTTTTGCAGTTGTTTTTGTGTTTAAGTGAGCGAAGATCATGGGGGGAAATGATATCTTAATTCTTAACCAGTTAACAGTTTTTAACAAAAAACCCATTCTTATTTAAATGATTTAAATAAGTCATTTAAATATGCCACATCCTCCGTAACATGCTGGATACATTAGGCATTACTGTATTTCGAGCAAAGCATGAAAATCTCTTTAGAAGTGTCGTGTTCTACGAAGTGTCACCATTACAGCAATGGAAGGAGAGACAGAGAGAGAAAGAGATACAGAGAGACAGAGATTCCAAGTTCTGTCAGGGTTATTACAGTTCCATCTTCCTTGCGTTTCTTTTCCAGCCACATGTGCTTTCCATTTTGACATAGTTACTAACACAATATTTAATTCATTCTGCTTTTATTTTATTTACTATCCACCAGACTTATCTTTCCATGTACCTCCATAATAGTCACAATTTTCGTTTTGATGGCTGCCATGTTCCTAAATTGCTTCCAACTTCACTAATTATCCATAAGAACTAGTGTAATAAATAAACATCTATACATATATAGCTATTATGTGCTTTTGTAGTTCTGAATTACAAATGTACCTAAGGTAGAGTAAGAAACGTACCTGAAGAGTGACCAGCTTTACAAGACTGTGGTAAAAATAAGGTCAAAACACTAATCAAAGCCCTCCTCCTAAGATTAGCAGTAATCTAATCCCTGGAGATCTGTTCTCCCACTGCTCTGCATTGCCCAAGATCCTGGGGATTCATTCAAATTCTTCACTGAGAGAAAACTAGGTACTTACACCATCTGGCGGACACTTCGTGACACTGCTTCAGTTAGTCCTGTACCGTGGCCCCGACGACCCCATGCACCTCATGGGCAACATGCACGGCTCTTATACTGGGAACACTCCTTGCCCACCTGTGAAGGGGGCCCGGTGGGCATTAGCATTCCTCTACTAACAGAAGAACACAGAGAAGCTCTGAGAAGTGGTTCCCTGACCAAGGCGTCACAACCAGTAAGGGACAAAGGCAAATGTTTCATCCCCTAAAACAAACCGTTGTCCATTTCATCACATGATCTCATCATGCCAAGCAAAATCTGAAAATATTGGTGGGGGGGCACTATTCACCTGATTTTTTAACTGTGAGGGACACACTGTACCATATATATAGGTCTGCTTCTGTATCATAACTTTTAAAATATCTTGTGAAAACAGAAAACATACCATATGTGAAATGATGCTCCAAAACACCCTTACACATTATTGGGCTCAAATAATTTTAGTCAGTTGAAATTAACAGTGTTATTCTTTTCCTTTTCATTGAATATATTGGGGTGACACTGGTTAACAAAATTATACAGGTCTCAGGCGCACGGTTCTACAGCACATCATCTGTACACTGTATTGTGTGTTCACCACCCCAAGTCAAGTCTCCTTCCATCACCAGGTACCCTCTTTGCCCTCCTCCACCTCCCTAGACCTTCTCCCCCTTGGAAATCACACTGTTGTTGGTGTCCATGAGGTTTTTTCCTCTCTCCTATTTGCTCAGTCCCTCTACCCAGCCACCCAACCACCCCCAGACAGCTGTCATCCTGCTCTCCATCTATGAGTCTGTCTCTATTTTGCTTGTTAGTTCAGTTTGTTCATTACATTCCACATAAGAGTGAAATCGTATGGTAATACTTAGAGATTAACATAAAAAACAACGTGAAAGAATCGAGTTGGAAATGCAGTCTCCAAACAACACATTATGGAACTTCAGATGTGTAGTTACACTCATTTCCATGTGATGATATGTCACTGCAGCCTATGGCTGTGAGATGAATTCACTTTCTATTTGCTTTTGAAAGTGTTTCTCCAGCAATAACTCTGTATAGCTGTGCCCTCTGCTGGATGGAAATGGGTACCACTTTGTGGAGCTGTGCAGAGATGTGGTGTGTTATAATTCCATCTATTTAGGCAGAAATTTTCATTACTTGAAGTCTGAGTAATATTTCATAAATTAGTTGGCTCCATCCCACGCCATTCCTCACTCATCTTTATAAGTTACCGGTAAAGAATCTCATCTACTGAAGATTCAAAATACTGTTAACGATTAGGTCAGTACTGTTTATCTGCTGATACTGACTTGTTACTTCCAAAAAAAGTACTCATGAATTAATATAATAACATAAATACAGATTAATCTTTTTGGAGTCTCCCGTGGTTCAAGAAAATGCATCATGAAGCCTCTCATTAGAGTATTTAAGTTTGCAAATATCCAAAGAACCACAAGTATCATCCCATTTAATTTCATTGGGCCATTAAGCAAGTGTTCATTCCCAGGTGGTATGCTATGTTTCAAAGGCACAGAACCAAATAAGGCATAGCCCCAGTTCTCAGGAGTTTTACCATGGAACAGAAGATGCTGAGAAGGAAATGGACAATTGTGGAGTAACACACGTCATGAACACTGGGCATAGCTCAGATGCCCCTTCATTGAAGGACTTGCTTCAGCCTCAGAAAGCCACCTCACCCAACACCATGCCCCCTTCCCGGGGCTCCTGTCCAGTGACTGCTGCCTATGAGAGAACAAAGGCCCTGACATCTCAGTCTAACTTGGACAACTGAGAAAGGCCATTTTAGCTCCTGAGATGCCTGCGGGTTCCACAGAGGCTGTTGTTAGGCCACATCCAAGTTCAACTCTTCTCTCTAGCCCAGTGCTTCTCAACTGGGGGTGATTTTGCAGCCCCCCTCCCCCAGCCGCATACTTGGCAATGTGGAAACAGTTCTGGTTGTCACAACTTGGGGAAGGAGAGTGGTGTGTGGGTGCTACTGACATCCAGAGGGTAGAGGACAGGGATGCTGCTAAACGTCCACAATTAGCAGCCCCACCGTAAAGCATTACCCATCTAGGTCAATATGCCAGCAGTTGAGAAATCCTGTCTACCCAGTCCTGCTTCTTTCATTTCCCTTTCATAGGTGTTGGCCCCGAGGTCATTCCTTAATAAACATCCTGCACACTAAATTCCGTTGTTGAGTCAGCGTTTGGAGGAACGGTTACAAAAGGATCTATAACAAGAACCCATTTTGGTTTTATGTGTGTATATAAGCAAGAGAGTGGCATGTATGTGTTGAAATGTATTAGTATAACACAAACCTGGAAGGACATACTCTAAAGATGAAGAGCCGGTATTTTACAGTAATGGGACTGTGTCTTGTTTCCTTTTGTGCTTAAGTGCCTGGTTTCTGAGATTTGTGTATTTCTTCTTGTGATCTGTTCTGTGCAGAGAGCACATGTTACTTTTGCAACTTGGGGAGGGAAAGTGGGGTAATTGCAAAGAAAGAGGGCATGGCCAATAGTATCAAACATTGCAGAGAGGCCAAATAATGCCAGATAATAGCTAGGAAGAAGCCAGCAGAGAGCCTCGGGGAGGTGGCTGTAGAAGGCGAGGGAATCAAAGTAGGTCGTTTTCTACAGCAGTAGGACCACAAAGAGAAGTTGAAGAATAGAAGAGTAAGGTGCAGGAGATGAAAAGTCGACCAAACCGATTGCCAAGATCAGAGCCTGGACGAGATTGATGCAGACGCAAAAGGGGCTGGGGAGAAGACATGTGCTGATGTAAGACAGAGGTGTGTAATTGGGCAAGGTGCGTGTGAGGGCGTGGGTTTGGATGCCAAGAACACAAGAATGGATTGGCCCAGGCAGAAGCCAAGAGCCCTCTTCTTCTAAAACAAGACGCACGGTCATTACGGAGTTCAGATGGCAACACATTTTGAAGTGATAAATTCTGCAACTGGTCATCTTCAATTTTTCAGTAGGAGGTGAGGTCGTCCACTGAAAGAGCGTCTGGGTGGCGGGACAGGAGTTTGCCAGGAAGGTGAAACGGAAGGGAAACGAGCGACCCAAAGCCCTGCCTGAGAGGGCATGCTCCTAGGAAACTTACCTTTCCTTTACCAAGTTTCAAAGTAAAATCTCAGGAGTGTTAGCACTACCGACATCACCGAGGCCAGGGAACGGGCTCCCAACCAGCGCTTCTCTACAACACTCAGGTGGCAGAGGGCTCCCGGAGGGCTCTAAAAGGCCCACCTGGCAGGATCAGCCACACCTGTACATCTCCACGGGGCTTTTGGGCACTCAGTATCACAGTCTGGGATTATTCTGTGCTACTTTCTGCTTTAGGGAACGGTGTCTGAAGATTTCCTTGCCTTGCCGTGGGGTTTCAAGAAGCTGTACAACCTCTCGCCGGGTCTTCTGGCATATCTCAATCTGATCTCCAGCTGCTGGGACTTCTCCAGAGTATAAAAAAGAGGGCATGTCATGCTGCAGCTGGAGCCTCGTTTTCTCCTAGCTCTCCCGGACACACCTGTCCACCCCCAGGACACGCTGATATGAGATCATTGTTAGCATATGGTCTTAATAGAGCGTGGAATTTTTAGGTGCTTTGTTAAAAGAAATGGTTCTCAACTGGGAGTAATTTTGCCTCCATGCCAAGGGGAGATTCGGCCATTTTGCTGAACATCCTACAATGCACAGGGCAGCTTCCACAACGAAGAATGATCTGTCCCCAAATGTCAATAGTGCTGAGGGTGAGAAACCCTGCTTTAAAGAGTTCCTTATCTGCAAGGACCTTTTCTTTTTTAAAATCCTCACTCCAGGATATGTTTTTAGTGATGAGAGAGGGAGACGGAGAAGGAGAGGGAGAGGGAGAGAAGGAGAGAGATTGATTGGTTGCCTCCTGTATGCACCCCGACCAGGAATCAAATCTGCAACCTATTGGTGCAGGGGAGACACTCCATCAACTGGGCCACCCAGCCAGGGCTGCAAGGACCTTTTTAAAGTCTTCCTAAAACCCATATAAGGGTTATTTTTAATTTGAAATTAGTGTCTAAAATAAATCAAAGAAAATGCCAGATGAGAGTGACGAATGGTAGGATTTATAAATGTCCACAAGATGGCACTGAAACACAGACGAAAATTCAATCTTCTCCAGCCTCCATTTCAGAATGCAGTTTCTCACTCACCCTGGTCAGCTTTCTAGGGTAACAAAAGCCCATCCTTTTTCTAAAGGGCTTGTCACTTTTTTGTGCCTAGTGTTCCCTACCACCAGTATTTTCATGCAAGTGAATTAAAATGATTAATGACTAAAACTTAGCCTGGAACATAAAAAGAACAGGGCCACCTACTCGATCAGCTACAGAATTTGCGGGAGAATCTGCTAGCTTCTTGCCTTCTTTTTAGCTTAACATTTAGCTGGACACCTGGCTAGCAGACATTTCCAAGACTCCAGTACCCTTAGGATGGTCAAGTGACAAAGCTCTGGCCACAAGTGGGATTTAAGCAGAAGTGTTGTTGGAGACTTCTGGGTAATACCCTTAAAGAAGTGGTTCTCAATGGGGGGGGTGACTTTGCCCCTAGGGGACATTTGGCCATGCCTGGGACATCTTTAATGGTCACAACTGGAGGATGCTAGTAACCTGTAGTGGGTAGAGCCCAGGGATGCTGCTAAATATCCTACAATGCACAGGACAGCCCCCCAAACACAGAATTACCCAGCTTCCAATGTAAATTGTGCCCCGGTGGGAAAATGCTACCTCAGAGGAACAGGGCATGCCACGGCTTCCCATACCTCTCTTCCCACTGGCTGTGACGGTACAGTGGTGCACCATCTTGGTCCATGTGGGCCAAGGCAACAAATCAGGGAGCATGAGGCTACAAGATAGGTGGCATCTGAGTCCCTGAGCCAGTGAATCTACCTTACCACTCTGAACACCTTCCACCCAGAGACAGAATATATACACACACACTCATGGCACTATAGTCCACATACTCGTAGTACTCCAGTAACTGCTCTACCTCAAACATATCTACTCTAGACCTGTCTGTTCTGCCTTACCCAGGAGGCCCTTGGCATTTTCTCCCTCCTACTTACCCCTATTTTTCTCATGGTCCTTCTCCCCTGATGTGGCCTCTTCCCTAAGGCAGATATTTCAACAGCCCCCAACTGATTTATCAGCCTCACTCCATACCTGACCTTTCCCAGAAGATACTACACTCCTAACCACTCCCCATACACCCCCACCTCCACCCCCATTCTATCCATAGATATTTCATTTTACCCCACATTCATTTCTTAAACAGAGCAAAACTACTAAAAAATGTCAGTATCATGAAAGAGCAATAAAAAAATCTGGGGAACTGTTCTAGATTGCAGGAGACTAAAAGATGGCAAAACGAAATATATGGATTGTGGATAGGGTAGAAACGAGTGGCAGTAGAGGCCATTATGGGATAGTTAAGGAAAATTGAATATGAATTGCATGTGGAAGAATGTCCTTGTTCCTAGGAGATGCATACTGAAGTATTTAAGATTGAATATCATGGTGTCTGCAACCAACTTCCGAATGGTTCAGCAAAATAAGGATTATTTTATATAATAACTACATATTCATAAGTTTAGTCAGTTGGGTGCTAGATAGATTTTAGATAAAGCAAGATGGCAAAACATTAATAATGGGTAAAACTGGATAAAGGGTCTATGAGTACTCATTGTACTGATTTTCCTTTGGGTTTTATTTTTTCCCAAAATATAAAGGGCTAATAGAACATCACTTGAAGAATGTTTTTCATAATACACGTGCTTCTGCTGTAGTCCAAAACCAAGGAATCAAGACTTTTCCTGGGTGGGACTTGGGAATCTGCATTTTAAAAGTCCTAGCGCCCCAAGTAAGAAACACGCCTGTGAAACTGCATCTCAGACCCGCCTCTGCCTCCTCTGGTCCTGGATTTCCTTCAGAACTTAAACCTTGACACTAGTTATTTTTGACAATGTTGAAAGCAGGTGCAGCTAGGGATTGGGGGTGGTGAGAAGAGCAGTGAACTGAGGATATGTTCGGGAGCACTCCAGTATTTTAAGATGGGCAGACAAGGAGAATTCCATGAGACATCAACAAGGAAGGGCCAGGGAAGTAAGATGGTAGAAATGCCAGGAGTGCACGTATATACTTCAAAAGAGGATAGAGATAGATGACAAGGCATTCTAGGTGCGCCTGCTCTAGAAGTTGCATCAGGATGAGGAAAACTAAGTTGTTACATCAGTTCAGAAATGGGTCATTTGATGCCAGAGTAGATTTTCTTGGCCAGCCCTCTCTTCCTTCCAGTTGCCAGTATGTGCCGTGGGACTGGCTGACAGAGCCACCTGATATCTCAGACGGGAGAAATTTCTTTTCCAAAAAAAGCAAGGTCTCTGGGAGAGAGATGCTATCAAGCCCCAGAGAGAAAGTTTAGCAGTTAAGGGGGGTTTCCTTTGCTTCTTCCTCCTGCTGAATTCTGGGACGGGATTTATAGTTCTTGGGAGGCAGTGTACAAAACCACCTCAGAGTCACAGAAAATACTCCTGTTTGACATTTGAGAGTGAAGCGGTTGGGGATCATGGAGCCTGGAATCTACGGCTTCTAGAATTGGGTGGTAGTGAGAGTGTTAAATACAAGCTGTGAGACTTGACGAAGGGAAGTAAAAACCTACCACTCCTTCACCAATTGACTCCATCACAGCTGGGGTTTTACAGCCCCAGTCATAAGGGGCACCCTTTCTCGCTCTTACTTGCCCCGCTAAGACGTGTGTGGACCCAGGTATGGATAAATCCTCTTCACTTTCAGTGGAGCTCAGTGAGGCATTTTTAAAAATGTAAAGTGAAAGGAAGGATACAAACAGAAGTTAACAAAGGAAGTAAAGAACAGTTGGTCAGGACAACGGTCCATTTGATCCATTCTTCCCATAGCAGACGGAGCAACTGCTCCAGAACACAAATCTCACCCTGAAAATGCCAGGCTCAGACCTTTTAAGTGGTTTTCCATTGACCTCAGAAAAGAGTCCAAAATTGTAAATGACACACAAGGCCTTTCTGATACTAGCTGACGTTTGGCTTTGTCACCCATCACTTCTCTTCACCCACTCTACACTCCAGTTACCACTTTTGTATCTGTATGGCCACTGAAATCAAGCACAGTAGTTAAGAGTACAGACTCCAGAGTCAGGCTACCAGGCCTTAATCTCAGACGTGAGCAAGACTCTGATCCTCTCTGCCTTCATTTCTTCAGTGACAAAACGAGGCTACCAACAGAGGTGCTTTAAGGATCAGATAAGAGGCCTGCCACAAAGTCAGCACACAATACATGTTAGCTGTTCCTCAACAAACAATGATTGGCTGACTGCCTGTCACGTCCATTTATCACATGCTACTTCTCACCTAGAGGAAAGGCAGACATGTAAACAGGACATTATCATACGTTGTGATCAAAGTGAGGATAGAGCTGTGTGAGCCAGAGGGAACAACTCGTGGGTTTCCTCCCTCGCACCCTTCCCTCAGCTACATTCATCAAAGGTGTTACTTCAAATTCAACTTTTAGCCAGGCCCTGAGGCTTGAGAAAAGTAAATAATTTCCAATTTAATGCTGGCATTAGAACTTTAGGCACTGGCATAGTCCTACTGCCTGTTAAAATATCAAAATACTTTCATATTGCTTAGCAAATGCCCTGAGCACCTGAAGTGTTCTGGCTCTCGGGAGCACTGACTGGACACCATCAGCGTCCACCCTCGTTCCCCCTATGGCACATGTGTGGCAGCTTGTCCGACACTGTTCTTTTGCTCTCATACCCCACCCCGATGGTAGCAACTCTAGGCACTGTGAGCAAATGGGAATTACCAGTTTGTTCAAGCCAGCATTCATTTGGATATCACCTTGGCTTGCACTTGGGGATACCGCCTGCTCTATGAGTCCTAGGAGCTGTCTCTGTTTGCTTGTTGAGACGCCTGTTGTCTTAGGATAGCTTTTGGCCTTCTTTTGGGCCATGGCCTATGCCTGCAATACTCTTTGGAAACCTGTGCCTATCCACCAGCCTGGCTTCCTTCTAGCCATCTATCTACCCCACGTGAGAGGTTTCTGTTGCCTCCTAAAGGCACCCAATCCATTCTGTCGGTATTACCAGCTCTACGTACGCTAGGACTTATCATGACATGTGGCATTAGGAACATGTCCTGGTATCTATGAAAGAATACAAAGTGAGAGATTTGGAACCAGAGCTATCTGTCCTTGAATCCCAGCTCTACCATTTCTTAACTCTCTGAACTTGAGCAGGGTATTCAGCTTCTCTGGGCCTCAGTTGCCTCACCTGCAAAATCAGATAATACTAATATGTACTTCATAGGGCTTTGGGGAAAATTAAAAGACATAGTAGTGAAAAGCACTTAGAAGAATGCCTGGTACATAGGAAAAGCTCAGTAAATGTTATTATTGCTATTGTTACTATTCTTATTATTTTATATCGAAGCTTTAATGGGCACATTGAGCATATTTTCAAATAGTTTTACCTTGCTTGCCTTTTCGAGTGGCTCAACACCTCCACAAATGTAGGTACGAAAGACATTGATTAGCATGCCAATTTCCAAGGGGAAGAAACTGATGCTCAGCTATATTAAGGGATTAAGTGACATTAAGTGGCAGTGGTGAATGACACATTTTTGACTCCCTATTTTCTGTCATTTTCCCCACCTGGGAACACTGAAATAGGTGGATCATTATTTATTCAATAAAAATTTATTAAATGGCTACTATGTACCAGATATTGCGCTAAGCACCGAGGATACAGTAGTGAGCAAGACTGACATTCTAGTGGGAATAAACAGTCAATAACCAAACAAATAAGAATATAAATGACATATCAATTGGTATGATGAAAATAAAACAGGGTGATGTTTAAAGAATAACTGTGAGAGTTCGGTGAAGGAAGGAAGGCTTTTCTGAGGAGGAGACTTTCATGACAAGAAGACAAGCTGGAACCCTTTTCTTTTCTTTTCTTTTCCTTTTTTTTTTTTTTTTTTTTTTTTTTTTTTCTGTGTGGTTGCCTCTCACTCGCGCCCGCAACTGGGGACCTGATGTGCAACCTGGTAATGTTCCCTGACTGGGAATCGAACCAGCGACACTTGATTCTCAGGCCGATGCTCAATCCACTGAGCCACAGCAGCCAGGGCTTGGAACCCTTTTCACATTTGATATGTGACTGGGATCTGGGAGGGAAGTTCTCACAGAAAGGAACTTCCTGCTCTGGGCCTCCACAGACAAGTGGAAGAAGCAGGAGGGAGGGCTGCAAGTTAAGGGTGGCTCAGGGCCTAAAGTCAGAATTAGAGACTTTCTGGAGAAGCACAAAAGCAAAGAAACTCGTGAATAGTGCAAGGCATTTTCCTTACAAGTATTTATTAAGTCTATATTTTTCAATTAACTTTACTGAGATATAATTTAGATAGAATAATGTTCAGATAGAATAATGTTTACTAATTTCAAGTGTATAGTTTGCTGAGCCTTGAGAAATGTACACATAAACCTGCACTAACCACCCCCTCTGTTATTATCAAGGTGCATAGATGACATTTCCATAACCCTAAAACATTCCCTTGTGAATCTTTGCAGTCAATTATTGTGAGGTATTTTGTATAATGTCCCTCGATTTGAGTTTACCGAATCATTTTCATGATTACGCCGGAGTCATGCTTTTTTTTTTTTGGCAAAAATGCCGTAGAGGTAATGTGCCCTTCTCTTGACATCATGTCTGGAGGTAGGTGGTGTCAATGTCTTTACTGGCAATGTTAACCTTGATCACCTAATTAAAATGTGACTGATGGGGTTTATCTATTGTAGTTACTCCTTTTCCCTTTGTAATTAATAAATATTTTGTGGGAGGAGTGATATCCCATAAAGATTTACACTGGCATTGTATGAGACCTATGTGTTGAATTAGAGAATATTGTTTTGTTTTATTTAGTTATAGTAGAAGCATAGTCTGTTTCTGTATTTATCAGCTTTCCTCTATTTTCCTCGTTCATGTTTTATGGCTTTGTTTTTTAATAAACACGGGTTCTGAATGAATAGGAAAACAGTGTGAGAAGAATGGAAAGAAACATAGAGAAGCAAACTTGGATTGAATACCAACTCTCCCACTTACTGATCACATGACCTTGCAAAAGTCTTTTAAACCTAAGCCTCTAGTTTCTCATCGGTAAAAATGGCTAATAACAAACCACGTCACAAGGTTTTAGGAAGAATTATAGCACTTAGTAGTGTCTGGCACTCAGTAAGTGCTCTGTAAATGCCATTTCTTGCCTTCCTTAATATGCCAGTGTTTAATATTGTCATTGTCTTTCTCTGACTGGGTGGCTCTAGGATATAGAAACACAATCAATTTTTAGATGTTTTTCATGTTCTGACAGCACAAAGACTTTAGTGCAGGGGTAGTGCTCAACCTTTTACATGTTTCTGAGTCGCTGGGGAGAAAGAATCTGGAACTGTTTTAGTTGATGGCAAATTCTTACACCTCACTAGTATTTTCTATCTTATACTTCTGCAAAGTTCACTTATTACTTCTGGTATTAGGGGACGTGATTTTCATGGATGTACAAATATATATCATTTGCAAAAGTAGCATTTTTATTTGTCTTTTTTCCGTATTAGAACTATTTTAAAGCAGAATTTTGAAAGGTCGATTTTGTGTTGTCCCTGTTTTCAAGCACAATTAATGCAATATGAGCTTTGTTGGGAAGATGTACTCCTATGTTCAGCAAGAGAGGAAACACTACAGACATCCTTCTCCTTCTCCCTGATATTTGTAAGGTTTCAGTGAAACTTTGATTTCTCTGCTTTTTCCTTGCTCCAAGTTTTATTTCCCCTTTCCTAAACTTGTTTGATTTGTTCCCTACGTTCTTTAAGCAGGAGCCAATGCATTGGCTTCTTTTGTACTGATACACGTTTTTAGGACAAGACGTTCTCTAAGTACTGCCTTGGCAATATAATGCCTACCCATTTTTGCTTTTGCCTCAAGTTCCATTATGGTTTGGCATGGCACTGTTACTGTATCTTCTGTATCACAATCAAGGAATTTTTTGCATTAATTTTTTATTGAATTTGTTGGGGTGACATTGGTTAATAAAATTACAATCTATAGGTTTCAGGCGTACAGTTCTATAATAAGCCTTCTGTATATTGTATTGTGTGTTCACCACCCCTAGTCATATCTCCTTCTGTTAGGGATAAAGAAGCAAGCCAGTGACTCTCAAACCAGCAGGAGAAAATTAACAGATGAATCATGGAAAAGGGGCGAGGGAACGACATTCTGCAGCTCCTCACACATATCTCTGGGCTCAAAAGGAGAAAGACTGTTGTCACCAAACACAGAGAAATGGGAAGATGTAGCTAGATAACTTGGCAAGTACAGTAAGTTGGACATAGACCTATAACTAGATTACCCTTAGTTAATCACACCCTGAGTTAAGTAGTTAATCACATTAGAATAGATTGTGAACCCGGATTAACCAGTAGTGGAGAAACCGGGGAGAAGGAGAGGGGAGGAGAGCTCATCGCCTTAGTATAAAACCAGTTTACTTTGTCTACTTTGCGCGCACATGCTCCTGGCTGGTGGTGCGCCCAGCTCCGCAGACTCACGAATAAATGCCTCGCTTTGCTGCTCAAGTCCTGTGTACCAGTGATTTATTGTGAGCGTTTCTCACCCTTCCATCACCATTTTTCTCCCCTTTATCCTCTGCCTCCCCCAATTCCTTTTCCCTTTGGTAATCACCATACTGTTGTCTATGTCTATGAGTGGGTTTTTTTTTCCTTTTTCTTTTTTGGCTTAATTTCTTCACCTTTTCCACACAGCCTCTCAACCTCCCTCCTTTGTGACAGTTGTCAGTCTGTTCTCTACCTGTTTTGTTTGTTTATTTTGTTCATTAGATTCCACATATGAGTGAAATCATATGGTACTTGTCTTTCTCTGACTGCTATTAATTTTGACTTAAAAAAACATTACACAGTATGGAATTTCCTCAAAAAACTAAAAATGGAACTGCCTTTTTACACATTGATTCCACCGCTGGGATTATACCCTAAGAACCCTGAAACACCAATTCAAAAGAACCTATGTACCTCAATGTTCATAGCAGTGTTATTTACATTAGCTAAGGGCTGGAAACAGCCTAAGTGCCCATCAATAAGTGAGTGGATCAAAAACTGTGATGCATTTACACAGTGCAATACTACACAGCAGAACGAAAGAAGGAACTCTCGCCCTTCACAAGAGCATGAGTGGACCTGGAGAATATTATGCTTAATGAAATCAGCTAGCGGTGAAAGGCAAATACTATACGATCTCACCTAATACAGGAAGCTAATGAACAAAGCAAACAGACAAATGAGCAAAATAGAGCCAGTGATATATAAACAAAGAGCAGACTGACAGCGACCAAAGGGGAAGGGGAAGGGGAAGGGGAGTAATGGGGGAAAGAAAGGGAAGGGTCGAGTCAAGGAACAAGTATAAAGGACCCATGGTCATGAGCAAAAGGTAAGAACTGACTATGAATGTGGGAGTGGGGGTGGGCGGGGCAGGGGAGAGCAATGGGAAAAGGATTAGGACAACTGTAGTTGAACAACAATAAAATTAAAAATTAAAGAACTAAAAGCATATTAAAATAAAAATAGTACATTGAAATATTATTTATCTTGATTACTGAGTTTTCTGGTACCCCCTTAAAATGTGACCCTGAAGCAAGTGCTTCTAACACTTCACCTCAACACAGCCCTAGACCTGCAGTAACCTTCTAGATGAGTTATGCTCACAACTTCCTTTTAAAATGGATGCCTGATGCTCAGATAGACTAAAACTGTTAGAGATAGCAAACCAATTAATTACACCACCTATCAGGAGATAATTGTGATTTTCCCCTCCTTCTTCTCCTGTCTTCCCTTTTTACACGTTGGGTTCGCGGCTCAGCAGAAATCTTTGCCCATTTCCAACTGTTGGCACTGAGGAAGGCCGCATTGCTAATATGGTGCCGGGGAGCACTTCTCAATTTATAGAGGTGAAAGGCCAGGGTCCCACCCTCCAGGGATAAACCTCAAGACTGCAGAGCTGTTCCAGACACTTGCCAGGGCCCTTTGAGGCCCAAAGCATTCTTTTCTCTCTTGGAGTTTGTCAATTAGTTCTGGCAAAAATCAAGTTTCCTCACCCTGATCTTACCTCATCTACACAGGTTTCCCTGAGAAAATATGGAAAAGAAACTCTTATAATCCTGAAATATCAGAAGTAAAAAAGCCCTCAAGGAGAATCTTACCCCAATGCCTTCCACTTAACAGCACTTATAACTTCCTGTGCTGTATCTCCACAGTCCCAGGAATCCCTAAGGCTGCCTCATAATAAAAATCAGGAGCAAGTCAAGAGCCAAGTTAATCAAGGAAGTAAACTACTATGGGTCCCAGTTATGCTCAGGGAGATCTGAGTCATCAGAAATGCAGCCCTGGCCCTGTAACTTGTTTATTAAGGATTTTCCTAAGGACAGAGACAAGGATCTGTAGTGGCTCAACTCCAAAGCTCTTCATGGGGTGGGATGGGACTGCAAAAGATTTGACTAGCTTTCATTTGAGTTGTGGAGCTTTAAAGGTTCTGCTTTAAAGGGGCCTGCCTTTCCTTCTGACAGGTCCAGGCACTGTGAAGGTAAAGTTTGCCTCCATGCCTCTTATCCCCCACCCCTCACCCCGTAAAGTGTCTCTCTAGGTTACATTGTCAGAGAATTTTGTTTTTATTTTAAAATATATCAAGAACACTTGCAAATGTGTTAGGATGGGCTTTGAGACATACAGCTTCCTTCACATAGCCACATTTATAAGATTCACCTTGTGCAAAGCATCACATCCATTCCTCCAGCTTAAACAGTGAGGGTAATTTCTGGCTACATTTTACACGTGAAGAAACAGGCTTACAGTCTAGGTGACTCTGTAAGGCCACGTAGCTAGTAAGAGGCAAAAGCTTTGACTTTTGAATTCAGAAGGATGCCACATCTTGTGCTTGTTCTACAAAGCCACTCGCCCCTAAAGGTGCTAAGGTATGCCACAGCAAACTAGCTAGTAGAGGACCACAGGGTCGAAACCACTATCTTGATCTCATCTGATCTGCAATGAATTCTAGCATTATAATTGACTTCTGAGAAGCATACAACAAATCTAGGAACTTAGTGCTAGTCTCAATGGAATTCGCATGGCATGGCTATGAGGAATTTACCATTCTGTAGTTTATTCTCAGAAAAATTTCCTTTCAGACTGGTAGAAGACAAGGAAATCTCATCAATTGAAGGAAATGACTTATAAGGAAACTTTATTCACACAGGGGGGAGGATCAGAACACATTGTAGTTCAGTCAGTAAATACTAAATAGCCATGGCTAAATAGTAAGTACTAAATAGCCACATGCAGTTGATATGGAGTGTGTGTGTGTGTGTGTGTGTGTGTGGGCGTGCGCGAGCGCGCGCGTGCATGTGGCAAGTGGTCACAATGTCCTTGAGTAATATACCTATCAATTTTTTTTTTGTCTAAGCTAGCTGTCCTGTCATGACTGTAGTCAAGAACCCTGCCTCAACATCCATGTATTTCTCCAGCTTATCCTTACATAAAAGAGTGCCTTAGTATGCAGGTGCCACACTATCTCACAGTTCTTGTTGGTAGAAGTCCCTGTGCTACTTCTGTTTAATTTCTTATATATATGAGTCCCTGTTGTCCAGGCAGTATGGATAATTTGTTACTGTCTTGCCTGCCGCCACGAGAATAAAGTTGGTGTGAATTCCTTCTGCAATGCCCCACTGTCATTTTGCAGTCTCACTGAATCCAAAGTTAACCTGCCTGGAGCTGAGCTCCTGCGGCACTTGGTACAGTCAGCAGGACTTGCCACAAACGAAAGCTATGGAGCAGGGGTCAGCCACGGGGCACGGCCACTCAGGGTGGGCTATCGGGTTGGCCTGCATGGATATGTGGTTCATGGTGGTGACCGTGTTGGAGGCTTCGGTGCCCCTACAAGATTGGGAGAGGGTAGAAGTGATTCCTGAGGTGAGAGAAGAGGCTCTGCTGAAGATAGGGGGCTCTCTAGGGAAGAAAAGTGCCTGGGTAGGGGCTGGTGCTGTAGGCTGGCTATTTCTCTGTTCTGCATAAAGCATTCAGGGAGTTGCTTGAATTGGAAGCCCAGGTCCGAGAGTTGAAAGAGGACCTGTCTCAGGAGCAGGAATTGAGGGCTGCCTGGGAGAAAACATGGGAGCTATTAGAGGTGGAAGTGGCCACCCTGAGGGCCTGGATCAGGACTGGTTTTGTGACAGGATCAGAGGTACAGGTCATAGACTCCTCGGAGGATGAGGATGAGGAGGAGGATGTTGGGGAGGGCTAGACCTCACCCATTTCAGCCATGCCTGGGGTGGCGGTGGTGGTAATGCAGAAGATTAAGACTAAGTGTCCTTGAATGACTGAGGGTCAAGCCAGCCCCCTCTGTCAGTCACAGAGCACTCCACAGTGCATCCGTACTTGCAAGCAGAGCTGGTGGATTTGGGGAGCTGCTTCTGGCAAAAGGCGTCAGAATCTTTGGCGGCTTGGTTGCTAAGATTATGGGATGTAGGGGCGGGTGGCATTTTACTTCCTGGCCAGGGAATGGGTAAGCTTGTATCCAACCCCACGCACCCAGTGCTGAGGCAGCAGCTGCAGAATGCACACGAGACTCCAGGCAATCATTCCCTGTTAGATTGGATCAAGGCAGCTGATCGCATTACGTGGCCGAACCCAGGAGATCTTCCATCTACGTCCAGCAGGTGGCAGTTGTATACTGGGTTACAGCAGCTATTAGGAGAACTGGGACTGAAGGATGCTATTTATACTGTAATTTGAAAACTCATGGCCTGGATGAAGAAGTGTTCACAGCGAGAATAAGGGATTTGGTCCTACAAACTGCACTGTAGTAGTTATTCAGACCCAACAGAAACTACCCTGGGGAGGGGAGTAAAGGTGTGGTATACAAAACCAGGGAGGGACCTGATACCTGCTATTGTGTTATCTCAAGATATCTCTTTAGCATGCAGCCTACCGGACGAGCAAGACCTACCCTTGTTAGTACCACTAAAACCTATTTTTAAAATCACCCTTAGGGTCAGTCTGTAGCAATGTGTACATGGACTGGGCATACACCCTTTGCTGAGGTGGCAAATGCCTTGGCATGCAGTGTCAGCACAGCCAAGCAGAATTGCCACCGGCTTACCATGGAGAGCGTGGATCCTTTGTTCCTGTCTCACCTGCTGCCACAAGAATAAACTTGGGACTTCTGGCCAAAATGGAGACATAGGTAGACACGCTGCATCTCCTTCCACAACTGAAAAGGAATACAACTACCTCAAAACTGGAGACACCCAGAAGTTCCAGAAAGTCGAGCTGCATGGAAGTTCAACAAACACAGATTTAAAGAAGAAAAACTCATCCAGAGAGGCAGGAGGGATGGAGCCGGGGCAGAGAGGAAGCAGTGAGGTGGCAGTGGCAGCTGTGGCATCGGCAGTGGCAGACCAGTGGAAAACGCAGTCACACCTTTAAAAAAAGTAGGGAGGAACACCTGGGGAGAGCTCTCAGCACCAGACCAGACAGTGCAGCTCACAGTTCCAGCACCAGGGAAAATAAAACCCATTGCTCGTGACTGAAAGCCAGTGGGGGTTGGGGCATGGGTAGAAGCTGCTGGTCTCTCAGCAGAGTTCCTTTGTTTAGAGGCCCTCATAGTCCTAGAATGCCACAAACCCACCCATTCTGGGAACCACAGCCAGAGAAATAGCTAGAGACAGCCAGTTCCACACAGGAAGTGGGAGAAGTGCCTGGAAAAGGGGCGAGGGTTGAGCAAGCAGCTTTGTTCCCTCTCAGACTCCTCTCCCTCATATGGCACCACAACGTGGCCAAATGGGTCGCCCCATACTAACGAAGACCTAAGGCTCTGCCCCTCCCAATGTAGCAGTTGTGACAGCTCTACTAACACAGAGGCAAACACAGAAGCCTCTCAAGTTAATGAGACAGAGAAGTATGGCCCAAAAGAGAGAACGGATCAAGGTTCCAGTGGAAGAACTAAGCGATGAGGAGATAGGCAACCTAACAGACTGAGAGTTCAAACCACTGGTGATAAAGATGCTCACAGATGTGACAGATATGCTGGAGTGTGGCAAATGCAGAAGGGAACAAGTGAAGGCTAAGTTAAGTGAAACCAAGGACAATCCACACAAAACCAATAGTAAAGGGAAGGAAGTCTGGGTTCAAATCAATGACTTGGGACATAAGGAAGAAATAAACAGTCAACCATTGTAGAAGGAGGAAACAAGAATTGAAAAAAAAGAATGAGGACAGGCTTAGGAACCTCTGGGACAACTTGAAACGTGCCGTCATCTGAATCATAGGAGTGCCAGAAAGAGAAGAGGAAGAGCAAGAAATTGAACCTTATGTAAAAATAAATAAATAAATAAATAAATAAATAATGCCAACTTTGGCAAAGGGAAGAGACATACACGTCCAGGAAGCACAGAGTCCCAAACAAACTAGACCCAAAGAGGACCACACCAAGACACATCACGATTAAAATGCCCAAGGTCAAAGATAGAGAATCTTCAAAGCAGCAAGAGAAAAGCAGAGTTACCTACAAAGGGGTGCCTGTAAGACTATCAGCTGATTTCTCAAAAGAAACTTTGCAGGCAAGAAGGGACTGGTAAGAAGTATTCAAAGTGATGAAAAACAAGGATTTACAACCAAGATTACTCTATCCAGGAAAGCTATCATTTAGAATGGAAGGGCAGATAAAGTGCTCCCCAGACAATGTGAAGTTAAAGGAGTTCATCATCACCAAGCCCTTATTATATGAAACGTTAAAGGCACTTATTTAAGAGAAAGAGGGTCAAAACTATGAACATTAAAATGACAACAAAGTCACAACTATCAACAACAGAACCTAAAAAATAAAAACAAACCAATAAAAGTAAACAGGCAACCAGAATAGGAACAGAATCATAGGCATAGGGATCATTTGGAGGGTTATCGGCTGGGAAGGGGAAGGAGGAGAAGTAGTGCAGGGATTAAGGAGCATAATTAGTAGGTACAAAATAGGCAGGGGGACATTAAGAATAATATAGGAAAGGGTGAAGCTGAAGAACTGGTATGCACAACCAATGGACATGAACTAAGGGGGGTGGGACTGCTGGAAGGAAGAAGGATACTGGGTGGAGGGGAGCAAAGAGAAAAGAAATTGGGACAACTGTAACAGCATAATCAATAAAATATACTTAATTAAAAAAATCAACTTGGCACCTTCCTCCAAAGAAACCCTTTTGTTCCTCTAATGTGGGACATTGAAAAATTAATACCTGCCTTTTGTCATCTAGTGGTTATGGATTGAATGATGTCTTTTAACCCTGTTGCCAAAACTGTTGTCCCGAGAATACAACAAGGATGCCAGCCCGTTAAACCAAGCACGCCATTGTCCGGGGACAACCAACGGACCTGGAGTCTGCAAGACCCTTCCCCATGTGAAAAGACCACCCTCCCCTCCACACCCCCATTCTTATTAGCGATGTCTGGACCCAAGGGTAGGTAGGCCGACGGCCATGTCCAGAAGCAGCTAGAGGAGCTCCAGACCGTCACCCATTGTCCTTTATAAGATTATAAAGGGTCTTAAGTCTGAGAGGGGGGATTGTTATTTTTTATTGTTAGAATAATTAGTTAATTGATTAATTAATTAATTTTAAAAAAGAACAATATAGGAAAGGATGAAGCCAGAACTTGTATGTACGACCCATTGGCATGGACTGGGTTGGGGGGGTTGCTGGGGGAGGGGTGCTGCTGGGTAGAGGGGAGCAAAGGGGGAAAATTGGAGCTATTGTAACAATATAATTAATAAAACATAGTTAAAAATAAATAAATAAACTTGGAATGAATTCCCTCTCAAACACTCCACTGTCACTTTTTGGTCTCACTTAATCCAAAGTTAACCTGCCTGGAGCTGAGCTCCTGCAGCACAGTAGTCCATCTGCAAATTCCTGACAAAGACCGAGAAAACCGTACCCTCGGGATTAGAGGGGAGATTATCAAGTTATATGTGTAATGTGGCAGAAACAGGGGGTCCACAGGTGGCAAACCTCTGGATCATAATGGACAAACCATATTACTTAGAGATTTGGACATGAGTTATATCTTTATGTCTTGGGTGCTCAGAAAATTGCCTAAGGTCAGATATAGACCCAAGCCCAACACTGTATCACTAATCCTTGGATTTAGACCCACTCCCCTCTTTTGCCTCAGATATATCTGATTAAGAAACACGACTTTTTTTTTCTAGCCCTGGCTGCTGTGGCTCAGTGGATTGAGCATCGGCCTGCGAGCCATGTGTCGCTGGTTCAATTCCCAGTCAGGGCACATGCCTGGATTGCAGGTCAAGGTCCCAGTTGGGAGCTCGTGAGAGGCAACCACACATTGATGTTTCCCTCTCTTTCTCCCTCCGCTCCCCTCACTCTGGAAATAAATAAATAAATAAAATCTAAATAATAATAAAAAAGTTAACAATAGAACGTATATTTTAAAAAAAGAACACAACGACTTTTTTTTTTAAATTTTTTAATTCATGTTGTTGCCTAGCTTATTTAACACCTTGTACTTGCATAGTCCAACTGCTCAGACGTATTGGGAAAGACAGTCGTGTAGTGTGTTGTTCAACTTGCCTAATGAAGGGGCGCCCAGATGGCATGGAATGCTGCTGTGGGGATGGGGTGACTAGCTACAGAGTTGTTGAAGGGACTGTTAGTTTACAAGTTAGTGAGCAGCCAGTCCAGAAGTTGTTTTCTAGCCATGTTGTCCATGGCTTCATCCAGTTGTCGTTCCTTGGCAAACCTCATTACTTCTCGAAGGAGATCTCCAACACTGTACCCCTTCTCTGCTGCCTTAGCTGAAACTTCTGGAAGCTGTGGAGGGAGCAGAGATAGCTTGAGTCATGTGATACTTTTGAAGAAAGGTCTCAGGTGGATAAAGTGAACTACCCCCCTCACCCACCTTTCCGCCCATGACTAAGATTAGAGTAAAAGCTTTCGCTGATCCAGGACTGCCTTCCCTCTCCTTTTTCCTTGACCCTCCTCTAATGTCATAGATCAAAATGAAAAACATAACTTCATTTTGAGCATCAAAAAACAAAACCTGGAATCAGTTGTCTTTACTAAATACTTCTCTCCAAGGCCTGGGTCTTTTGGTTAGTCTGTGCTGATTGCTAGGTCAAGGTTAGGGGTGGCCATCTCCCCCACCTTCCTAAAACATATTTTACCAAGTAGTTTGTTTAAAGGGTCACTGAATTTAAAAAAAAAAAAAAAAAAAAAAAGCTAATCTTTCTCGCCTCCTCTTGGCTGAAATGTGCAGACCCCAAGGTGCTACAGCCTCAATTAATGGTTCATTGCTTTTGTGTCTTTTTATGAGGATAAAGTAATTCATAAAGCACATAGTAAAGAGCATACTTGAGAAAAATTTGGACTGCTCGTGAGCCCTAAGTACAGTTTTGCCTCCCTTCCCCTGCCCAGTCTAACCATCTTTCTTCTTGTGCTTTGCCATTGCTTACCTTCTCCAGTTGTCCATCATCATCTCTCACGAAACAGAGCACAGGCACCTTAAATTGGGAGGCTGCAATCCACTGCAGGACAGCCTGGAGCTGTTTCTGCAAGCTACTTGTTGAGCACCAATTATTGATGATGACTTCCGGCCCAGAAAACTCTCGATAGTTCTGTGACATTGCACTACTGTGACTGCATCTGGGGCCACCAACTTGGAAACTTGGGTTGTGTACCAAGGCTGCTTGTTCTTCCAATTCGGCCAGGGCTTCCCTGTTGTTGTGATACCTAGCCATGATAAGGCACAGCTTCCTCACAGGTTCTACCAGTTGATTGATGAATTGCCAGTTCATTTGCATCATCCCGCTGGCAAAATCAAGGTCTAAATTCTCCTGGAATTGTTTTTCCCCTCTCTTGGACATTGAAGTTGCTTTGTTTGGCCTGGGCTCAGAAGGCTTGCTCTCCCCTTCAGATTGCTCTTCACTGTTGAAGGAGGTCTCACTGAGCAGTTTCTGAATCAGTGATAGAATGATGTTTGACATATCGGACTTTTGGCACTCCGCCTGTTGTTGAGTCTCTTTAACAGAGGTAGATGGCCAGGAGCTCCACAAGATTCTAGATGTTTCACTGAAAGTGCCTTGGCACTTTGGTCACTTGCGTTCTTTTCAAATTGGGCACTCTGAGTCCTATGGCCTATGGTGGAACCAGGATAGTCATCTTCAAGTGCATCTTTGGCCTCGGCCTGCTGGGTCAGGTGGTACTGAATCAGCATAGGGGCAGAGACAATCAAGTCCTTCGCCAGTGACTCTGTGGAAGGGCTGATCTTCTCTCTTTTTTCTTCCTTACTCACGCATGCTTTGCCAGCCATCTCGCCTTGGTTTCGTTGTTTTTGGTTCCACATGGACAGGCTCTCCTTGAGGATGTGTTCACCAACTCTTTCAGCGCTAATCAATGACTTGCACTCCTCTGGTTTTATTTTGCATTTGTCCTTCCCCTTCAATTCAGTTTTCATGGTGGAGAATTCAAGACTTTGGTTTTGACTTTGGTTCTCGTATTTGAGACTGTGGGAGCCGGCCTTCAAGGATGCGTACAACAGAGGCTGTGATTTAGACTCCTTCTCTCCAAGCAGAACAGTAGCCAGGCGCTTCAGCATGGCCTCCATTATATGTGTAGCATTTTGTTTTCCGTGGTTGAACAGACTCTTCTTGACAGCTGAGATAAAGTCGCAGTCAGTCATCAGGGCCGCAGTGATATTATGCAGGTTCTTCAAGCAGGAATCAATCAAATCAGAGACAACTTCCTGGGTGTGTTTTAACAACACCCTCTTCAGGACCACACAAGCGGGAATTGGCTTCCCAGGAGCATGCACTTTCAAGGTCTTCAAAATGGAGACCATCAGGTCAGATGCCACCTGATTTGCATAAACCGTGAGTCCTTTACTGATAGAGTGTGAAAAATCTTTGCTCTCTTGTTGGCACATCTCTTTGTCTACCCCCTTGTTCTTGTTGGATAATTCACTATACATAAACTTTTTCCTGCCACCTTCCCTGCCCTCTTCTCCAGTGCCCCGCCTTTCCACATAGGATATTTCCTCAGCATCATGGGCCGTGTCAGAAACGATCTTGCTCACAGCGCTGCGGGGAGTGTTTTTCCCTTTGTTCCCAGAGGGTGGATAGATTGAATGACGAAAGCATTTGCTTCCATTTTCCAACTTCTTGATTTCATTACAAGGCATCTCCATTACCAGATTAGATAGCCGGATGATGGTGAAGGAAAGGTCATCCATGGGACATTCTCCCTCAGGAGAGATTACTGCCCTGTTAGTGCTAGAAGATTTTGCTGGAGAGGTGGAAGGACTCTGATTTTTGTTGGTATTCTTGGCTGCAGTCATGTCTACATGTGGGCTTTGAGGTCTATTGGCCATGTAATCGATATTCAGTTTATCATCATAGATGCTGTAGCAGTTTGCAGAGGGTAATTTGTGATGTTCATCTTCATCTCCTATTTTATGTTTGCAGCTAGAGGCTGAGGGACTTAGTGCATGTTCAAAACCCAAGGCATACTTCTGGATATCATTTAGAAGCCAATTTACAACAGTTATAGGATCAGAGGGAGCTTGTGTGAAAAGGCATATAGATCCGTCCATCTAAAAAAAAAAAAAAAAAAAAAACAGAACACCTAAGAGTTTGGGGAGGCTACTTTCCCCCCTTATTTTATTTAGAAGACATATCTTTCTAAACTGCATACATTAGGGGTTTACCCTTTAGGATTTGCATGGAAACATAATACATAATTATATCCCTTTGAGCACAAGTGGTAGCGTGTCAATTTCACATGAGCACGTGTGCTTATCTCAACATGTGTCAAAAATGTATCAATGTGTCTGTCATGTGTGTGTGTGTGTGAATAACAGTATAGCAATTCATAAGTGGGGACATCTCAGTAGATGTGAGAATGTTCAGTCTGTGTTGTTAGCGTGTGTGTCCGTGTGCACATGTCAGTGCACATGTATGCCTGCCTGTGTGTAAGCCTGTGTAACAATGTGTTGACATCAATACCGATTTTATATGTTTCCTGTACGGGCCAACGTGTGCATGATAGCGTGTACATTTTGTACACTGTGTGAATGTAAAAATGAATGTGTATGTCAGTGTGTCTGAATATGTAAATGACAAGTGTCGATTTGAGTGATCTGCATGTTTGTTTATAATACAAATCTAATAGAATGTATCATGGAGCTATACCTATATGTGTATTAATCCTGTCTGCAGCGCGGCCTCCTGAGACTCAACGGTTTGGCTGAACTAAGTGGCTGGGTTGGTGAAGAATGGGGTGGTTTGTGGGCTTCACTTTAAAACTGGTTTCTCTGTTCTATCCTAATGGCTTGGACCGAAAGGGCCCAGAGGTCTAAGAGTGGGGAAAGCTAAACTATTTCCCTCAGCCCAAACTAAGTAGAATGGGCAAAAGGGTTTTGGACAGGTGAGATGCGCCTGGCACACCTTCCTCCAAAGAAGCCCGTTTCTTTTCCCTAATGTGGAACATTGAAAAATTAATCCCTGCCTTTTGTCATCTAGTGGTTATGGATTGAAGATGTCTTTAAACCCTTTTGCCAAATCTGTTGCCCCCAGAATACAACAAGGATGCCAGCCTGTTAAACCAAGCACGCCATTGTCTGGGGACAGCCAACTGACCTGGAGTCTGCACGATCCTTCCCCATGTGGGAAGGCAACCCTCCCCTCCACACCCCCACTCTTATTAGGGATGTCTGGACCAAGGGTAGGTAGGACGAACGACAACCATGTCCAGCTTGAAGCAGCTAGAGGAGCTTGAGACCTTCGCCCATTGTCCTTTATAAGATTATAAAGGGTCTTAATGTCTGAGAGGGAGGGATTGTTATTTCCTATTGTTAAAATAACTAATTAATCTTTTATTTATTTAAAAAAAAAGAATAAAAAAAGAATAAATTCACATGTTAACATATATAGTAATTAATAGATAATAGATAATACATCAATAAATGTTTATGTTCAATGTGGATCGGTGCTAATATAATGACTG
The DNA here is from genome assembly GCF_987537825.1 of Furipterus horrens. Lineage (NCBI taxonomy): Eukaryota > Metazoa > Chordata > Mammalia > Chiroptera > Furipteridae > Furipterus > Furipterus horrens. Next base: position 503,669 of record NW_028327201.1, on the reverse strand, counting down.
TGTATGTCAATAAATTGGGTATCAGTTTATGTTATATTTATATGCTACGTGAATGATTGAGAATGTGTGTCAGTGTTGCACACACCCTGGGTATTTGAGTACTTGTGTGAATACGTGAGTGGGGATGTCATTGTATTTGTGTCAAGGTATGTATCAGTGCATTCAAATGTTGTTAGTGTCACTTTGCTTAAGTTTGTATGTGTGCGTATCAACATGAGGTATATTTACAGAGTGGGGCGAAAAGTAGGTTTGCAGTTGTATGTATGGAAAATAATAAGTAATAATTCAAGAATAAACCGTTTCACATACTCATAACTGTAAACCTACTTTTGCCCCACCCTGTGTAAGAGTGCATGCCTATCACCTGAACTTGTACAGTCACTGTGTTTTGATCGAGGCTCATGTGTGTATGTTTATGTGTAGTGTGCATGTTTATGCATAGTGTGCATGGATGCATATATAGATGTTGATGTGTCACATGTGGGTATGTCAATGCAGCTGACTCTATACCTTTGTGTAGGTGAGTCATTGTTTATGAATATACACACACATGTGTTGTTTCAATGCTTGTGTGTGTTCACCAGTGTCATATGTAGACACGTAGCCAGGGATGTGTGTGTCACTGCTCGTATAAATTATTTTGTATATATTGCTGTGTGTCAGTGTAAATTATGTGCATATGCTCATGTCTAGATATGTGTATATGTATTATACATGTCTTCCACTCCTTGCTAAGTACCATCGTCCTCTTTACCCCTTCCATTGCTTCATCTCCGTACTTTCTACTGAATCCCTAGAAGTTTGAGGTCATGATAAGTTCAACATTTTGAAAATGGGTTTAGGTTACAATCAAGGACACCTGCATTATGTGTAGGAAATATGTGCTGCACTTTTAAGAATAAACATTAGGTATAATTTATCCCTTTCTTAAGACTTCAAAATGGAGTCCTCCTTCCAACTAAACCCAAAACTCTTTGAAGAATATTTTTAAACTTTTTTTCTTCCTTAGGAGCCACTCTCATCACTCCAAATGTGTCTGAGGCCAGAAATGTTGTTCCTGGTTATAAGATAAGCATAGAGATGCAGAACAAAAAAAAAAAAAAAATTGACTCCTTTGAGATAAAACCAAATATCCTATTTCAATATCAACTACTCCAGGTTTGTAGGACTGTGAAGGTGACTTGTCATGGGCCAGGAGCCCAACAGATATAATTTAGGTAGTTACAGAAAAACAAAAGGACTTGCATGTGACAGTGGTATCCAAATCGAATTGCTTCTAACTTTACGCTACCTAACAGTCTGTAATCTCTTAGGCAACAGGTTTGGGGAACAAGCCACTACAGTTCTTGGTCATTGTGGATTCTCTCTGTTCCATATATGTTTGTTCTTTTTTTATTTTTTTTATTTTTTTTTTTTTGGACACTGGGCAATGTGGAGCACACAAGCCCATTAGAAGACAACAGAAAGCACTGAAAAAGATCATGCTTTCATTCCACATCTTTGTTAGGATAAGGGTAGCAAGATTCTGTTTGGAGTAGGGACCTGCAATCAGGGAAGGGCATTCTGAACCTCTGTGATTAGTGCCATTGTTAGATACCTGGACATTAAACTTACCTGACTTTGAACTTAGGCCTGTGAACTCTGGAATATCATAGTAGCCAAATGTAGGGCCTTGTTTGGAAATATTTCTCTTACCTTTTGTGAACCAGAGTCTTCGGTGTCCACACTGGACTCTGGGAAGTAGAAAGGGTGGACTCGGAAGCTAAGCATACCTTAGACTGGTTTTGCCTCTCAGTAGCCTTGATTATAATAATTTCTTTCTCTTTCAGATGGTGTTGCGTTAGGTCACCTCCGGAACAGGAACCACCAGCATCCTATGGGATGAAGTGGTGAGATTCTTATGAATAACTGCTTTTTGAGACTTCTCCAAGCTGCCCTCTCCAAAACATGAATGTCATATCTCTTATCTTTTCCTTTCAATGGAGAAGGATAAGTAGGCTTGTGATGCTAGCTAATGTTTGAAGAATGAGATATTGTTCTCCTCACAAATTACTACCCCTCCAGAGGCATTCACAAATCCATAAATCTTAGGAATCATATTTCATGAATCGTCAAACTTTTGGACAGTTTTCTCACTGCTCTGACATGCTACCTTCCATGCTGTAATTCTTTCAGGCCTACCAGCAAATTAAGTTCCTTCTAGAATGAGATTTGGCATCAAGAGTGACAGTATATTCTCAACCGGGGGTTTGGGGTTTTCAAAAATGATGGCTGCCCACCTGAATCTCCTCCATCCTTCCACCCTCTGGCACAGACTTTCCCTTTTATTATGCTGCCACTGATAACTCTTTCAGCAGTTTCTCACTCATTCCAACTCTGAGGGGAGCAGAGAATACTCACCTTGGAACCTTTATCTTCCACTTTCAGGGTGGACACATCGACAAAGCATATCTGCACCAAATTAGGACAGCGTATTGAGGAAAATTCTAGAGAAAAGACTGCGGTTTCTCTTTGAGACGATAAAGCACCTACCGCATAGGGGTTCTTGTGAGGATTGATTGAGAGTGAATACAAAGCTTTCAGCAGAGTACCTGTACATAGTAAGTACTCAATAAATGCTATTAGGCAGAGAGAATCTTATCATTATTGTATTTCCTAGATAAGAATACCTACCTGTCAGAGATGCCCAAATTACAATACCTACATTTACTGAAAAAAGTAAGAAGAAAGGTGCCTTGCCCAACTGACGCAAACTCAAAGCTGAAACTTACATTAGAACTCAATTCAGGAAACTAAAGAGCAACACAAACAAACGAACTAAATAGGCAAAGACTAGAATAGTAGTCAGTAGGGGGGAGGGGGGAGCGGGAGAAGGGGGATAAGTAAGGGAAGGGTCTAGTCAAGGAATGTATATGAATGACTCATGGACATTGACAACGAGGAGGGATATAACTGTGGGAGAAGGGATGGACTGGGAGGGAGGAGCAATGGGGGGAAATGGGACAACTGTAATTGAATAACCAAAAAATAAAATTATAAATAAATAAATAAATAAACATTAAAAAAAAAAAAAAGAAACCAATTCCCTGGCTTTCAGTTAGAGCACTTTCAACTACCGTAGCGTTCCCCAAAAGTGGTGTTTTTGCTACTGATGTTATAGAAAACTTTAAGTGATACATGGATAAACATTTCTGTGTTTAATATATGTACTTTTTTGTTGTTTAGTAGGAAAAATACATACTAAAACATAAAACCTGTGACATTATGGATAATATTGCTTAGGTTGATGGTAATTTTTAAATGTCAGTCAATTAAAAAAGCATTAAATACATAACAGTACGAATGGCATTTGAACGTGATAAAAAATGTGAAGTATTACACATTTTGCCCTCCTGTGGGAGTCCCACTTGAGTGCAACTTACTTGTAGCTAGCTGATATTATGATTCCATTAGGCTGGTAAAACTAGGCAACCACCACTCCTCCCTCCCCTGAGGCTCCCCCCACCCCCCTCCCCAGCTACTCTTCATTCTCCCCCTCCCTTCACGTGTCCCTCTGTGATGTATAAGCATACTGCGCCCCGCCCCCGCCCCCACCCCCACCCCCCAGCCCACAAACTTTACTGAACTTGATATCTTAGAGAAACGACACTCACCCTCCATTAGTCTATTCTGGGTTCCAGGATATCTGTATCCATAAAGCAATCCTTTCCACCCCTTAGTAGGAGTAATTTAGTATCTTACCACTTTCCGTTCCTGTTCTTGCTGTCCTTTTGGGCTATGGAGCTTGACCTTGCACACACCCCTGGCGCTGTGTAACCACTCAATATTATCAGGCCTCTGGAAAGACAAAAGAAAAGGAATCTGAAAGGCTTATATATGGTTTTTAGAAACTGGCTCAGTTTGGATAAGAAGGCCCTGGAACTCAGCTATGTAGTTCATATTGGGTTAGGCTAGAAACTGGTGGGGTGAGTAGTGGGAAAGGGATTCTCTGAAATTATCAGGATCATTTTAGCATACTTCGTTGGGAAGCAAATTTAAAAGGAAGTTTAGAGAACGTGGAGATTAACTTTAGAGACTTATTTCTACTAAACTCCACTAAATCTCACCTGCCTCTACTTCCTTTGCCATTCTTAAGCACCTTCAAGGAATCAAGCATACCTCATCCCCCTTAATTGAATTTTAGTTAACCCCAGTTCAACCAGAGCCTTTCTCATGATATAAGGAGTGAAATGGGATAAACAGCTGTAACACTTACCACATAGAGCCATTGGAGAAGACTAAGGCCAACACTAGTAGAGTGAAAAAATAACCTTTTTAATTAAAACAACATATGAGATCCCACAATAGAACAAGATTCTGAACACTGAGAAAACTCGGTCTAATAGCTATAAAAACCAGGCCCCGATCCCATAGAACCATACTTAATTTTATTTTTGAAAGAATAATCATCTCTGCCAACTTCTCTTACCACTCCCCACCACCTCCCACCCCAGCCTGGAATTAAAAGTAAAAAGAAAGTGGAAAAAGCCCTAAATAATGTTTGTTATGTAAGACCTTAGACTCATGTACAGGAAGACACAGTTATGGGTTCAGTAGAATTGTTTTGGTACCTCGTACTTGGATTTGACTTTGTTTTTTAACTAACAAGAGAAACTTTTTGCCAAATGGTAGAGGGCTATTGAATTCCTCTCCTCCAACTTCCTTCAAAATTTAGACCCCTTTAACCTCTAGCTCCCTTCTCCTCTTCCCCTCTTTTTCCCCCTCCCTTCCTCCCTTTACCTTCTTCCATTTTTCTCTCCCTCTCTCCCTCCTATACTCAGCTATCCTTTCACCGGATAGTATTACATGCCTACCCTTTATGACCCCCCCAACCCTCCAAGATCTTTGAGGGTCTCCCAAACATTTAGGAAAAGGCTTCCCATACCCTCAAAAGAGGGGGTTTCTTTTTTCCCAGAACTAGAGATCACTAGCCTAGAAACAAAGAGAGGGAGGCAAAGAGGTCTCTCGTGTCCAGATTCTAAAGAACTGTAAAAAACAACAACAACAACAACAACAACAACAACAACAAAATATATAAACTCATTACCTTGATAATGAAGTTCTTTTGGCTGAAAATGTGCCACCAAGAAAGGAGATGTGTCCCTTTAGATGGATCTGGGCAGTGTCAAGTTCTCGGGTACCCGCAGCTGGCTGCTGCCCTTGTCAGCAGTTGGACAAGACTGAAGGGCCAAAGCCTTTCCTGCTGCTTATGACCCTGGGACATGACACCAGAGTTTGTTGGGTCACAATGCCTGAAACCATAGCAACTGCAGCAAAAGTGTAGCAGGCTGGCAAACTCAACATCTCTTCATATGAAAACCACCTCAAACTGCCTTCTGTATGACAACCTTCTGTTCTCTCTAGAAGGGTACACATAATCCTTTCATGTTTTGTCCAGTTCACACCTTGAAACCTCCTTTCTCTTTCTTCTTCTTGCTGGACTTCCAGAACAATCTAATCATACTCGTTACCAGTAGAGTCTATTTTTCACAGAGCAGTGTTGATTTTCACATCTTAGCTTAATTTTCTTTGGTTTCCCCCCTGAAGGTTCAGAGTTAGAGACAGAGTTAATCAAAGTCCTTTCTGGGTATCCTGAATGAAGGTATGAAAATAGAAAGTTGGAGACTTCCTTAGCAGCTTCTGTGGTTTTATCTCGCCATTAAGACACTTTTAGTCAAAAAGAAGTTCAGAAGACTTGTGCAATATTGGAGTAGGTTATTTCATAAGAACTTGAAATAATTCTTTTCTCGTGCATTTGGATGCTATGATAATCCTTCCAGTCTGACATAAGATGTTCGTTCTTTCCTCAACTCCCCATACTCTCCTAAAGCCTTGACCACCAGCTAGTACTAGGACTTCTACTTCATGACATTGCTGTTTCTTTCTATAGCTGACAATAACAGCACAAAGTTGGGTGTCCTTAGGATCCTGGGTGCCTAACTGGTCCAACAAGCTCTAACCTTCATCATGAAACATTATTAGCCCAGAATAAAAGCCAATAGTCTTGGGACAGGGTCAGCCTTTCAGAGGCTCCTCAAGCCCCTCTTTATTATTCTCCACTATCGCCAGTGCTGGGTTTCTTGGTACGGTATTCTTTAGAAGGTCATCCATTACACTTTGGGGTGCCTTTAGCTTATCCCCAGTGTGGAACCACTCGCCCACAACCAAATGACTTGCAGGGCGCTCAAGTGTTATTTTGTTCTCTCCTTTTATTTTTTCCACATGTCTCCACTTTAACCTCCTACATGAGAAGAACTGCATCTGAAGTTTTAAAAGATCGGTTGAGATGACTCTCCTAAACGCTAGGGTTTCATAGTCTTGGTCTGACTTCATTTGTTACTTTCCCTGTTACCTCTAGGATTTCATGTCTTAAACTTGTTGTCCAGTTCTGATCTTTTTAGTTCATGGCATCGAAGAGAAACAGAGCTGGACATCTGTTAAAGGTGGCAAGGTAGATTTTATTCAGGCTACTGCAGTAGAGGAGAGACTTTAGATAACTAGAGCTCAACTCCAGTGCAACAAAAGGCAGGAGCCCTTTAAATGCTGGGGTGTGCTAAAGGAAAAGTATTGAGGGACATTTTGGGGGCCAACGGAGTTTGATCACCATGATCAGGGCCTCTGCGTTTGCTAACTGGCACTTATCAAAGTTGAACTCCTATCCTTCCATAGAGATTGGGAAACAGAGGCTCTGTCTTTCTTGATGATTACATTTCGAAGGGATGGCTCCCAGGTCCTGGAAACAGATATTTCTGGGTTGTAGAAGATATGTCTCAGAGGGACAGAGAAAGGATTTACAATTACAAGTTCTGTAAATGCTCTATGAAAAGGGAGGGGAGGCAGGGGCCCATGGTCAGGTTTTGGCTGAAACAGACAGGGAATTCTTTTGGCAATGTTGAGCTTTCTCAGGCCGGTATATTAAGGAGGCTGGGATCATCATTCTAAGGACATGCCTTGAGCTCATAAAAACCAAAAGTTGGAGTTTTTATAAGCCAAAGGTGAGGCCTAATTGAGAAGAAGGTTCAGATAAGCCTGACTATATCAAACCATTATGTTATATACCTTAAATACACACAGCTTTTATTAAAATTTAATTTTGGTCAAGAAGGGAGCTTTCGTCAATAGCGATGGGCTAAAATCCACAGTATAGAACTTGTTTTTCCTTTACCAATCTTTTGTCACGGGGAACTTCTGATATTTAAGTTGGAGCTCCTGTGTCTGGCTCATGTCTATGGAATAAGAAGCAAAGAAAGGAAATGTTTATTTATTCTCCAAGCACAAGAATGTATATCCCTAAGGTTAAAAAAACAAAACAAACAAACAAACGGACAAACAAACAAACAAAAAACCCTCTGTGTCTCCAAGCCCAGAAGGGAAAATCTGTGATCTGGGCCTGGAAAAATGTCTTATCAAATCCTCCAAACGACAAAGAGAGAACTCTTATTGGTGATTAGAGCCCTGTCCCATGGTACCCCAACCTTGTCATCCTGGAGGCTAACAAGAGCAGTTTTTGGATGATAAACCAGTAATGAAAATGCAAGGAGGCTCAGTCATATGGTACTGCCTCTTCTTTCTCTTAAGCTGCTGAGGCTCTCAGAGTGTCCCGTACTGACAGATGGGGAAGAAAGGATGTTCAGAGTCAAAAAAAAAGGAACATGCTACATTAGTGTGTGGATATGTGTAAAGTAGTATGCACTTAGGTTATCCTCTAAGAGACAAACATAAATATGTTAAACCCAGAAGCTTTGGTCACCTTTTTTTCCCCCTAAGACCATCATTCATTTTCTAGCCTTGTTTATTCTATCCAAATATCTTCTCCTCCATACAAACTTGTGAATAGCCATACAAATCACACTTTAACTATGCTTTCAGTTTGTATTTGATTTGAAAGAGCTATTAATAAAAATGGAACCTGTGTTTGTAATGTAATTATTATGAATAATGGCAACATGAAGTTGAACTGAACCGAACTATCAGCCTTCATGAAACTGGTCTGCCTGTCAGTGCCACCAAGTATCTTTCAGCCTCAGATTTAGCCTCCCTAATTTAGTTTATGCAATGATACTGTGACCATTAGGTTTAATCAACTTTTCCTATTCTTGGATCACCTACACTGAAACCTTGAAGACAGGTTCTCTCTTTCTCTTCGTATCCGTGGTGATACGGGCTACAGAGTTGGGCTCAAGAAACAAATAACGGTTTTGAAAGTTCAGGCAGGAAACATAATTCAGAAAGCATGGAGTCATGGAATCTGAAATAATAACAAAGATTTTGGTTAGCTATTTGAGTGGGCAGCGTTCTTCATAAAGCAAAAACTCACACTTCAGGCATGCCTCAGAATCACCTGGAGAGCGTATTGAAACAGATAGTTGGGCCCCCTCCCAGCGTTTCTAACTCTGCAGGTCTGAACATTTGCCCGGTGCTGTGTTTTGCATGCATTATCTCATTTATTTCTCACGCAGCTGTATGATATGGGTACTATTTTAATCCAGGTTTTATTAACGGCAAAATGGAGCCCAGAGAGGCCATTTGATTGGTGGTTCAGCCACTTCCGGTATGAGCCACTTCCAGTACGAGCCGCTTCCATTATCTTGGGGACGGGGGTTTACGTGTGTGTGCTCAGAGATTAGGACGCGTTTACTCTCTTCTAGGGTCCGAAGATGCAGAAGAGGAATCCCCATAGCAAAAAAAGCAAGGGTAAAAGGTACCTAGTCTGAATTTTTGGCCCTCTCTGGTGGTTTCAAGCCTGATTGAAAAGTGTTGATCGGTTATCTCGCCCTGCCGGTGAGCAGGCTAGGGTCCGCGCACCACCTGTTGGCCGTTAGTGTGAGGCGGTTGGTCTGAAACCGTCGGTCGTGAGGCCGCTGGTCTGACGTGGTAATTCCGAGGCGGTTAGTCCCTTATCCCTCTGCCCCTCATCTGTTTGTTTTGTTATGTTCTGTTTTGTTTCGTCTTTTTTCCGTTACTGACTGGTGGGGAGCGGCTCTCCCGTGTGTAGCTTTAGCTTTCAATCCATGTATGGCTTGTTAATGGTGCTTTAAAAAAATGTTTATGTCAGAGCTGGAGAAGTGGCTGAGGAAACTAGGCTGTTAGTCGGGATTCTTTTTCGATTTTTATCAGACCAACAAACTTTTCTGACAGAAAAGTATTTAAATGTAATATTAGTTGCTGACAGTTTTTCTCCTTCCCTCCAGAGAGTGTCTTTATTTGTCAATAAATGTTTCAAACAAAGGCCTCGGAGGAAAGAAAGGGGATCTGGAAGCATAAACCTCTTCAGGTTCCCTCATAGTGCTTATAGGCATCGATCCGCCCACACACCCTTCAGGATCGCCCCTGGTTTTAGGGACATTTAAATAGGATGAAGACTGCCCTAGTCTTCAGCTTTGTCAGGTAGTTGCCCCGCAGGGATGTCAGACTTAACCTTTCTGTGCCTGTTGCTCTCAAAGCTAGATGGTAATGAGTTCGTGTGGCCACTAGGAGTTCGCAGCTGCTTGGGAAACGTGTTTCCACACGGTACAAGATCACTCCATACAAAAACCCATTTTGCCAAGGCATTCCTCAAATTAAAAGGGAACTCGGCGAATCCCCCCTCTAGAATAACTTGCATCCGAAAACCTGCCGTTTTATGTATGTTACATTTATAACCTAATATTTCATAATTATTTATAATAGAGATGGCACACTTATAACATTAATGTACTATTTCCTTAGTAGTCCCATCATAAAGATGTGTTAGGTTCAAGGAAGAACTTCGCCTAACTCTCTGTATAGACTCTTAAGAGTTGCTCATGTACTTAGACACTCAGTAATCATTCTTGGTGATGTTGGGCTGAATATGACAACAGTGACTGTACTGGCAATAATGGTGTGCCGAACAACATGTCCTCTGAAATCCTTAGCAGTTGTATTTTAGCCTTGCTTTGGCACGTATCATGTTCTTTCGTGTGTTGGTAGTTATTTCATTATGAGCGTTACCTTTCCAAATACAGAATGAGTGTGTTTTACTCATTGTCATTTCTCCTGCCAGGGGTACTATTAGGTTCATATATATTAGTAAGTGCTTAAGGCTATTTATATAATTCAAAATCAGTGTGTGCATCGAAAACTGATATGTTTGTTATATGTCTGTTATATCGCAATTTTTTTTTTAAAGAAAGAAAATTACTGATTACGGTTGTTCAAGAATTGCTGTGCCCAGAACCTTATAGAACTGCTTGGCCGTGACCAAGAACATTGGACTATTTTGGTACAAATTGCCTGGCTTATTGAACCAACTTCCTCACTGGTTCCATGGAGTCTTTCCTGTCACTCTTCAACAGACTTTTTAAAGAACCAATATATTTTATTACCCACTGTAATTGTATAACAGCTTCATTGACACCTAATTCAAATACCATCCATATAAAGTGTACAATTCAGTGACTTTCAGTGTACTCACAGAGTTGTGCAGTCATCACCAAAATAGATTCTAGAACATCTTCATCACCAAAAAAAGAGACCTCATGCCCTTTAGCTATCGTAACTCCCCCAACTCTATACCTCTCCAGCTGTTGGCGGCCAGTAATCTGCTTTGTGGATGTATAGATTGACTTATTCTGGACATTTAATATAAATGGAACCATATAATAGGTAGTCTGTTGTGACTGCTTTCACTTAGTATAGCTTTTTGCAATGAAGAGTTGTGACAACTTGTGTGGAAATGCTGTTTATGAGGACAGCTCATTAGAGACAGTGCCAAGGGCTTTCATTAGGGGCTGGTCCTCCAGGCACCCTCTGCCTAGCACATACCAAAATCCCAGAGTCCCAGGGGGAAAGCTGTTGTTCACCATAAATCATATTGTTTGCACAAACAGTTAAGGTACAATAAGCTACTCTCATCAGTTGGGATAGTGGGAGCCCTTCCCTCCGACCAAATCCAAGTTCCTAGATCCCAGCCAAGGGCCAACCTTGCAAGCAGGATTTTCAAAAACGATAGCATTGTCGGGCCCACTATGTTAACTCTTCTCTGCACAGATTTTGATACAGATTGTATTGATTCTGTAGATCAATTTGAGGGCTGCCATCTTAACAATATTAAGTATCCTACTTGATGAACATGGGATGTCTTTACATTTGTTTAGGTCTTTAATTTCTCTCGATATTTTGTGGGTCTCGGTGTACAAGTCTTGTAGTTCTTTGATTACATTTATTTTCTAAGTCTTTTATTATTTTTGATGTCATCGTAAGTAGAATTGTCTTAATTTTATTTTCACATTGTTTCTTGCAAATGAATACAATTGAAATAGAAATACAATTCAATAGAAATACAACTGAGTTTTGTATGATCTTATGTCCTGTACCCTTGAGCTGGTTTATTAGCTCTCATAGCTTTCTTTTTGTGCTCATGGATTCCTTGGCCTATTAACGTGGATTGATTTTTTTGAAGCAGCCTCGCATCCCTAGAATAAACCTCACTAGGTCATGGCATATAATATACTTCTTATATTTGGATACGTTCTGTTTGCAACAGCTTGCTAAAGATTTTGAGTCTATTTTCATGAGGGATATCGGTCTGTAGTTTTCTTTTCTCATACTGTCTTTGTATGGTTTGGTATCATGGTAAAAGTGTTCTCATATAAGTAGTTGTAAGGTATTTCCTCCTCTTCTGTGTCTTAGAGAGATGGTATAGAATTGATGTTAGTTATTCTTTAAACATTTAGTTTCACTCTCCAGTGAAATATTTTGGGCCGAAAGACTTTTTTTAATTACAAATGTAATCCCTTTAAAACAATGGAACTATTCAAATTATGTATTAAATACTGAGTATATCCTGGTCGTTTGTGATTTCCAAGGGATTTTTCCATTTCAATTAAGTTGTCAAGTTTATATCTATCATAGGGTCTGTAATGATATCCTTTGTTTCATTTCTGTTATTGTTAATTTGTATTTAATTGTCAGTCTTGCTAGAGGTTTGTCAATTTTATTGATCTTTGCAAAGAACCAGCGTTCTGTTTCATTAATTTTCTCTGTTGATTTTTCTATTTTCTATTTCATCAATTTTTGCTTTTATCTTGAATATTCCCTACTTTATCTTTGCTTTGGATTTATTTTGCTCTTCTTTTTCTAGTTTTGATGTGGAGCTTAGATTGACTTTTAGACGTTTCCTCTTTTCTAATATAGACAGTGGGCTATAAACTTCTCTTGCAGCACTGCTCTGTGTCCTACAAACTTTGATGTATTGTATTTTCATACTCATTCAGTTCAATGCGTTTTTATTTGCCTTAATATTTCCCCTTTGATCAATGAGGTGCATTGTTTAGTTTCAAAGTATTTGGGGATATTCCTGTTACTTTTGTTATCGATTCCTTTGTGGTCAGAGGTAACACTCAATGATAATTTCGCTTGTTTTATGTTTGCTGGTTTGTTTTATTTATTTATTTTTCCTTTTATTTATTTATTTATTTATTTATTTATTTTTGGTTTTTCAATTACAGTTGTCCCATTGTCCCCCATTGCTCCCCCCACCCAGCCCATCCCTTCTCCCACAATCATATCCCTCCCCATTGTCCATGTCCATGAGTCGTTTATACATGTTCCTTGACTAGTCCCTTCCCTTACTTATCCCCCTTCTCTCCCTCCCCCCTCCCCACTACTGACTGCTATTCTAGTCTTTGTCCTATTCAGTTCGTTTGTTTGTGTTGCTCTTTAGTTTCCTGTATTAGGGGATATCATACGGTATTTTGCTATCTTTGCCTGGCTTATTTCACTAAGCATAATTCTCTCTAGTTCTATCCATGTTGTCGCAAATGGCAGGAGTTCCTTCTTTCTTTCTGCTACATAGTATTCCATTGTGTAAATGTACCACAGTGTTTTGATCCACTCATCTACAGATGGGCACTTAGGCTGTTTCCAGCACTTAGCTATTGTAAACAGGGCTGCTATGAACATAGGGGTGCATAGGTTTTTTTGAATTAGGGTTTTAGGATTTTTCGGGTATAATCCTAGCAGTGGAATCGCTGTTTCAAAAGGCAGTTCCATTTTTAGTTTTCTGAGGTAATTCCATACTGTTTTGCATAGTGGCTGCACCAGTCTGCATTCCCGCCAACAGTGCAGTAGGTTTCCGTTTCTCCACATCCTGGCCAGTATTTGTTGTTTGTTGATTTGTTGATGATGACCATTCTGACAGGTGTAAAGTGGTGTCTCATTGTGGTTTTTATTTGCATCTCCCTGATGGCCAATGATGTTGAGCATTTTTTCATGTGCCTATGGACCTTCTGTATGTCCTCTTCGGAGAAGTGTTTGTTCAGGTCCTTCGCCCGTTATTTAATTGGGTTGTTTATTTTCTTGATGTTGAGTCATATAAGCTCCTTATATATTTTGGAGATCAGTCCCCTGTCTGCGATATCATTGGCAGATATGTTTTCCCATATGGTTGGTTTCCTTTTCATCGTGCTGATGTTTTCTTTTGCTGAGCAGAAACTCTTTAGTTTGATGTAGTCGCATTTGTTTATTTTTTCCTTTATTTCTCTTGCCTTAGGAGATGTATCCGTGAAGATATTGTTACGTGGGATATCTGAAATTTTCCTGCCTACGTTTTCCTCTAGGACTTTTGTGGTGTCACGTCTTACATTTAAGTCTTTAATCCATCTTGAGTTTATTCTCGTGTGTGGTGTAAGTTGGTGGTCTAGTTTCATTTTTTTGCACGTCCCTGTCCAGTTTTCCCAGCACCATTAGTTAGAGAGGCTCTTCTCACTCCATTTTATGTCCCTTCCTCCTTTATCAAAGATTAGTTGACCATAGAGGCCTGGGTTGTTTTCTGGACTCTCTATTGTGTTCCACTGATCTATGTGTCTGTTCTTATGCCAGTACCAGACTGTTTTGATCACAGTGGCTTTGTAGTATTGTTTGATGTCTGGTATCGTGATTCCTCCTGCTGTGTTCTTCTGTCTCAAGATTGCTGTTGGTATTCGGGGTCTTTTTGGTTCCATATGAATTTTTGGAGTATTTGTTCTAGGTCAGTGAAATATGTCAATGGCATTTTAATAGGGATTGCATTGAAACTGTAAATTGCTTTGGGTAGTAGGGCCACTTTGATGATGTTGATTCTTCCCATCCAAGAACATGGTATTTGCTTCCATTTTTTTTTGTATCTTCCTTCATTGTGGCGTGATTTTCAGTGTATGGGTCTTTTTATCTCTTTGGTTAAGTTTATTCCTAGGTATTTTGTTTTTCTTGCTGCTATAGTAAATGGTATTTTCTCTTTTGCCTCTGTCTCCGATAGTTTATTGTTGGTGTACAGAAATGCCTTAGATTTCTGTATATTTATTTTGTACCCTGCTATTTTGCCAAATTCACTTATTATATCGTGTAGTCTTTTAGTGGGGTTTATAGGGTTTTCTAGGTATGCTATCATGTCGTCTGCAAATAGTGATAGTTTTACGTCTTCTTTCCCAATTTGGATGCCTTCTATTTCTTTGTCTTGTCTGATTGCCGTGGCTAGGACTTCCAACACTATGTTGAATAGGAGTGGAGAGAGTGGACAGCCTTGTCGAGTTCCTGATTTCAGGGGAACGCTTTCAGTTTTTGTCCATTGAGTATGATGTTGGCTTCGGGCTTCTCCTATATAGCCTTAATTATGTTAACGTATGCTCCCTCTATTCCCATTTTGCTGAGTGTTTTCATCATCAATGGGTGTTGTACTTTATCAAATGCTTTCTCTGCATCTATAGATAGGATCATGTGATTTTTGTCTTTCATTTTGTTTAGGTGATGTGTTATATTTATTGCTTTGAGAATATTAAACCATCCTTGCATCCCCGGGATGAATCCCACTTGATCATGGTGTATGATCTTTTTGATGTATTGCTGGATCCTGTTTGCCAAAATCGTATTGAGGATTTTAGCATCTATGTTCATCAGTGATATTGGCCTGTAGTTCTTTTTCTTCGTTGTGTCTTGACCTGGTTTAGAATTAGGGTAGAAAGAGTTTGGGATTTTTTCCCTCTTCTTGGATTTTTTGGAATAGTTTGGTTAGGGTAGGAGTTAGTTCTTCCCTCAATGTTTTGTAAAATTTGCCTGTGAAGCCATCCGGTCCAGGGCTTTTGTGTGCAGGGAGCTTTTGGATCGCTGTTTCGATTTCCTCCTTTGTTATTGGTCTGTCGAGACTTTCTACTTCTTCTTGGTTCAGTTTTGGAAGGTTATACGTTTCTAGAAATTTGTTCATTTCTTCTAGGTTGTCGAATTTCTTGCCATACAGTTGTCTGTAGTAATTTCTTACAATTGTTTGTATTTCTGAGGTATCAGTCGTGATTTCTCCTCTTTCCTTTCTGATTTCGTTTATTTGTGTCTTCTCTCTTTTTTTCTTGATGAACCTGGCTAGAGGCTTGTCGATTTTGTTTATTTTTTCAAAGAACCAGCTCTTGGTTTTGTTGATTTTTTGGAGTGTTTGTTTAGTCTCTATGTCACTTAGTTCTGCTCTGATCTTGAGGATTTCCTTTCTTCTTCTTGCCCTAGGCTTTGTTTGTTGCTGTTGTTCTAGTTCTTGTAGCTTTAGGATTAGTTATTTATTTTTATTTTTATTTGAGCTTCTTCTGTTCTTTTCAGATATGCCTGTATTGCTATGAACTTCCCTCTTAGGACTGCTTTTGCCGTGTCCCATAGGTTTTGGGCTGTTGTGTGTTCATTGTCATTAGTTTCTAGAAATTTCTTGATTTCCTCTTTGATGTCATTGTTAACCCATTCGTTATTTAATAGCGTGTTATTCATTCTCCATGAGTTTGGGTGTCTTTGATTCTTTTCTCTGAGGTTGATGTTTCGTTTCAAGGCATTGTGGTCTGAAATGATGCTTGATATCATTTCAATTTTCTTGAATTTGTTGAGGCTTGTTTTGTGTCCTATCATATGGTCTATCTTTGAAAACGTCCCATGTGCCTTTGAAAAGAATGTACATTTTGCTTCTTTGGGGTGAAAAGTTCTATATATATATATATATATATCAGTTAAGTCCGTGTGGTTTAGTGTGTTGTTCAATGCCTGTATATCCTTGGTGTTTCTTTGCTTGGATGATCTCTTTGTTGTTGATAATGGAGTGTTGAAGTCCCCTACTATGAGTGTGTTGTTGTTAATATCCTTCTTGTGGTCTTCTAGTATTTGCTTTATGTATTCGGGTGCTCCTATGTTGGGTGCATATATGTTTATCAGTGTTATATCTTCTTGATGGACTGTTCCTTTAAGTATTATGAAATGTCCTTCTTTGTCTCTTTGTATTGCCCTTGCTTTGAAATCCATTTTGTCTGATATGAGTACTGCTACCCCAGCTCTTTTGTCAGGTCTGTTTGCTTGGAATACTTTTTTATATCCCTTTACTTTCAGTCTATGTAAATCTTTTGTTTTGAGGTGTGTTTCTTGTAGAAAGCAAATATGTGGGTCCTGTTTTCTTATCCATTCTGTTACCCTATGTCTTTTAATTGGAGCATTTAATCCATTTACATTTAAGGTTATTCTCAACATGTATTTATTCATTTCCCTTTGTAGCTCTGTTCCTCTACTCTTTATATACATTATATATATATATATATTTTTTTTTCTCTTTCTTTTTCTTAGACTATTCCCTTTAGCATCTCTTGCAATGCTGGTTTGGTGGAGATGTATTCTTTTAGTCTTCCTTTGTCTGAGAAACTCCTTATTTCCCCTTCTATTTTGAGTGAGAGCCTTGCCGGGTCGAATATTCTTGGTTGTAGGCCTTTGTTTTTCATTGCTTGAAATATTTTT
Source organism: Furipterus horrens (assembly GCF_987537825.1). Taxonomy (NCBI): domain Eukaryota; kingdom Metazoa; phylum Chordata; class Mammalia; order Chiroptera; family Furipteridae; genus Furipterus; species Furipterus horrens. The sequence continues at coordinate 486,884 of NW_028327201.1, read as the reverse complement.
GACCATTCCCTTGTGGCTTGTAGTGTTTCTGTTGAGAAATCGGTCGACAGCCTTATTGGAGCTCCCTTGTAAGTTATTTGCTGTTTTTCTCTTGCTGATTTTAGGATTCTCTGTCTTGGAATGTTGCCATTTTAACTATGATGTGCCTTGGAGTGGGTTTTGGGGGGTTCCTCTTTATTGGAACTCTCTGTGCTTTCTGGACTTGCATAACTCTTTCTCTCATCAGGTTGGGAAATTTTTCTGTCACTATTTTTCCTATCAGTTTATCTATTCCTTGTTCTTCTGATTCCTCTTTGATTCCAATTACTCTTATATTGCTCTTCCTTATGCTATCCTGCAACTCCCTTATCTCTTCTTCATACTTTTTAAATCTTTTTTTCATTTTGCAGTATCGTCTGAGAATTTTTTCCTACATTGTCCTCTATCTCACTAATACGATCCTCTGCTTCGTTTAGTCTGCTTTTGACTGATTCTACTGTGTTGTTCAGTTCAGAGATTGCATTCTTCATTTCTTCCTGGTTCTTGTTGATAGTTTCTATGTCTTTTTTATGCTGGTGTAGTTCTCTGCAAGTTCCCTGTAATTTTCTTGCAGCTGTTGGTAACTTCCTTGGAGGTTGTCGTAGTTGTTTTTGAGGTTGTCGAGTATATTGAGCTTCTTCACCATCATTGTTTTGAATTCCATGTCTGACATTTGGACTATGTCTATTCCATCTACCTCAAAATAAAACTACCATGCCTCCTTCTTGATTAGAGCACCTCAAGTGGTGAACCTCTTTAGTTTGATAACCCAGCTTGCTTGAACAGACTCACATATTAAAATGGTAAAAGAAAGAGAGAAAGAGAGAGAGAGAGAGAGAGAGAGAGAGAGAGAGAGAGAGAGAGAGAGAGAGAAACAAATAAAAAGAGAGAGTGAGAGAGAGAGAGAGAAAGGAAGAAAGAAAGAAAGAAAGAAAGAAAGAAAGAAAGAAAGAAAGAAAGAAAGAAAGAAAGAAAGAAAAGAAGGAAAGAAGGAAGGAAGGAAGGAAGGAAGGAAGAACAGAATGGTAAGATATTGAGTATAGTACAACCTAGTAAGATTCTAAGAAGGGAACCATCGGGAAAGGTTGCCACTAATAAGTATGACTTAGGCTGGTCTTTATAAGTTTAGAACAGTCAGAGAAGCGTATTCTAAGCAATGGAAATTGCATAAAGGCTTGGAAGAAGAAACACATAGGACGTGGTGTCTCCTGAGAACGAGGCAGCCTCCCCAGGGAGTGGTGATTTTTGAGGGAGGTATGGAGAGCTCTGGAACAAGGAAGGGGCCTTTCAATTTGATTTCAGAAGTGCTAGAGAGTCACTGTGTGTCCTCGAACAGCTAGAGCAATGTAACAAACCTAGTACTGTGTGACATTAGGACTACAGCAGTTTTCAGGAAAAGCTTACTGGAGAAGATGTGTCGGGGACAGAGGTCACCTGAAGATGAAAGTGCAGACTTGGGAGCGGACAAGAAGAGAAGCAACAGAGCTTGGTTCAAGATTGGAGTCAGGGAGCAGAGAGAGGGAACACTCAAAGCTCACTCTAGGGTTTCTAGCTTGGGTAGTGTTGTAGGTTGAATTGTGTCCCTTTCAAATTCACATGCCTAAGTCCTAATGTGCAGAACTTCAGAACATGACCTTAATTTGGAGACGGTCTCTACAGAAGTGATCAAGTTAAAATGACGTTATTAGGGTGGCCTCGATTCATTATGATTGCTGCCCTGGACACAGGGAGAAACCATGCGAAGACAAAGTTGGGGGTCAGGTGTACCACAGATTTCCAGCAAAACAGGACGCTCTCACAAGAAACCAACCTGCCAAAACCTTGATCTTAGACTTCTCTGGCCTCTATAACTATGAGAGAATGAATTTCAGCTGCTTTTTACTTATTACTTTTTTAAACAAAAGAAATGTAGTTTCTCACATTTCTGGAGGCTTGCTTAAGATAAAAGTATCATCACGGTTGATTTCTTCAGAGGTGTCTTTCTTAAGCGTATAGATGACCATCTCCCTGTGTCTGTACATGTCTGTTCTCTGTCCATCTCTGTGTCTAAATTTCCTCTTTTTAAATCCACGCCCACTTTGATTTTATTTTAATTTGATTACCTCTTTAAGTATCTCCAAATACAGTCACATTCTGAGGTACTAGAGGTTAGAACTTCAACATATGAATGGGGGGAGCATTCAGCCCATACAGGGAAAGAAGAAAACACAAAAGGGGAGGCAGATGAAAAGAAGGAAAAAAGGGTGAAGGGTATGTATCAGTTTTGAATGGCTTCCTCTGCAGGTCATAGTAATTCACAGAGTATTGAACCAGGGCTTTGCTTTTATCACTGACATTAAGTTCGATGGGGGTGGTGTGCCAACACTGGCTCAGCTGGGAAAAAAAGGTCGTCAAAGACCAGGCTCTTGCACTATTTCTACTCTGCCATCTTTGCGTTTTTCATCTGAATGCTGGTTGTGTCGCGGGGACAAGATTGCTGTTGCAAACCCAGAGATTCTGTCTGCCTTCAAGACAGGAAGATGGGGAAATAGGCTCTACCGATGATCTCCCTTCTCTGTCCTTTTCATGGAGAAGCCAGGTCTGTCCCGGAAGCCCCCTAACACATTTCCATTTATGTTTCCTTGGCCATAATTGGGTCACGTGGCCAGCCCTGGCCACCAGAAACTCTGGCTTCCCATATCCTTTGGTAAGAGGCAGCAAGGAAGAAGGGGGTCAAGATACCTCATGAATTAGTCAATCAAGTTCAGGTTAGGGAGGGAGAGAGGAGTGAGCAAAAAGAATAGTAGGGAGCTGGGGGAAGAGAAGAAGAGGAAACTTGTCTGCAATCATTTTTAATTACTTTATGAAAAAGGTGAAGTTTTCAAATGGTAGCCCTTTCCAGGGTAATCCCCTCGTCTAATCATTAGTTATTGTAATAGCCAAAGTATAGTTCAATAGCTAAACAACCTCTCATCTCTTGGCAAAAACATATGCATTTCTGCTGCTTTGAAAAGAGTAAAAAATAAAAGAATTGTGTTTGGAAATAACAATACTTCAGAGACAGGCCTTAAACGCTTTCTTTGTCCCTTAAGAAAAGCCCTGCAGAGATATGGCCAAACCAATGTAAGAATCAGCATTCAAAAGAGGAAGGGAGCCCACCCATGAGGGCCCTCAGGGTAAATTTCATGAAAAATCTGGAAGGGATACCTACATGCAGGTACTACTGGCAGGCTCAGGTTTCAACTTAATAGCAAGTAAGGGAGTTCAATAAGTTACTTGGGAATAAACATGGAGATTCAAGGAATCCCTGAAAACATATACATAATAATTTTGGAGTTGAGGGAAACTCTGATTAAAATAAAAATGTATTAGTCCTGGCATTCAGAGTAAGATATACAAGAGGTCAAGAGGCCAAGGAGAGCCCTAACCAGTGTGGCTCAGCTGGTTGGGCATCATCCATTAAAGTGAGAAGTCACTGGTTCAATTCCTGCTCAGGGCACATGCCTGGATTGCAGGCCAGGTCCCCATTGGGGCACCTGTGACAGAGGCACCCGATCGATGTTTCTCTCTCACGCCAATGTTTCTCTCCTCTTTCACAGAGGGCCAAGCACTGAGTGAGGTTGCATAGGACAGGTCACAGAGGGAAGGTCACCAGGGCAGGTCACAGAGGGCAGGTCATGGGGGAGTTCAAAGAGGCACGGCTGTGAGTGAGGATATAGGGCCAAGTAATGGAGGGTAGGTCACCAGGGCCAGTCACAGAAGTCATGTCACTGAGGGAGGTAATGGGGAGCAGGCCACAAATACCACATGAAGGAAGCCAGAGCTTAGAGCCGGACACACAGGCCTGGTCACAGTGGACAGTCACTGAGTACAGGTCACAGATGGATGCTCCCAGGGGGCAGGTCGCAGACAGCGGTCATAGCATGTTACTGAGGGAGGTCATAGAATGCAGGTCAAGGAGGGCAGGTCCCAGGAGGCTAGTCAAAGCATGAAGCTTTCAGAGAGCACGTCACAGACAGCAGGTCCCTAGGGCAGGTCACTGGAGCCCAGGTCACAGAGGGTACAATAGACCGGGCATGTCACAGATGGCAGGTAAGAGAGGGCCACACACACGGAAGGCAGGTGACTGAGGCAGGTCACACAGAGCTGCTCACTGATGGCAGGAATGAAGGAAGTTCACTCGGGCCGCTCACTGAGCAGGGTCACAGAGGGCAAGTCACAGACAGTAGGTGACAGAAGGCAGGTAACACAGAGAAGGTCAGAGAGGGCAGGTCACAAAGGCATTTCACCCAGGGTAGGTAAGATAGGCCAGGCCCTCGAAGTCATGCGGTAAGAGGGGGCAGGTCCCAAAGCCCAGGTGAAGGAAGCCAGGTCTTAGGGCAAGTCATAGAGGCTAGGTCGCAGAGGGCAGATCACAGAGGTCACGTCACAGAGGGCAGGATACTTAAGGCAAGTTACTGAAGGCTGGTCACACAGGGCTGGGCACACAGGGCTGGGCACTGATGGCAGGATGAGGGAAGTTCACCAGGGCAGGTCTCTGAAGGAGGTTACAGAAGTCACAGAGGCTCAGGCACTAAGTGAGGTCCCATAGGGTGGGTCACCGAAGGCAGGTCACTGAAGGCCGGTCACAGAGGCAGGTCATAGAAGGCATGTCACCGAAGGACGTAATATGGGGCAGATCCCAAATCCCAGGCGAAGGAAGCAAGGCCTCAGGGCAGATCACCGTGGTCGGGTCACGGATGGCCGAACTGAGGACAGGACACACAGATCACATCACTGAGGGTAGGTCACAGAGGGCTGGTCCTGATGGAAGTACTGAGTGAAGGTCACTAGAGCAAGTCACTGAGTGAGGTCATAGAGTGCGAGTGACAGGGCGGTGGCTCACAAAAGACAGATGACAGAGGGCAGGTCATGAAGGAGGTCACAGATGTGAGGGAGAGCATACAGGGCAAGACACTGAGGGAGGCCAAAGAGAGCATGTTACTGAGGCAGTCACAGAGGGCAGGCATCAGAGGGCAGGTCACTGAAGGCAGGTGAGTGGGGGCTGGTTACTGATGGCTGGTCACACAGGGCCGGGTACTGATGGCAGGACTGACGGAAGGTCACTGGGGCAGCTCACCGAGAGAGGTCACAGAAGTGAAGTCACAGAGGGCCAAGAACTGAGTGGGGGAGGTCGCATAAGACAGGTCACAGAGGGAAGGTCACCAAGGCAGGTCACAATGGGCAGGTCATGATGGAGGTCAAAGAGGGCAGGGTAGTGAGTGAGGACCTAGGGCCAAGTCTCCGAGGGTAGGTCACCAGGGCAAGTCATAGAAGTCATGTCACTGAGGGAGGTAATGGGGAGCAGGCCACAAATACCACATGAAGGAAGCCAGAGCTTAGAGCAGGACACACAGGCCTGGTCACAGTGGACAGTCACTGAGTCCAGGTCACAGATGGATGCTCCCAGGGGGCAGGTCACAGACTGCGGTCATAGCATGTTACTGAGGGAGGTCATAGAATGCAGGTCAAGGAGGGGAGATCCAGGAGGCTAGTCAAAGAATGAAGGTTTCAGAGAGCACGTCACACACAGCAGGTTCCTAGGGCAGGTCACTGGAGTCCAGGTCACAGAGGGCACAATATAGCTCATGACAGGTTTTCAGGATGGAAGGTATACACTTTGGAAGATGATGCTGCAGAACTACCAAGAATGGATTGGAGAAGAGAGAAATCAGGTAAGAATTGAATAGTATGATCTAGGAATGATGAGGTCCTGAACAGGGGAGCAGCAGTAGGAATTTAAAGAAAGAAATTAAAGTCCAATTGCAGTGACATCTTCTCAAGCAGCAGTGAGAGCAGCTGCTCCTTTAGTTTCGCTCTGCCGCCCAAGGATGACAACAAGAAGAAAGATGTGAGAAAGCTAAAAAGACAAAAGATCCAGTGAACAACCTGGGGACAAGGCCAAAAAGAAGAAGTGGCCCAAAGACAAATTTCAGGCCAAGCTCCATAACCAAGTCTTGTTTGACAAAGCAACATGTGAAAAACTGTTAGGAACTTCCTAAGTACAAGCTTATAACCCCAGCTGCTGTCTATGAGAGACTGAAGATGTGCAGTTCCTTGGCCAGGGCCGCCACCCTTCAGGGGATCCTCAGTAAAGGCCTCATCCAACTAGTTTCAAAGCACAGAGCTCAAGTAATTTACACCAGCTGTCCCAGCTGTTGGTGAAGATGAGTGGACAACAGGTCCCATCAGCTATACATTTTGAAAAATAAAAATGTATTAAATCAGTAAAATAAAAAGAGTACAGCTGAAGAGGTAAAAAAGGCAGGGCCTAGCAATAATAACTGGATGGGAAGGATAAGGGGCTCTGGATGAGTCAAACATGATACTAAAGTTCCTACTCCAAGGGCTGACACGTAGGAGCAAACTTTAGAAGAAATCTTCCTTAGTACTTCATCAAATCTTCACACCAATCAATAATTGGTTCCCAGGGAACATTAGAGCAATCCACTGTGTCCTTGGAAACACTCGTAAGACAGCTATTTCATATATGTAATTCTAAAGTGTTAAAAGAATATGGATTTTAAAACTCTTTTACTGCTTTACCTAAGCCACCTCAATTAGTTTAGAAGAGTGACATATGACAGATACTTGAGCAAGATTAATAAAAGGGGCATCCTATCCAAAAAAGAAGGGGTATATCCAGGATTCGACCACCTCCGAAATAGGTGTGTATCCATACGAAGCAGAGGATAATGTCACGAGGACAATCTGCTCGTGTGAGAATGAGACAGTACGTGACTCTCAATTCCTAAGCTTTTTGCTCTCCTGAAGTTTTTTCATACTGTCATGCATCCAGGCCTTCTCCTGTGATTGTAAGTTTGCATGTAAAGCAATTTTCAGTCCCTATAGTTATTCCAGCAACAAGTGCGCCATACGACACTCACATAATATATTTGAAAATAAGAAAGGTATTCAGTAATTACAATTACTGCTTCCTGTTTTACATAAACCAGTGCAACAGCACACGTGGAAGCCATTGGAACCTGATCATAGACTTTTTAGGATCCACAATCTGGTCATTGCTAATCTCCTGAGAACTGATTGCTGAATACAAAATGACGATCAAAGCATCACTTTAAATCACAATGTGTCTATTTCTAGGTAATATTCCCATTTTACCATCTCTTGTTTAATAATATCACAGCCCTTGAAATAAACCCTGCTAATAAAAATAAATATAGCACTTAACATTAAACTGAGAACAGCAAGTCCAAATGGAAAATAGGTAAGAATCTAAAATGTGTAATTAAAATATTGTTCTCATAAGTTATGAAACGGTTTAACTTCTGCTTCAGAATAGCCATTATGTTTTATAAGAATGTACTGTTACCAAATACAACAGACCTTAAAGAACTGCTCATCGAAATTTTTCAGTTTCTTCCAGTCTTTGGCTCTGAACAGTTCTAGCGTGTTGAAAAAGCTTTTGTTGCTTGTTGAACAAAATCTACATGTATAGAAGAAAAAAAGCTGAGATAAAATGTGGTTAGTTTAACAGCTAGCAAAACATAATTCTGTATTCCCGGCAAAAGGATCATTTTTTAAGTCAGCATTTTTAACAGTTTCTGTGTTAACTTTTATAACAAAGTTCAAGCATTTGTGCTCCCCAGTAAAATACAAAAAAATATAATAATAGTATACATCAGTCCTTGAGAAGAAAATTTCCAATCCTACACCATACATAGTTATTAAATACAATAATTCCAGGTAGTTTCAAAATCCACATATGGCCCTTACAATCAATGCTTTAGCAAAAAGTAAGTGAAAACCATGCAACAATCTTACTTAGTAATTAGGCGAGAACAATTATTTCCTAACAATATTCAAAGCACGTAATAATTATTGGTCATTCAGCATCCACACAGGTGACTTTTCCAATAATGCAGGCCTTTGAGTTCTTTGACCTAATCTTTGAAACAATTTTGTCTCCTTCCCTAGTTTAACTGTTTACTGACATGTTTGTACCCTAGATTCTGTCGTCCCCAACAACTGTGACATCTATATGATACGAAGGAGAGCAGCCTTATATAGAAACTGTGTGTCAGATCTTCTGTAGAAAAATTTTCAACGACCTTATTATATATAGGACCTCATTTATCCTCAGAACAAACCTATGATGTAGGTACTCTTATTACACTCCTTCATAGATGAGGGACACTGAGACGCAGAGATACATAATCTGCCCGTGGCTCCACAGTTAGCAATTAGTCAATCAGAAATGGATCTCTAACATTATGGCTCCACAGCCCAGGGTCTTGACCACTCCATACAATATGCTTTCTCTCTATGTCTCCCAACATTTGTCCTCTACCTCCCTATGTTTGTTGCTCACTCCCTTTCATACTACAGCTCAGTACTTATCAATACCTAAGACCGATTGAATCAATCACTTTTCACTGCCCCCTGTTGCGTCACATGTCTTTACTTTCCTCCTTCCCAGCTAAATTCCATGGTCAATCATAATACCTACACCCCTGCTGTATATTCCTTGTCCCCTTCTCATTCTGTCCATGTGCATGTACAAATCCCACCGTGAAAAATCCAACCCGCCAGCTGCTCTGCCACAGCATTGCATGCTAGTCTCCCAATGGACTCATAATCACTATAACACTAACCTAAGTTAGGCCCATAATGATGCTTGGCAATGATATTTCCCAAGTCATTCACTGGCCCCCTCCCAGGAAATATTTCCTATTCTTGTCCTCTGCCCCCCAAAAGCAACACTGCCCTGGCTGGTGTGGCTCAGTGGATTGAGCGCTGGCCTGAGAACCAAAGGGTCACTGGTTCAATTCCCGGTCAGAACACATGCCTGGGTTGTGGGCCAGGCCCCCATTTCGGTGTGTGTGAGAGGCAACCACTCATCGATGTTTCTCTCCCTCTCTTTCTCCCTCCTTTCCCCTCTCTCTAAAAACAAATAAATAAAGTTTTTTTAAAAACCTGCCTTAAAAAAAAAAAAAAGGTGAGTCCATGTGAAAAACATTTATTTTGAACCAAAACAATATTAAATTTAAAATAAACAAATACTATTTGATTCTAACCTGACATTGAAGGCTCTGTGTGTGCAGGATTTTCACATAGTTTAAGCAACAGAACATAATGCGCACCGCTTCCATACGTAGTTATTTTGGAGAACTCAGCTGTAGGTTTTTAAAAAGAAAATCAAAGTACCTTACTCAGGATAGTCACACATTTAATATTTGCTGGATTTAGGGAACATTAATACTTACTCAGTCTTTCATAGGCGCTCAATAAATGGCAGTTGTTTTATTAATGGTTAACATTTTTAATGGACTTTATATATTAAAGAAGCATGTGGTTCTGACGCTGAAGAGTGTATTTCCCAATGACCCATTAAACAAAGACAGCAATAGACTGGGATAGACACTTTTATCTTTAGTTTGAGTATCTGAGGAATATTTAAAGAAATTGCACACACCTGTGATAATCATAAAGAGTTCTTCATGTTCAATAAGGTGATTAATCCCTCTGTTGCTTATTAGCAGCTTCTTCTTTTTTTTTTTTTTTTCTGTGCTTGTCTTCCCAGATTAGGGTAACATCTTGCCAACGAAGTGAACTGAATACATTGGAACTGGAGGTTAACTTTCCTCATACTAATGGAAAGGAAGGAATAACGTTAGTGGTACCAGGGCCATTAGATTTATCTAGTTCAGTTTCTGTCTCCACCGTTCCTTTCCTGATGCTTTACAGTACTAAAATGCTTTCTGCTCTCAGTACAAGACTGTAAGTTGAGTGACATAGTGTAAATTCACTAGGTTTATTGAGGCTGGTCTGCCCACATTTGGGCACCAGATGAGGCCACACACCTGGGTGTCAGATGATGCAGAGATGCCTCCAACGCCCCAGCTCGGTTGGAAACTACTCTGTCCAGCAGAGGTTTCATGACCATGGTGGAACAAGTCTATCCAGGACACTGTATTTTATCTGGGGAGTAGAGAGGCACCTGTTCCCTCTAGTGGAGAAAGTGCAAGACCTCCATTCCTCAGGCTTTTTATTGAGAAGGGTACATATGAGAGATACAAGTCAAAATTCATAAATCATCAATAGCTCTTAGGCACCTGGATTACAGTTGGCAATTACAGATTACAAGTACCAATATAGAGGGCACAGTGACCAGTCTGTGTCAGCGTCTATTAAACCTCTTGACACAACGTTAGCATTAGGTGCAAGGTTTCATACGTTCCTTGCCAGAGATTGCTTATAGTTAACTAAGAGATAAGCAAAACAGAGCACGCTCCAAAGCATAATAAGCGTTCTTTAAATCCAATTCCCATGGAAACCCTCTGAATGGCCTTTGGCCCTGTCTTCCTCATTGCCTTCCAGTGTTCTGTTGAGACTTAAAGACAACCCAGAGGGGCCAGAGGCAAGTCTGGCTCATGGCCAGGGTTACAATTCCCGAAGCCACAATGATCATTTCCCCACATCTCCCCCTTTTTTGTTTTTTGTAATACCCATAGTAGAAAGGCCTATAAAGCTTGTTACTTGCTTTTCTCACATACGATCACGGGTAAATTACTTGTAGACACATGGGAGGACACAGTACGACAATGACCAATAAATGTCCAGCTGCTCCTATTATCCATCTATGTAAATTTAGTCCTTACAACCAATTTTTAGGGTTAAGCCATTGAAGATTATTACTTAGGGTTTGAAACACTTTTTGTTCAGCAAGCTGCTTAATGTCCATAAGTTTAAATTGTAGCCAATCAATTGGGCCTTTTAGATTGGTGGGAAAGGCATCCCATAGATGATGTATTGTCAGCCCTAGAATGCTGACTAGAGTTACATTTTACTGGAGTGACACATAGTCTTAAGAATCCAGGGTTGCAGGCAAGCTGTTGTCGGGTGACCAGGGCATCCTGTCATTCCTCCAGCCAGAGTATGGCTGATTCCGTGGCTGAGAGTTGGGCCAGGATTTCCTGATTAACATGGCTCTGCAACAGAAGATCTTAGGGACCAGTCTGTTGTTTAGCCAGGGGCTGTTCAGGGCCTTGAGCCTTCCAGGTCTTCAGTAAGACTTGGGCCCCTGGGCGGAGTGGGTGTGGGGGCTTGTCAGGTGGATAGATAAACCTGCAATGAGCAAACTTGTACAAAATGGTTTATTTACATAATAACTTATAAACCAGACTTTAGGTCTATAAGACTGTGGAGCTAGCCAGTCACAGGGCCTTTGCTGGAATGATAGTATTTTTGATGATGTTACAAACCAGGACGTCCTCAGTATAAAGCGGAGACCAGCCTATTTCTGTAATTAACGGGTTAAACAGTGGCAGCTATTCCCTGGAAGGGAGTTGGGAGTGTAGCGTGCCTCCCTGTTCCTGCTCTGAAACTAGACAAAGAGAAACAATTTTATTTTTGGTGATTACTGCATTCCTTTAATGTGCTTAAAAGTGGGCTATTCTCATTTTTTAAGGACCTTGATAATCTTCACAGAGGCTAGAGAAGGCAGGGGAGATAGCAAGCTTAGCACTGCTCGTTCCTGGCACTGCAGCTTCTAGGTCTAAAATTTACAATGTTTCAAAGACATACATGCTTACTTGTACTTCTTATTTCTTTTCCGCTTCTATTTCTATTCTCGAGTTACCCACTCAAATGTCCTTTCTTCCCATGCCACGCACAATCTCTTTCCTTTATGCCTTTTTACCCTTTCTTTACCTTCTTAATTCCTTCTTTTTTCTTCCTTTTCCCTCACTTTATTTTTTCCTCTCTTCCCCCTACACAATTCTCTTTTAACTTGCGCACACCGTCTACGACTAACTCGGACTTTCTGCAACATATGTAATTTTTTTGACCCAGCATTCTACAAGAAACATAATGAATTTTTTAAAACTTACATCTAATTAGGTTGCTAAATTATTTCGATTCTTTGGGGAGGACTCCATACTCCCCCTTTTTAGCTTTTTAGGAAAATTTTTAAAGGTATGTTGGGCTTTGTAGCCTGGTTTATTATCAGTTTTTATTTGCTGTGGTCGACCTAAGAAATTAAACGCCTGGAGCCAATATGCTCGAATATGTTTGGCTGATTTTCCTGCAAGAGCGGAGGCATGCAACACCTTAGAGTAAGTACTTATTGATATATGGAGGTATTTACATTTTTAAAGTAGGGGGTAATGAGTGACATTTGTTTGTTAAATTACTTGCGGGGCCAATCCTCGAGGGTTGGTCCCACTGCTGGGTGTTGCTGCACCCAGCCCCTGGCAGTCTGCGCATTCCCGGGTAATTTGCTTAGCTTGAGAACGGGAAATGCCAAATTCTCTGAGAAGTGCTTGAGAAGTTTGGTGGTAAAACTGATGAGAGGCAACTGCCTTTTGGAAGGTAGTTAATACACTGACTAAGGCATCAGCATGTTCGTTGCCTTTTGCCACAGGGCCTGGGAGGCCTGAATGAGAGCGAATATGGGTGACAAATATGGGATGCGCACTCCTATCAACCGAACTTTGTAAAGTTAGGAATAAACGAAGTAAGTGGGGGTCTATAGACCCCTTAAGTAAAGCTTGATCTATGTGGAGTATAGTATACACCAGATACCCAGAATCACAGACGAGATTCCGGGGTTCATTTGGCCATTGTTGGAGGGCCGTAATGGCTGCAGAGAGTTCAGCTCTCTGGGTGGATGAGCAGTTGTGAGGTACACAATTTTTTCAACTCTGTCCTTCCCTGTATGTGATGGCTGCTTTTCCAGTTTTTCCTGATTCATTTACATAAATAGTTTTTGCTCCAGATATTGTGGTAGGACTAATTTTACTTATAATATGTAAATTTAATTGAGGAATATTTTATAAAAGTTTATCTGAAGGAAGATTGATCTTGAGCTTTTTGATAGAATCAGTTATTGTGCATTGAAATTTCAAGGGTTGACAAAAAGCTTGTAAATAAATTTGAGGTAAGGGTGTTGAAAAGATAAATAAGCTGGCGAGTAGTCATACCGAGGCTAGGCCTTGGCCAATTGATAACACCTAACAATTGTTGGAGATTATTGCGAGTTAAAGACTTTGGAGAATTAATTTGGAGCATTTGAGGCTGCCAAGGCTTCAACTGTTGTACTTCCTTAGGAGCTGCTTGTAAGCCTGCCTGGGCTGTAGATTGCTGGAAATGAGCAAAGGTATTAGCCAATTGTTTCTGAGCTTTTTTGTAACATTTTCTTCTTTGACAAAGCTATCCAAGTATTTCAAAATGTATTAAGCCTGATTGGTCTGGAGTTTTCTTCTTTCTGGTAAGAAGAAAATAATAAATCTTTGAGATATTTCAAGGGCCCTTTGAAACCCCTGAGGCTCTAAGGAAGTCTTTCACATTTTAAATCTTTGAAATCTTATCAACTACGGAATATATATTATGAAATGATATTTGACTATTTACTTAAAGTGATAATAAAAGGTTTATAATATTAATATAGACTGACAAAAATTCAGTTGAGAGACATGAATTTTTGAATAGTAGCTGAATATTTGAGTAATATGCCACACTATATAATTATTTTACTAAACAGAACCTTAGTTTTTAGGCAATTAGAGGAAAAACATTTTTACAGTTTTTCTGTTAAGGTCTCGGTCAAGCAGGAGTAGGCGGACATGGGTCAGTCAGTGGAGGGAGCAAGAGACATGATGACTTTCCAGGATCCCAGAGGGAAGGGGTCTGCAGTGTCGATCGTTTGGCAATGCTCCACATATTCCCCTTTTCCTCCCCCTTTCCTACTTCTGTCACAGCTGTGGCACCTCTTAAACCTGAGTTATTTCCTTTAGTTTCCCTTTGTTTTTCTGGGACCACAGTGCTTTGAGCCACGGCAGTATGCAGTAAATTAATCAGATGCCTTTCCTTCATCTGGCATCCAGTTCCTTGTATTAGTTGCTGGAGTAATCTAAAGTAAAGCTATTGTTCTTCGGATAACCCTGACCCCATTCTTTCATGGGTAGTGGGCCCCCTTTTGTCAGTTTTGGTTTTGCCCTCTTATCCTGCCTCTCTTTTGAAGTGGACCATACTTTTTCTGACTCTAAACTAGGGATTAATTGGTGTAGTGGGTCGAAGTGTGCTGCTTGTGAAAAGGGCTCCCAAGGGTGTCACACCATGGTCATCCCAACCTCTCTTACGTGTCTCGGTTTCCCTCCCAGTCGTCTAGAACAACTGGAAGGTCTCGGCGTGCTGAATGACCAGTTCTTATTTCGCACGTCCCCAGACGAGCCACGAATGATATGACTGTGAGTAGAATGTCCTACGAGGCCCTTGCATGTCTCATGGTTTGACCCCCGACACCTCTGCTAGGTCCCAACTCACGTAGGGACACCCGAGAATTCGGGCCAGAGGGAGGAAGTGCCTCTTACTTCAGAGCTCGGTCATCGCCGGAGCCCTCATACAAATCCCATTTCTGTCCTAAAGCTTCTCTGGCTCTCACAAAATCCTATTCAGGGGGAAACACCACAGGGGTCGGGCAGTGAGTGCTTGTGACTGTGTTCCTGGGTTGCACGGACTTTGGCTTGTGGCTGGCAGGTGCCTAGTGCTCTAACCCGGTCCATGTGCCAGCTTATCCTGTCACAGGAGTCTTACAAATGGCAAGTAGCCTATTGGCTTATAAGTGCTTGTCCTGTGCCCGTAAGATTGTGCTGACTTATTGAATGAGAGAAGCCAAAATGGTCCCTTAGTGAGTGAGAGGAGACAAAGACGAAACCAAAACTCCCACCAGAGAGAGTGGCAGAAAGAAGAAAGACCCCCCTCCCATTTCCTAACCACACAGGCAGCCTTTTCCAGAGGGAACCTGGGGGCTGCAAGCCCTTACCAGGGGCAGAGGCACCAAAATTCCTGTCCATGCAGTGCGGTTGTCCATGGTTAGGCTCTTGGTCCCACAGCCATTCCAGGCGTCACTTCTCTTGAGTGCCCTTGCCCAGGCACCAGATGAGGCCCCACATTCAGGAGCCAGATGAGGCTGACCTCCCCCATGTTTGGGCACCAGGTGAGGTGCAGTTGCCTCCAATACCCTAGGCTTGGTTGGAAACTTCTGTCCAGCAGAGGTCCACGACCACAGCGGAACAAATCCATTAGAGGACACTGTTATTTTGTCGGGGGGTGGGGGTAAGGGAGGTGGCTGTTCCCTCTAATGGAGAAAGGGCAAGACCTCCACCCCTCATGCTTTTTATTGAGAAGGGTACGCATGGGAGATACAAGTCAAAACTCATAAATCATCAATAGCTTTTAGGTGTTTGGATTACAGTTGACAATTACAGGATACGTGGACCAGTACAGAGGGCACAGTGACCAGTCCGTGTCAGGGTCTATTAAACATCTTGACAGCACTGTGGCATTAGGCGCAAGGTTTCATACATTCCTTGCTAGAGATTGCTTATAGTTAACTAAGAGATAAGAAAAGCAGAGCATGCTCCAAAGCATAATAAGCATTCTTTCAACCCAGTTCCCATGGAAACCCTCTGAATGGCCTTCAGTCATGTCTCCCTGATGGCCTTCCAGTGTCCTGTTGAGACTTAAAGACAACCCCGGGGGTAGGGGCAAGTCTGGCTCGTGGCCAGGGTTATAGTTCCCAGAACAAGTTTATTAATCACTTTAAGTTTATGGTGTCATAAACATCACACAGCTCTATCTTCAGTCTTGAAACTGATTTGCCCAAGTACTGGACGTGTTGCTAGCATAAACATTTGTATCCAGTCTTCCTCTTTCCCGACTGGTAGCTCACAGAACAGTGCTTTTCCATTAGGATTCTGTCATTTATTTTGTTTATCGCTTCCTGGCCCTTTCGCACAGGACAACCCTAAACTGGTGACTCAGGTTTCAGAAAGCCACTCAGTAAGTCAAAGATAAAGTTATTTCTCTTCTTTTGCTGGTCCCGCCTCCTTGCAAGCTTTATCTTCGCGTGAACGATGTTGAACTGCATTGCAACATACACGCACTCAATGACAAAAGATAAGCAAGCCCTTTGCAACGTGTCTCTCCATCTGCCCAAACAGAGAGTACATTTTTAGTCCGAAGTCGGACATTTTTTGCATCAAGAAAAACATCGTTTTTTGGTTCTCACATAGAATAATTAGTACCATAAAGCAGTAAGCTCAACCCAGGTTTCTAAGGTCAAGTCAGAGGCTTGAGTGCTATGCCCAAGTCTAAGTATGTCTTGTAATTTCAACAGTCGATGTCCTCTTTGCTTAAAGACTTTGTTCATTGGTCCCTCACCTGCCCCCCCCCAGCCCCCAGCATGTTATACAGCTGTGTAAGATATGGCCGAGTTCCCAGGCAGAAAGCTAACGAATAGGCATCGTCAGTAATTGCCCATGTGAAGACCACAGTGTCAATGGTCGTTGGTGTGCTTCTGGAAGAGTTCATGTTCTTAACACAGCAGGTGAAACTGTTAATGGTTAAAAATCATTGTTCTCTTTGTCTGAGTACAAGTAATTTTGGAGTTCTGTTAAAAATTAATTTCCCATATTTTATAAATGTTTGCCTTCAGTCTAATAGGACATACTAACAAAAAATTGTGTCAGAATAGCAATAATATTTAATAAGTGCAGATGCTCTGTTTTATGTGAAAGAATGAAGATTTTCCTTGTCTATGTTGGCCGATGAGCAGAACAGGTGAACCTTCCATTTGGCCCCACAAAAGCAGTTAACAATTTCTCTTGAATCAAAACAGGAAGGAAATTTCTAGGGCAGCCTTCCTGCATGGGGACCATCTTGTCCTCACGCCCTTGAGATGTCGTTCTCAGGCTGCTATCACATGACCTCCAGATGACCCCTCAGAAAAAAGGGGAAATAACAAGTGTCATGGGGAGAGTGGAGTAAACAAAGGCTTTACACATTGCTCGTGGTACTTTTAAATGCTACAGTGGCTGTTGAAAATGGTTTGGTGTTCCATCAAAAGCTTCAACATATAATAAGTACATGATTCAGTAATTCCACTCCCAGGGATACACCCCCACCCCCCTAATAAAAACATTTAAAAACACGGAAGTATCAACATTCAAAACAGCCAATGATGGAAGCAACCCAAGTGCCCATGGGCTGACGGATGGATAAACATCTTGCAGACTATCCATGCAATGGCACAGTATACAGCCATAAGAAAGAGTGTTAAAATGTGGATGAGCTCTGAAGCCATTATTCTAAGTGAAAGAAACCACACACCAGAGGTCACATAATGTATGATTCAATGTACATGAAGTGTCCAGAATAAGCCAGTCCGTAAAGGCAGAAAGTAGTTCAGTGGTTGCCAGGGATTCTGGGCAGGAGGAATGAATGAAGAGTTGTTACTGGGTAAAAGATTTCTTTCAGGACTTGGCAAAGTGTTTTGTAAGAAGACAGGCTTGATAGTTTCACAATACAGTGAACTTATGCAATGCCACCGAATGGAATACTTTACAATGATTAATTTTACAATGTGTCAGTTTTGATTTCAAGCAATTTTAACTATAAAAATAACACTTTTCAGTCCACTGTCATAAAATAGTCCAGTATTTGGGGAAAACTAAGCTATTGATTTTAATGCATCAATTTAAAATAATAGGAAGCCCATTGTTGCTTCCATGTAAACGTGCTTGATGAAAAATATCACTCTATTCCTTTCAAATATTTCATTCCTTTTATTGATTCTAGAGAGAAGGGAAGGGAAGGAAGGAGGGAGGCAAGGAAATGCCCTGACCGGGTTGTGGGATGACACCCAACCAACTGAGCCACACCAGCCAGGTCAAAATCACTCTACTTTTTGAAAATAAAATAAGTACTGAAAGTGTGGTTTTGACTTAAATGTGGGCAAAGGCTCTTAGTGGACACTTCTCCAAAGAGGACAGACAGACGGCCAAGAAACCTATGAAAAAATGCTCAATGTCACTCATCATCAGAGACATGCAAATTCAAACCACAATGAGATATCACCTCTCACCTATCAGAATGGCTATCACCAATAAATCAACAATGGTGTTTAAGCAGCCTCTTGAGAGAAGAAGCGCTATTAATTGATTTGTCAAAATTATAGACTAGGGAACAGAGATGTCAGGTCACAATATGAGAGTCACGCAGCTGAAGAGAAGCAGAGCTCAGACTCAAACCCGTATCCGTCTTTTGGAAAGCCTCTCTGATTTACAAACATTGACTGTGAATGTACCACACTATTTACCGTCCCCCAAAACTGGATAGGCTAGAGGGTAGGTCTTGATATCTTTCTCCCTCTCCTCCACACTAACAACCTGTTGAAAGCCTACAGTTATAGAAAAGTCCAGCTTGGCCTTCTCTTGTGGATTGCATGTGGAGTGGGATGGCTTTGTCTGGCCCTAGAGGCTGGGATCCTGGGCTGTGCTGGGTCTGTCTGGAGCCATCAGCCCATGAAGGCTTATCTGGGGCATCAGTTGCCAATTCTGCATCCAGTGGACCCCATGTTGGTGGCTTGAAATCGGCCATGATGGGAGAATTTACATCGTGAAAATAAGAAGACCCTAGAAATCAGACCTGCACTCTCCCCTCCCAAGGGCCTGTCCCCAGCACGTCACTGCCCAGGACTGACCACAGAAGGTCACCTGGAGCTCATTAACGGAAGGGAGAGCTACATCACAGGGCAGCTCTGCCCCCCACTGTAAATGACTATGAGAGAGGAAGTGTGTGCCCTCTGCCCCGACGACAGGAGCCTGTCTCTGAACATAATGTCCGTTGGCAGTGAGTGTGCTTAGAGCAATACACACTGAGCTCAGATTCCACATGGGAGAGGTTCATCCTGACCTCCGATCATCCTAGGTCAAGGGCTCTTTGTGGGCTCATCCCTTCCCAGGAAGCATGTTGTGCTGATGACCCTGTCAATACACATTTGTCTGAGGGTAGACCCAAGGTCCTTGGTCGTGCCACGGGACCCTGGGTCCCTGATTTGCCTTCCTCTGGCTTCCAGGTGTTTCATCCATTCAGTTTGTCCCCTCTGTTTTACTTTATTTTATTTCATTTCATTTTTATTTACTTTCAAAATCCTCACCTGAGGATATGTCGTTTATTGATTTTAGAGAGAGGAAGGGAGAGAGAGGAACATCGATGTGAGAAATATGGATCGGTCTCCTCCCAAACATGGCCCACACAGGGATCAGACCCCCAACTCAGGTATGTGCCCTGACTAGGAATCAAGCCTGCAACCTATTGGTGTACAGGACAACATTCCAAACAACGGAGCCACCCTGGCCAGGGCTCTTTAGGTCATTTTCAATTGACAGAGTTTCCTTGGATATCACCTGCACAAACATATCATGCCTCATATGTCCTGGCAGGTTGAAAAGAGGTCCTTAACAGGACGTGGAACCGAATTGTGTGTCTGAGTGCACAAACTTGCATGTGTGTGATTGTGTGTCTGATGTGTGTGTGTGTATGTGTCTCAATCAAGGGAGGACAGAGCTGTTATCCTTTTGGTTTTCCATGGCACCCTTTGTTAAAAACTCTCCTGCCCCTCAATGCTTATTCCATGAGAACATCAGGTATTCTCTCTATATTCATTTATTAATTTATTCATCCATTCATTCCTTGGATTGGTTGGGGTGTAACTGACTGAGAGCTAGATCAATGCTGTGCATCTATGGAAACCAGTTTCCATAGAGAACGGTTTGTTGACATTCCATTCCAGTTTCCATGGAAACTAGGGTAAGCCATTTTTTTCTGGTGGCAGAAACATTTACAGACTGGAGAGCTGCAGTAACGGTAGAAACATCAAGACTAGTCGGTGTCTCCAATCAATGTGAGTCCTGTGTGTGTGTGTGTGTGTGTGTGTGTGTGTGTGTGTGTGTGTGTTGCCAGTGTTTGGCCTTTAGTTGGACATTAAGAGCTCTGATCCTTCCTGTTTTATAAGAGAGGATGGCAGCTCCTCTTGTTGTGGGCTAGGGTGGTTGAGTAACCTGTCATACCCCATCCCCATGTCAGTGTCCTCAGTGACATCTGTTGCATGAGGGTATTGTCACCTGAGTTCTTGAAAGCAGAGATCCCCAAGTATTTCTCTTTTACACCTCTGCTTACTTACAGTGATTGTCACATGAACCCTTAAAGCCATAAGCTTATTCATTTACACCTGCTCATAGTAAAGAGCTATTATGTGTGTGATGTGAGAGAGAGGATTTGAAGCCTGCAAACAAGACAAATAGGCAGGGTTGGAAGATGTAAGGTAACTTTGTGTAACCTGCGGGATGATATTGTGCTCACCCTGAGTCGCTCACACACACACACACACACACACACACACACACACACAAAGAAGTGTGTTCTCTACCAGTCAAATGTCCTCGTATCATACCATTAATTACAGTTAAGTAAACAATTCAGATCAGTTAATGGCTCCTTCTTTATTGTACAAGCATAAATACAAGTTCCTTCTTGAAGGCTCTGTGTTTTTTGGTTATGTGTTGGAAAGTGAATGCTGCTGATGTTACAGTTTGTATATGTTTATTTGTGTTTCTAAAGAAAAACAGCTTTTGTAGTATGTACCATTGCGTTCTTTATCAGGGATGCGCCTCCAGAAGAAGCAGGTTCCAGGTAAAGGTTACCCATGCCTTTCAGCTCAGTCCTGTACACTGCTGTATGATCCTGACACTGCACTCTGCCCATTCCATTTTCCCTCTGCCTTCTAGCTGCCTGTGAGGCTCAACCAGGGGGCCACGGGCAGTCTGGACATGACACAGTGACACAAGCAGCTGTACCTTCCTCTCCATTCCTGCTCCTCTTGGGGCCACCCCAATAACGGCCCTTCATATGACAGGGGCAGGGCATGTGATTGCAGTAGGGGCCAGCACCGACAGACTGGTGAACAGTCTCCTGACACATCGGAGTCCCAGGTCAAGGGCGGGGGTGGCCCCTCTCAGATCCCAGAGCTGCGGCTGGAATGCTTCACTTTTCCCCATCAACAGTGGGAGGGGTCTTGGGTTTGAGCATCCTTCCCTTGACCTCCTGGAGAAACCACACAGAGTTGGGCAGCCCCTTTTCCTTACAAATCTGAGCCCAAGCTCTGAGGCCTCCTCCTCTAGGGTCATGAGTTCTCAGAACCACCATTGCTTCCCCTGGTTTTTCCAGACCTACAGGTGCCCACTCTGCCTACCATGGCATCCTTCTTTATTTTTTAAGTATATTTGATTGATCATGTTGTTACAGTAGTCCCAATTTTACCCCCTCTGCTCCCCCTCGGCCCAGTACCCCCCTTCTTTCCAGCAATCCCACCCCCATTATTCATGTCCACTGGTCGTGCATATACGTTCTTTGGCTTCCCCCTTTCCTATATTATTCTTAACTTCCCCCTGTCTATTTTGTACCAACCGTGGCACCCTTCTGAGTGTCCCATTGCTCCCTCTTTGCTTTTCCTGGACTCCAAATCGTTCTATTAAACAATAAGACGGCCCTGCCAATAAGCAGGTTGGCTTTTCTTCTTTTCGCTTCTAAGGTCTTGCATTTTGCTTTGGTTCCTAGAAGTTTTACTATGAAGAGCCTATATGTGTTTGTACATGTGCTTGCATAACTGTGCTTGTGTAGGGGTGTGTGTGTGTGTGTGTGTGAGTGTGTGTGTGAATGAATGAAGATAGTGGTTTGGACACACGAACTATACCACATGAAATGATTCTTTATCTTGGAAAATTGCTGGCTATTGCTCTTTCACACATTCTGCAACACCCCTCTCTCTGCTTGGACTGCTATAATTATCTTTGTGTGTTTCTTTGCTCAAGTGCTCATGCTTCTCCTTCTCTGAGTAGATGGCCCAAAAAGTGAGTTCCTGCTTGTTTGTTAAGGAGAAATTGGGAGACAGAGCTTGGTAATTGGCTGATGCATGTATCTTTAGAGTCAGATCTGATTATTTGCAGGTGAGACAGAAATCTAACTTTTTTATTCCTTTGAGAAAACTGAGGACAGTTCATGCTTTTCCAGTTTGTAGTAGTTCTCGTTTAAATAGTATGTATAAGAACAACCCACATCTCCAGGTAGGCGTGCCATCTATGCATTTGTGAAACTAGTGAATGACATAAGAAAAAATGTTCCAAGATATCACATCTCACTCAATCATTCTACAAATAGAATTTAAGCCCAATGAAATCTTTATTGTTCTTTTTATTATTATTTCTTACAGCCAACTGTAGATATTGATCTCAAAATAACATTTCAGTTAAAAGGATATATAAAACAATGCTTAAAGTATTCAGACGATGCAGCTTAGACAGTCCATGGATATTTAATTTGGCTCCAGACTCCTAACCATTTCTTCTGCTTGTTCATATTTAAATTTCTTATGACAATATCTGCCCTATGACTGTATGAGAAGCTTCAAAAAAAGCAGTGAGAAGGTTTATGCTGAATTCATCTGGGAATGAGGGGTGCAAAAATAGGCAAGAATGTATTTTCTTCATAACAGAACATTGAGAGTGTTGCTCTGTTATAACAAAGGGAACTGCCAAGTCACGTTTTTATGGAAATACAAGTTTGGGGGACAGTTCAAATCACAAAACCTGCCATTTCAAAGAAGCTCCACGAAACTGCTAGTCACTGTAGGGAGGGGGAGTTGGGGTGAACATGAAAGAACGTCTGGCTCTGGGGGTGGTGCTGAGGGCGGTGTTGGGGGCTCTCTCTTGGAGACACCACCTTCAGAGCACTGGCTCCTCCCTTTTTCCTTCAGAAATGATTACAGCCCTCACAGGGGAAAGGAGAATAGAGCTTCCAAATAGTTCTTCCAAAACTCGTGGCTGTTGATTGGGGACACGAAAGCTCTGTCTTCCACTTCTTTGTTTGCTCAAGCAAAGAGCAGATGGGATAGAACAGAAGTTATACCAGGACCTGAAATATCAAAGCTAGTGCATTTGAGAACTTGATTTCCCAATGGCCTGAAATGAACTATGAAGCTAGAGGTTACGGAGTTGCTATTGATTGTGCCCCCTGTTGTTTTGTCTTCTTCTGTGTATCCTCTCTCTTCGGGCATGTCAGATGTGATTGTGAACTAAAACATTAGAAGCATCTTCATGTCCAAGTCTCCGAGAATTTGGGTTTACTTTATTTTTTTGAATATATATATATATATACATATATATAATTTTATTTTATTTTTTATTGGTTTTCAATTACAGTTGTCCCATTCTCCCCCCTTTGCTCCCCGCCCCACCCAGCCCACCCCTTCTCCCACAGTCATATTCCACCCCGTTGTCCATGTCCATGAGTCATTTATACACGTTCTTTGATTAAACCCTTCCGTTACTTATCCCCCTTCTCTCCCTCCCCCCTCCCCACTACTGACTGCTATTCTAGTCTTTGTCCTATTCAGTTCGTTTGTTTGTGTTGCTCTTTAGTCTCCTGTATTAGCGGATATCATATGATATTTTTCTTTCATTGCCTCGCTTATTTCACTAAGCATGATTCTCTCTAGTGCCATCCATGTTGTCACAAACGGCAGGAGTTCCTTCTTACTCTCTGCTGCATAGTACTCCATTGTGTAAATGTATCACAGTTTTTGATCCACTCACCTACAGATGGGCACTTAGGTTGTTTCTAGCACTTAGCCATTGTAAACAGGGCTGCTATGAACATAGGTGTGCATAAGTTCTTTTGAATTGAGGTTTCAGGATTTGGGGGGTATAATTCTAGCAGTGGAATCGCTGGTTCAAAAGGCAGTTCCATTTTTAGTTTTTTTGAGGTAATTCCATACTGTTTTCCATAGTGGCTTCACCAGTCTGCATTCCCACCAACAGTGCAGTAAGGTTCCCGTTTCTCCACATCCTCGCCAGCACTTGTTTGTTGATTTGTTCATGATGGCCATTCCGGCAAGTGTAAAGTGGTATCTCATTGTGATTTTTTTATTTGCATTTCTCTGATGGTTAGTGACGTTGAGCATTATTTCATGTGTCTATGAACCCGCTGTGTATCCTCCCTGCAGAAGTGTTTGTTCAGGTCTTTTGGCCATTTTTTAATTGGGCTGTCTGTCTTCTTGGTGTTTAATGAGTAAGTTCTTTATATATTTTGGAGATCAACCCCTTGTCTGAGGTATCATTGGCAAATATGTTTTCCCATATGGTTGGTTTCCTTTTCATCGTGCTGCTGTTTTCTTTTGCTGAGCAGAAACTCTTTAGTTTGATGTAGTCCCATTTGTTTATTTATTTATTTTTATTTCCCTTGTCTTAGGAGGTGTATCAGTGACAATATTGCTACATGGGATATCTGAAATTTTCCTGCCTGTTTTTCTCTAGGACTTTTATGGTGTCACTACTTACATTTAAGTCTTTGATCCATCTTGAGTTTATTCTCATGTGTGGTGTAAGTTGGTGGTCTAGTTTCATTTTTTTGCATGTCCCTGTCCAGTTCTCGCAACACCATTTGTTGAAGGGGCTCTTCTCACCCCGTTTTCTGCTCCTTCCCCCTTTGTCAAATACTAGTTGACCATATAGACCCGGGTTTATTTCTGGACTCTCTATTCTGTTCCATTGATCTGTATGTCTGTTCTTATGCCAGTATCAGACTGTTTTGATCACAGAGGCTTTGGAGTATAGTTTGATGCCTGGTATTCTGATTCCTCCTGCTGTGTTCTTCTGTCTCAAGATTGCTTTGGCTATTCGGGGTCTTTTTTGGTTCCATCTAAATTTTTGAAGTATTTCGTCTAGGTCTGTGAAATATGTCATTAGTATTTTAACAGGGATTGCGTTGAATCTGTATATTGCTTTGGAAGTATGAACATTTTAATGATGTTGATTCTTCCCACCCACGAACATGGTATTTGCTTCCATTTATTTGTACCTTCCTAATTTCTTTCTTCAGTGTTACATAGTTTTCTGAGTACAGGTCTTTTATCTCTTTGGTTAAGTTTATTCCTAGGTACTTTGTTTTTCTTGTTGCTATAGTCGATGGGATTTTTGTTTGTTTGTTTCTATGTCTGATATTTCATTGTTGGTGTACAGAGATGCCTTCGATTTCTGTATATTTATTTTGGTACCCTGCTACTTTGCCAAATTCACTTATTGTGTCGAGTAATTTTTTCGTGGAGTCTGTAGGGTTTTTTAAGTACACTATCATGTCATCTGCAAATAATGACAGTTTTTCTTCCTCTTTCCCAATTTGGATGCCTTTTATTTCTTTTTCTTGTCTGATTGCTGTGGCTAGAACTTCCAACACTATGTTAAATAGGAGTGGAGAGAGTGGACATCCTTGTCTTGTTCCTGATCTCAGGGGGAATGTTTTCTATTTTTGTCCCTTGAATATGATGTTGGCTTCAGGTTTCTCAATTATAGCCTTAAATATGTTGAGGTATGCTCCCTCTATTCCCATTTTGCTGAATGTTTTCATCATCCATGGGTGTTGTACTTTATCAAATGCTTTTTCAGCATTTATTGATCATGTGATTTTTGTCTTTCATTTTGTTTAGGTGGTGTATTATATTTATTGATTTGCAAATATTAAACCATTCTTGCATCCCTGGGATGAATGCCACTAGATCGTGGTGTATGATCTTTTTAATGTGTTGCTGAATCCAGTTTTCCAATATTTTGTTTCGGGTTTTAGCATCTATATTCATCAGTGATATTGGTCTGTAGATTTTTTTCTTCGTTGTGTCTTGACCTGGTTTTGGAATTAGGGTGATACTGGCTTCATAGAAAGAGTATGGGATTTTTCCCTCTTCTTGGATTTTTTAGAATAGTTTGATTAGGGTAGGAGTTAGTTCTTCCCTAAATGTTTTGTTAAATTTACCTGTGAAGCCATCCGGTCCAGGGCTTTTGTGTGCCTGGAGACTTTTGATTACTATTTCAATTTCACTCTGTGTTATTGGTCTGTTCAGGCTTTCTACTTATTCTTGATTCAGTTTTAGAAGATTGTATGTTTCTAGAAATTTGTCCATTTCATCTAGGTTGTCAAGTTTCTTGCCATACAGTTGTTTGTAGTAATTTCTTACAATCCTTTGTATTTCTGTGGTATCAGTCATGATTTCTCCTCTTCCATTTCTGATTTTGTTTATTTGGGTCCTCTTTCTTTTTTGCTTGATGAGCCTGGCCAAAGGCTTGTCGATTTTGGTTTTGTTTGTTTGTTTTTTCAAAGAACCAGCTCCTGCTTTTGTTGATCTTTGGAAGTGTTTGTTTAGTCTCTCTGTCATTTAATTCTGCTCTGATCTTGATGATTTCCTTCTGTCTACTCTCCCGGGCTTTGTTTGTTGTTGTTGTTCTAGTTCTTGTAGATGTAGGGTTAGATTTTTTATTTGAGATTCTTCTATACTTTTCATGTGAGCCTGTATTTCTATGAACATCGCTCTCAGGACTGCTTTTGCTGTGTCCCATAAGTTTTGGGCTGTGGTGTATTCATTATCGTTAGTTTCCAGAAACTTCTTGATTTCTTCCTTGCTGTCATTGTTAACCTATTCATTTCTTAATATCCTGTTATTCATTCTCCATGAGTTTGGAAGTCTTTGATTTTTTTCCCTTGAGGTTGCTTTCTAGTTTCAAAGCATTGTGGTCGAAAAGATGCTTGATATGATTTCAATTTTCTTGAATTTGTTGAGGATTGTTTTGTGTCCTATTTATTATGTGGTCTATCTTTGAAAATGTCCCATGTGCCGTTGAAAAGAATGTATATTTTGCTTGTTTGGGGTGAAAAGTTCTATATAACAGTTAAGTCCATTTGGTTTTGTGTGTTGTTCAATGCCTCAATATCCTTGGTGTTTCTTTGCTTCGGAGATCTGTCTATTGAGTGTGTCGCTGTTGATATCCTTCTTGTAGTCTTCTAGAATTTTCCTTATATATTTGGGTGCTCCTACGTTGGGTGCATATATGTTTACCAGGGTTACATCTTCTTGATGGATTGTTCTTTTAAGTATTATGAAATGTCCTTCTTTGTCTCTTTTTATGGCCCTTGCTGTGAAATCCGTTTTGTCTGATGTAAGTGTTGCTACCCCAGCTTTTCCTTTCCTGTCCGTTTGCTTGGAATACTTTTTCCATCCCTTCACTTTCAGTCTGTGTAAATCTTTCGTTTTGACGTGTGTCTCTTGTAGGCATCATATATGTGGGTCATGTTTTCGTATCCTTTTCAGACCCTATGCCTTTTGGTTGGAGCATTTAATCCATTTACATTTAAGGTTATTATTGACATGTATGTATTCATTTCCCTTTGTACCTGTGTTCCTCTCCCTCTCCTTCTTCTTTCTCTTAAAGCATTCCCTTTAGCATGTCTTGCAATGCTGGTTTGGTGGAGACATATTCTTTTAGTCTTCCTTTGTCTGGGAAACTCCTTATTTCCACCTTCCATTTCGAAGGAGAGCCTTGCTGGGTAGAGTAGTCTCGGTTGCAGGCCTTTGTTTTTCATTGCTTGGAATATTTTTTGCCATTCCCTTCTGGCTTGTAGTGTTTCTGTTGAGAAATCGGTTGCTAGCCTTATCGGAGCTCCCTTGTATATTATTTGGTGTTTTTCTCTTGTTGCTCTTAGGATTCTCGCTTTGTCTTTGAATGTTGCCATTTTAATTATGATGTGCCTTGGAGTGGGCCTTTTTGGGTTCATCTTCATTGGGAGCCTCTGTGCTTCCTGAACTTGCATGACTTTTTCTCTCATCAGGTTAGGAAAATTGTCTGTCATTATTTTTTCTCAGGTTGTCTATCCCTTGCTCCTCCTCTTCTCCTTTTTGTATCCCTATGATTTTAATGCTCTTTAGTCCCATGTTGTCTTGCAGTTCGCTTCAACCCTCTTTATTCTTTTTGAATCTTTTTTCATTTTGTTGTATTGTCTGGGAATTTTTTTCTACATTGTACTCTAACTCACCGATCTGATCCTCTGCTTCATTTAGCATGCTTTTGATGGATTCTACTGTGTTCTTCAGTTCAGAAATTGTATTCTTCATTTATTTCTGGTTCTTATTAATAGTTTCTATGTCCTTTTTTATGCTGTTGTAGTTCTCTGTAAGTTCCTTGTAGCTTCCCTGAGATTCTTTGTAGTTTCCTTGGAGTTCCTTGTAATTTCCCTGGAGGTTTTTGTAGTTTTCTTTGAGATTGTCAAGTACATGGAGCTTCTTTATAACCATTCTTTTGAATTCCGTATCTGATAGTTGGCTTATGTCTATTCCATCACTCTCTCTTTTCTGGGGATCCCTCCTTTCCTTTCATTGGGAGGATGTTTCTGTGTCTCCCCATGTTGGAGTCTTCTTGTTTGTTTTTGTTCATTAAAATTGATGGCTTCGATTTCCCGCCTTTGTGGTATGAGATTTTTTATAGGAGTCCTTGGGGATTCAGTGGTATAGTCTCTTCGATCTCCTGAGCCTGACGCTCTTGGGATGCCCAAGTTTCAGGAGTCCATATAGAGTCTGGGTCTGTAAGGCAGCGTCCTTGGTGGCTTCGGAGTGAGCTGGAGGGGGCACGTTCAAAGCAGCAGCATGCCTGCATCCTTACTAGTTCAGGTCACATGGCTGATTCCTGACTGCACACTGCACAGCTGCTTCTTGTCACATGGCTCCTACAACCTGCTCCACCACGTCATGGGGCACTCCTTTACACTTCTCTTCCATGCTCCTTCTTACTCCAGCTCTTAGCCCAAAACCGCATGGCCCCTTCTTTCACACCAGACCTCATGGTCAATGGAGGGGCCCTTCTACATCTTTTCAAACAGCATGCCCCCCTTCCTGACGGCTCCCCCAATTTTCAATGCTGACCCTATCCACCATAAATCATTGCTATGAAAAGTATCTTAAGCCTTATCATCTGCCCTTTCACCCAGGCAGCAGCACAGCTATTATCTAGCTCCCAGCCTGCCATTGGCATGCAAAGTCCCTTAAAAGTACTTCCCCAACCTCCAACCATGGGCTGTGGGGACTTTCGGGATGTCTCCCCTGCCTTGCTACATCTTGCATCTTGGTGTGGTCCTCTTTGGGACCAACTTGTTTGTGACTCTGTGTGCTTCCTGGACTTGTATATCTAGTTCCTTCACCAAATTAGGGAAGTTTTCCTTCATCATTTTTTCAAATAAGCTTTCGATTTCTTGCTCTTCCTCTTCTCCTTCTGGCACCTCTGTGATTCAGATGTTGATATGCTTAAAGTTGACCCAGAGGTTCCTAAGCCTCTCCTCATTTTTTTTTTTTAATATTCTTGTTTCTTCATTCTGTACTGGTTGATTGGTTATTTCTTCCTATGTTTCAATACATTGATTTTAACCCTGGCTTCCTTCCCTTCACTATTGGTTTCATGTGGCTTTTTCTTCATTCCACATAGTGTAGCCTTCGCTTCTTCCCTTATGCACTTGCCATACTCAGTTGTTTCTCTGAGCATCCTTATTAGTAGTGTTTTGAACTCTGTGTCAATTAGGTTGGCTCTGTCTTCCTCGCTTAGTTATCCCTCTGGAGCCTTGATCTACTCTTTCTTTGGGGCCATACTCCTGTTTGCTCAACTTGCCAGCCTCCTTTGTTTGCCTCTGCGCTTTAGGTAGAATTGTTGTACTTGTTACTTTTAAGGGGCGGAGCCTTAGGTTTTCGTCAGTGCTGCGCGACCTGTTTCAACGCCTTGTGATGCTGTATGTGGGGGAGGAGTCAGAGGGGGAACAATGGTGCTTGCCCAGCACCTGCCACTTTTCCAGTCATTTCACCTGCTTCCCATATGTGACCGGCACCCTTGTAGCCGTGGCTCTGGTGATGGTTCCCAGAGTGGGTGGGTTTGCACACATTCTAGCACTGTGGGGGCCCTCTGAACTCTCCTGAGAGACAAGCAGTTTCTTCTGCCACACCAATCCCTCTGGTTTTCACAGTAGAAACAGAAAGGCTTTATTTTCCCGGTGCTGGAGACATGAGCTTTGCGGTCTGAACTGGGAGTGGGGTCGCTCCCCAGGTGTCCCTCTCAGTTTCTATAATGTATGACCACTGGTTCGCCAGCTGCAGCCACTGCTTTGCCGCCCCCGCTGCAGCTACACCTCATCCTCTCGCCCCAGCTCCTAGTCTCCGCCCCTCCCACCATCTGGATGAGTATTAATTCTTTATAGATTTGTTTGTTGGGCTTCTATGCGGTTCAATTCTCTTGCAGTTCTAGGTGGTTCTTTGTCTTGAGGTAGATGTAATCCTTACGGTTGTGCAAGGAGGTATGATGTGTCCACCTACACCTCCACTTTTGCCCTGGCGTTACTTTAAATGTTAGTTTGTGTTGTTCAGAGTTCTGGTTTTAACACATTGTGACTGGTGTGCAAAAGAGGATCGAGATTTACATACTATTCTATCTGTCTATCTATCTACCAATCATGTATCCACTACCCAACACACCTTTAGAGAGAGAATTGAGTTGCAATCTTAGTACAAAATAGGAGAGGAAAATTATCTGCAACATTATGTACCAACCCTTAATGGAAGATGTTTGAACCATGGATCAAAGCATACGATGGCAGGACAATTTACTGTTTTCATTCAACACCCTTCCATTTGGTGATTGTCTCACTTAAGGAGGTGTTGTTTTACTAGTTGGAAAGTTAACTGTGGCTGATATTTTGGTTGTCTCCTGAAAGTGGTCCACTAAAGGGTTTGACACTTGAAAAGATGTACACACATGTGAATATGAGAGAATATTCAAAATGTTTCTACAATTTCAAAAGTGGTTTTCTATGTTATATAATATATGTATAAACAGAATAAAATGTCTCGAGTCCATGCATTACACATTTGCAGTAAGCATTCCTAGGTGTTAGATTAGATTATTGACGCTTAGTATTTGTCCCACTCTCTAATTTGAAACATCATTTTGGGTTTTCCATGTGCGTTTTTGAAATAAGGAACTAAAAGAAACTGCAAATAACATCTATACTAGAAGCAGAAACATGTGCATGCGTGTGTGGAGGCAGAGAGCAAGGATTACGTGTATCAATATCAGGCATCTGTGTCTCTAATGTGATTCTGGGTGATTGCGCGCGCGCGCTTGCTTGTGTGTGTGTGTGTGTGTGTGTGTGTGTGTGTGTGTATGTACATGTGCCTTGGGATGCTGGCTGCTCTCTGGTTGGAGTTGAGGTCACCCAGGCACTTCTGCTTTGTGTGACAGGCTGGCAAGTCTTGTTGCAGAGAGGCTGCAAGGACTGAGTTACCTGTTTTTCCTTCCTCCTTTCTTTCTGTGCTCAGAGCAGGTACACTAAGTTCTCTAAGGCAGAGAACCTGAAACCTGCATGACCATGTTATGTCCAAATTATACACATTAAGTCACGGTATAGTTCATATATCTATGAGTGTGTGTGAACAAAGCTGCACATGCAGGCATTTACTACCGAAATCATATTCCATCTTCTAAAGAGCATCATTGGAGACTGATAACGGATGAGCTAAAATCTATAAGTGAATTATAATGCCTATCTGTACGGTGAATACAGAAAAGTAGAACCTATGAACATGGTACTTCTGGGTGGGAAGAGGAGGATTAAGAAAAGGATTGCATGTGCATCCCATACAACTAAATGTCTGAAATTTACTTCAAGTTCTTAAATTTCGGAAGGTCCACATTGTCAAGAGATTCACAAGAATGGTGTGAAAGTAGGCACTCACATGAAACGGTGATCAAGATGTTCTTGAGTGAGGAAATGCAATGGTAGGTCATAGGTGCAGGTATGTGCATACGAGTGCACGGGAGATGTGTGGGAAGCCCATTCGCCATCATACTGAGAGCGAGCATCTACAATGTGTCATCTCCTGCATACATTGCTCTGCACGTTTTACATTCTCCACAAGCCCATGTGATGTGTCTTTAGATGGACAAAACAACACACACTAGCATTACAGACCCAATGTTTGTGTCACACACACACCACGCACACACATGCTGCTACTCTGAAAGACTCTATGAGTCCAAGGAAAAGGAGGACTGTCATGAAAGCAGTAGTGCCCACTCCTGTGGAGTAGGAGGGACTGGCATCAATGGAGTAGCTTCAGTTGGAAATAGATTGAAATGCAAAAAAGGAAGAAAAGAAGCATGGCATCTACATTATAAATAAGATTTAACTAACATTTCTGTTTAAGAATGGCATGCGTTCCAAGGTTGGGGAAGGGAAAATGATGACTCTATCCCCATTTATTCTTTTAAATATATATTTTTAATTATACTGTCATAGTTGTGCCAATTACTTTTCCCCTTGCTCCCCTCCACCCAGTACCCCCTTTCCCTCCAGCTATCCCACCCCCCTTACTTCATGTCCATGGGTCGTGCATGTAAGTTCTTTGGCTTCACCCTTTCCTATATTATACTTAACTTCCCCCTGTCTATTTTGTACCAATCAGTTATGCTTCTTAATCCCTGCACCTTTTCCACCATTCTCCTTCTTCCCCCTCCCAGCTCATAACCCTCCAACTAATCCCCAGACCGACGATTATGCTCCTATTCTGGTTATTTGCTTAGCTTGCTTTTGTTCTTAGCTTTTAGATTCTGTGTTGATAGGTATGAGTTTGTTGTCATTTGAATATTCATAGTCTGGATCTCCTTGTTCTTAAATAAGTCCCTTTAACATTTCATATAATAATGGCTTGATGATGATGAACTCCTTTAGCTTTACCTTGTCTGGGAAGCACTGTATCTCCCCTTCCGTTCTAAATGATAGCTTTGCTGGATAGAGTAATCTTGGTTGTAGGTCCTTGCTCTGCATCACTTTGAATACTTCTTGCCAGTTCCTTCCTGCCTGAAAAGTTTCTTTTGGAAAATCGGCTGACAGTTTTATAGGAACTCATTTGTGGAAGACTCATCTCTTCTCTTGCTGCTTTTAAGAGTCTCTCTGTCTTTCACCTTTGGCATTTAAACTACTACGTGTCTTGGTGTGGAACTCTTTGGATCCAGCTTGTTTGGGACTCTCTGTGCTTCCTGGACTTGTATGTCTGTTTCCTTTGTCATATTAAGAAAGTTTTTCTTCACCATTTTTTCACTACATTTTCAATTTCTGGCTATTCTTCTTCTTCTTCTTCTTCTTCTTCTTCTTCTTCTTCTTCTTCTTCTTCTTCTTCTTCTTCTGGCACCCCTATGATTCAGATGTTGACACGTTCAAAGTTGTCCCAGAGGTTCCTAAGCCTCTCCTCGTTTTCTTCTATTCTTTTTCTTCATTTTGCACTGGTTGACTGTTAATTTCAGCCTTATGTTCCAAACCATTGATTTGAACCCTGGTTTCCTTCCCTCCACCATTGGTTTTGTGTGGATTTTCCTGCATTTCACTTTGTATAGTCTTCACTTCTTCCCTTAAGAGTTTGTCATACTCAAGCATGTCTTTCCAGTCTGTGAGCATCGTTATTACCAGTATCTAACTCTGCATCTCTTAGGTTGGCTATCTCCTCATCTCTTAGTTTTCCCACTGGACCCTTGATCCCTTCCCTCTTTTGGGCCATATTTCTGTCTCCCCAACTTGACCTGCTCCTGTGTTTGCCTCTGTGTCTTAGGTAGAGCTGTTGTACCTGTTACATGGTAAGGGGCAGAGCCTTAGGTGTTTCTCAGTACAGGGCAACCTGTTTCACCACATTGTGGCACTGTATATGGGGGAGGCGTCTGAGAGGGAACAATGCTGCTTGCTCAGCACTCATCCCTTTTCCAGGAGCTTCTCCCACTTCCTGTATGGGACTGGCACACCTCTAACTGTTTCCCTGGCCGTCGTTCCCAGGGTGGGTGGATTTGTGGATGTTCTAGGACTGCTGAGAGACTGGCGGCTTCTTCCTCCACCCCAATCCCCACTGGTTCTCACGGTCAGAAGCAACAAGGCTTTATTTTCCCGAGCCCTGGAACCGTAAGCTGTGTGGTCTGGTCTGGAGCTGGGATATATTCCCCAGTTGTCCTCTAGACTTTCATAATGTGTGACTGCACTTTCTGCTGGCCGTCCACTGCCACTGCCTTGCTGCCACTGCCATCGCTGCCTCTGCCACCGCCACCACACCACCTGCTCTCCACCCCAGTTCTGCCCCTCCTACCTGTGTGGATGAGTATTACTTCTGTGTATCTGTTCGTTGGACTTCCATGCCGTGCAATGTTCTGGTAGTTCTGGGTGTTTTTAGTTCTGAGGTAGCTGTATTCCTTCTTATGGTTGTGGAGGGAGGGGAAGCATGTGTACCTGTGCTGCCATCTTGGCTGGAAGTACACCCTCTTCTCTCATTCCCCATTTAACTAACTCGCTTGGATTTCCTAGATTAATATAGAGGTGCATTTGGTACCATTTTATCCCTGGAAGAGCAGTGCACTTCAGAAGCCCAGAGAAGGGTAAAGGGCCTGTCCCACAAGCAGTTGGAGTTCAACAGATCCTGCTCACAGAACCTCGCCTACCACAGTCCACCTGGCATTCGGTAAGACTTTCCCATTGTACTACACATCTCATCTGCAATCATTTGTTTCATGTTGACATTTGGCATGTGTTTTATTTTTGCTCCTCACTGCACAGTCACTACTTCACACTGATTTGGTGCTTGAGGGTGGGAGTCGGGATCCATTTAAACCACCATGGAGAAGCAAAGAGGTGTGTGTCCCAGCCAGTGGCCTGTGCCTGCAGCGATCCTTATGAACGGGAATACCTCTAACACCCACAAGAACTTCATGAACCCCTGGCTTCTATGTTCCCACTCTTGGACATGCTATCATGCTGATACCCATGTCTGTAGATCGGAGGTCATCTCTGACTTCCTTGGGTGCACAGGGCCATGCTCGCACACCAGAAAAGAGACCCTGAAGCATTCCCCTAGGATGAGCCCCGAGGAGCACAAAAGGCACTGGATGTCCAATGGCACAAATGAGATCCTGGACATGACGCCAACCTCCACACACAAGTGATCTTTATTATGCAGTAGTGACAACAGGACACAAAGTGGGTTCAGAGGGCTGTGGAATTCTTCTGGTATCTTTCATATTTTTTCCCAAATAGTTGCCTTGTACTCGGCCTCCCCCAACTCTGCCTGTTACACACCAAAACAGTTCTTTCTGACACTCTTCTTCTTTTCCTTTTCCATATTCCAGTATTCTTCAGTTCAGTCTATCAAAACACAAGTTCCAGCATTTCTGGGAGATTCAGGTGGAGAAGAACAGGTCACACAAGCAATAATCCCTCTCAAGTCCTAGGCAAAAACATGTGGTGAAACACATTGCCTGAGGACAATCCTGCTGTAGCTGTGGGACAGCTGCACCCCTAGACTTCTGTTAATTACCTTTCAATACCCAAGACCAGTCATAATGGACTCCAAATATGTCTTGTGCAGTTGGAAAGGCCAGTTCTGGCCAGCAAGGGTTTTGTCCAGATCCGGACGCTCACCAAAAAATAAGAAGAAAAAGCCATGTTATCTACAAGTTGAAATACTCTCAGTAGGTAAAAATATTCAAGTGAAACGCAGGGAAGTAAAGATCCTAAATGAGTCTCAAGTTGAATCCATCTTCTCTTCGATAGTGGCCCAGCCAAAGGCCAGCGTCCCACCAGGAGAGCGAGCAGCCTACAGGAGAGCTTTGACATTGGCACAGAAGATTCTGAAAAAGAGAGCAAAGTTGGGTCCATCCAGAGCATCAGATGATCCAGAGACCATTACAATGTCTCCAAAGGGGCCACGGATACAGTCTCATAAAAAATCTCGGAAGCTCAAAGGGCATTCACTGAGATGTCTTAGCCAAAGGAAAACCCCCAGATCACTGTTGGTACATTCAGGGGATGAAGACACCCCTGATGGTGACAAATCACAGGTACACACATGTGTCGCTCCTGTTCCAAGAAAAAAGCAAACAAAGTCCTCAGAGAGTTTCAGCATGTGCTCAAACTCCCCATTGCTTTCAGAAGACAACCATGAGAAAGCGGGCAAGGAAAAGACAAACACCTCAAAAGCTAGGTCCCGGAATTGCACAGTCAGGAAGAACGGTGCAGGTGCTAAAAGGGGAGGCGTGCTTCCATGTCGGCCACCCAGTTTCATCGTCACTGTGCCCAAGGCTCTGAAAAGAAAGGCACCATGCAGAAGCTGCCCAAAGACCTCGGCTGTCTCCTCTGACTGCTCCGGGAACATCGAGGACCCTGGAGAGGGTGCCTGGAAGCCAGGCTCCAAAGGTGTGGCAGCACCCTCCAGTGCCTCTAACCCAGGGCTGCGGTATTCACGCCGTTGGGCATGCAAACAAAGGAAGCGGTGGGCACCAGAGTTTCAAAGAACACAGCAGGAACCTCAACCTCTTGTTGACTCAAAGGCTATGAACCCCACCACCGCCATGAAGAAGGATGTTGCCGAGGATGTGGGACAACCGATAGTCAGGAAGAACGGTGCAGGTGCTAAAAGGGGAGGCGTACTTCCATGTCGGCCACCCAGTTTCATCGTCACTGTGCCCAAGGCTCTGAAAAGAAAGGCACCATGCAGAAGCTGCCCAAACACCTCGGCTGTCTCCTCTGACTGCTCCGGGAACATCGAGGACCCTGGAGAGGGTGCCTGGAAGCCAGGCTCCAAAGGTGTGGCAGCACCCTCCAGTGCCTCTAACCCAGGGCTGCGGTATTCACGCCGTTTGGCATGCAAACAAAGGAAGCGGTGGGCACCAGAGTTTCAGAGAACACGGCAGGAACCTCAACCATTTGTTGACTCAAAAGCTGTGAACCCCACCACCGCTATGAAGAAGGTTGCTGCTGAGGATGTGGGACAACCGATCGTCAGGAAGAACAGTGCAGGGGCTGAAAGGGGAGCCATCCTTCCATCTCTGCCACACAGTTCCATAGTCACTGTGCCCAAGGCTCCGAAAAGAAAGGCATCACGTAGCACCTGCCCCAAGACCCCAACTGTCTCCTCTGACTGTTCCGTGAACATCAAGGACCCTGCACAGGGTGCCTGGAAGCCAGGCTCTGAAGGTGCGGCAGCACCCTCCAGTGCCCCTAACCCAGAGCTGCGGTGTTCACGCCGTTTGGCATGCAAACCAAGGAAGCGGTGGGCACCAGAGTTTCAGAGAACACGGCAGGAACCTCAACCTTTTGTTGACTCAAAGGCTCTGAACCCCACCACCGCTATGAGGAAGCATGGCGCCAAGGATGTGCCACAACTGATAAGCAAGGCTGTCCCACAGGAGCTCGGCCCCATTGAAAGAGGAATGGTGGTCTGGTTTAAATTTCAAAACCACCCGTTTTGGCCAGCAGTGGTGAAGACTGTCAGCCACCCAGAGAAGACTGCAAGGGTGCTTCTGATTGATGCAAACATGTGCGCAGCATGGAGCGGCATTCGAGTGCCTCTTCGCAGGTTAAAGCATCTGCATTGTAAGGAGAAGGAGAAACTAATGGAGAGAGCCAAGAAAGTGTACGAGCATGGTGTGAACTGGTGCTTCTCCCTGATTTCCCACTACAGAGAACAGCTCAGTCACGGGTCTTTTGTGGGTTCTTTCCTGGACTACTATGCCGCCGACATCAGCTACCCAATTAGGAAAGCCATCCAAGAGGCGCATCTTGAGGTTGATTTCCCGAAGGTGAATTACGCCGACCTGGAAGATTCCGAGGAGGAGAGCTCCCCAGGCGGGAAGGGGCCCTGCAAGAAAACGCTCCCTGACCAGATGAGGGCTGCTTGGGACCGAGAAAACCAGAAGCTCGTGGACTTCATCGTGAGGAGAAAGGGAGCCGACTCCCATCTTCTGGACATCCTCAAAGGCAGGAAACAGTCCAGGTGGCTGGTGTCATTTATGAAATCAGCCAGATATGTGATCTGCGTTGAGACATACCTGGAGGATGAAGACCAGTTGGATGACGTGGTAGGGCATTTACAAGAGCTCTACAAGCAAATAGACAAGAAGGCGCTGTCTCTGACAAGGGATGACAAAGTAAGTTTTGTTCTGGAAGTCCTTCTGCCAGAAGCCATAATTTGTTCAATTGCTGCCCTTGATGGGCTAGATTACAAGGAGGCAGAAGTAAAGTACCTGCAAGGGCCACCTGTGCATTACCGGGAAAAAGAACTATTTGATAAAAATATCTTAAGGGAAATAAAAAAGAGATCGGCAATCGTGAGCAAGGCGAAATAACTCTCCCCCTGCACCCACACCTTAGCCAAGAGACCTCTCACTCGTAGCATTAGTAAGAAACCCCGACTGCACGAAACGTGTGATCCCTCCATCCTTTACCACACATAAAGACATTCTGGAAATTCGAGAATGTGCTAAGTTTGTTTTAGATCTTTCTCTGGCAGTTGTGGGTGGCACGGTCCTCATCATTTTTTGTTCACAAATTAATTTGTTAAAATATCACTGACACCTGTACTTGCCTCTGCTTGCTCAGATGTGTGACTCTCCAGGTCATTTAATAAAGTTGCTTTTGACCGTATATAGTTTGTATTTTCTTATAAGACACACACTCTGTCACTACCTGAAAGAGCCCTGGTAACAGGTACTAAGCAACAATTGCTTTCAAACTCTGAGACGTATTTTACAGAAACGTCACATGAGCTGCTCGTTCTTTTCGTGATACATTCATATAAACGATTGAATTCCTTCCCAATATAATTCCTGAGTTTCCCCTGCTATGTGTATTCCTTTGGGGGAAGGGGGCAGGAACATCCCTGAGATGTGAGACCAATGACAGAGATCTTTTTCTATATATTATCACTACCATCAGATGGTTCTTGGAAAGGCAATCTGAAATCCAGACCAAGTGAAGGGATCATCTGCATATAGCCCACCTGTGAGTAAATGAGATCTCAGCATGCAGTAAACACTTGATCAGCCCGTGCTGGTAGAGCTGCTCCTACTGGGCCTCAGGGTTCTCAGCCCTCCTAGGGGGTCTGACGAGTCTTCCAGGGCCAGGACAGTGAAAGACCAGGTCCTCAGCGGGCGCCCCGTGTACATCCTCCAGGATCTGCTCCACCGTGGGGGCCGCTGGGCGAGTGGGCAGCACCACGTGCTTTTTGGCCTTCGGGCCCGTCATCCCTCACCCCTTCAGTGTCCGGGGCCGGTGGCGGTCCACCTCTGCCTCTGTTTCCCCGCTGAAGTCACCTCACCTCACCTGGGCACGCGCCCAGGGCTGCTGGCACCAGAGGGAAGTCTAGTTTGACTCTTATGAACACATTTCACAACCTGTAGAAACATAGTTTCTTCTATTGGCAAATACACTCGCTTTCAAGAATCACACCTCTAACAAAGACATTTATCAGCAAGGCACTCATTAACAGCTCCAAATCCATTCTACAGCCTCTGCAACAAAAGCCAAAGCAGGCAAACCCAAGACTTGTCTAGCAATCAACGTTTTAGCATTTCAAAATATCTAGATATCCAATAACTTTCACCAAAATTCACTAATTTAGAGAGGAATAGGTGCAGTAAATTAAATCAAGGTGATCAGGTGTGGCTCAGAGTTTTTTTTTTTTTCAACACTTTTCATAAGATTTACCTTCCAGAAATTTGCACGTTAAGATAGTCCAGATAAGAGTTATTGGACACCAGGCATTTGCATTTCAAAGGCAAACTTTGGTTTTGGAGTTGTGGGCGCGAGGTGAGGGGATGGCATTTATTAGCTTCAGAAGTCTTCTTTAGCTCAGAGATAGTCTCTAAATTTTCTTGTTAACCTTTGAAAAGGTTATCTGTGCTCCTCCTAGAGGCTTTTAATTTCTAAATCAATAAGCTTCTCATTCATTCAGTTTAGTTTTAGAGCCAGTATTTTCTAATTTTGCATGCAAAAAAAAATTAGGCTCCAAAAGAAAACTGTAGTTTGGCCATTTTAAGTTGGTAACACTTCTGGTTAAACCCTCCCCTTTCTTTAATGCACGTACAAGTCAAGGCTTTCTACCAGGAGTATTAATGAGGGCTGGGGGGTGGGAGTTTCTCTGGCTTTGGAGGCACAGTTTACCATGTTAATTTTAGTTTGATTTTGAGATCTGTACAGTCTGTACTTCACATTCACAGAAAGCAATACGAATTGAAAAGCAAAATTAAAAAACCACCCACTCATTTTTTCCCCTCCAGCCCTGCCTTAACCTGGGTTCTGTCAACCTTTAATCTTAGTTCCACTTTGAAGATTTAAAAAGACAACTCAGATAAAGTCAGGGTCTCATACCTTAAAACAGGGAGGTCTGGAATTCCAGTTGAAACTCACCCGAGTTCACCCTTTGGAAAACGAAGAGCCAGTGAGGCACAATGGGCCTCTGCTGATACATAGCATGAGTCTGGGTCTGCAACGTGGTCCGGGGTAAGATTCTTCGGAATCCTGCTGACTCTGTCAAGTTGTTATCGATGTAAGAAACATCTGAAAATACAGAGAATTTTTGGAGAGTTTATTTGAGCCAAATTGATGGCCAGGAAGCAATATCTCAATGGATTCAGAAATGCTCCCACATTTGAATTCACGTGAATCAGAAACCTCTTAGCACTGAAAAGAAAGATATTAAGGTTTCTAAATTTATAACCCTCGGTTTAAGTCTGTTTACTTAACAGATTTATTGTAGTTTATTTGTAAAAACAGAGAACAATGATTGTAGTTTTAATAGTATTATTCTGAAGGTGATATGTAATAATGATAATGAAATGTTTAGGCATATAATGTTGAATGTATGTTAAGTTATTAGCTTTTATTCTCCTCATTATTATTATTATTATTATTTTTTACACCATGAACTTGTAATTTTGAGTCACTTAGTCAGGATTGTGGTTTGGGAGGTGATGATATAATAGTTCGTTTCTTCATAAGATTTCTTCCTATGTAACGATTGGACTTATGATAGTGGCCTCCTATGAACCAGCTTTTATCAATATATTGAGTTCACCAATAACAAAGAAAATAAAATAACTCTTAATGTGGGGCTCTTCACTTCACAGTGGTTTATAAAAATGCAAATTAGTAACACTTTCTAATATGATGGACAATTTTGAATTATGAAATGTTCTATTGAATTTATTTATTTTAATACTTAATGTATGAGATAAATTTTGGCTTGTAATCGGTAGTATAACTAGTATATTTCATTGTGGGCTCAGAATGCTTGGTTTAGATTTAAAAGTTGAGCTATGAGCATTGTTTTCTCTACTGAATTACACAAAGTCCTTGCTATATGGAAATGGATATAGTATAAAAAAGGCATGCCTTCTCTTCCATAACAATCATTAGTACAGGGGCAATCGATACTGTAGCCCTATAAATCTAACTGAGCCAGGGGCGATACTAAATATGTGTGATTGATTAGCTAAAAACAATCTTTAAGTAATAGCTCAAGTGATGGTTAAAAGTAGTTATAAATAGGGACTTCTGGCCAAGGTGGAGACCTAGACCAACACGCTGCATCTCCCTCCACCACTAAGAAGGAATACAGCTACCTCAAAACTAAACACAATGAGAAGTTTCAGAAAATCAAGCTGCATAGAAGTCCAACAAAGATATAAAGAAGAAATACTCATCCAGACAGGAGGGGCAGAGCCAGGGTGGAGAGGATGCGGTGTCGTGGCAGCGGCGGCGGCAGCGGTGGCGGCAGCAGCAGGCCAGCAGAAAGCACAGTCACACATTTTTTAAAGTCGGGAGGGGCACCTGGGGAGCGTTCCCAGCACCAGACCAGACCACACAGCTCACAGTCCCAGCACTGGGGAAAATAAAGCCTCACTGCTTCTGACTCTGCAAACCAGTGAGGATTGAGGCAGAGGAAGAAACTGCCAGTGTCTCAGCAGAGTACACTTGTTGAAAGGGTCCCCACAATCCTAGAACGTCCACAGACCCACCTACTCTGGGAACAATGGCCAGGGCAACAGCTAGAGAGGCGCCGGTCCCATACAAAGTGGGAGAAGTGCCTGGAAAAGGGGCGAGTGCTGAGCAAGTGGCATTGTTCCCTCTCAGACCCCTCCCCCACAAACAGCACCACAACGTGGTGAAACGGGTAGCCCTGTACTGACAAATACCTAAGGCTCTGCCCCTTATAACATAACAGCAGTGACAGCACTACCTAAGACACAGAGGCAAACAAACTCAGGAGCCTGCCAAGATGAGGAGACAGAGAAGTATGGCCCAGAAGAGGGAATGGATCAAGGTTCTAGTGGGAGAACTAAGTGACGAGGAGATAGCCAACCTAATGGAATCAGAGTTCAGAACAGTGGTGATAAAGATACTCACTGGTTTGACAGATATACTTAAGTATGGCAAGCAAGTGCAAAAGGGAAGAAGTGAAGGCTATGCTAAATGAAGTGAAGGAAAATCCACACAAAACTAATGGTGAAGGGAAGGAAACCAAAGTTCAAATCAATGACTTGGAACATAAGGGAAAAACGGTGAACTAGTACAGAATGAGGAAACAATTAAGAAAAAAAATGAGGAGAGGCTTAGGAACCTCTGGGACAACTTTAAACATGTGAAAATCCAGACCGTAGGGGTACTGGAGGGAGAAGAGGAAGAGCAAAAACTTTAAAACTTATGTGAGAAAATAATGAAGGAAAACTCTCCAAATTTGGCAAAGGAAACAGACATACAAGTCCAGGAAGCATACAGAGTCCCAAACAAACTAGTCCCAAAGAGGACCACACTAAGACACATCATAATTTAAATGCCAAAGGTTAAAGATAAAGAGAGAATCTTGAAAGCAGCAAGAGAAAAGCAAAGAGTTTCCTACAAGGGGGTGCCTATAGGACTATAGGCTGATTTCTCAAAAGGAACTTTGCAGGCAAGAAGGGACTGGCAAAAAGTATTCAAGGTGATGAAAAGCAAGGACTTACAACCAAGATTACTCTATCCAGCAAAGCTATCATTTAGAATGAAAGGGCAGATAAAGTGCTTCCCAGACAAGTTAAAGCTAAAGGAGTTCATCACCACCATGCTCTTATTAGATGAAATATCAAAGGGACTTACTTAAGAAAAGGGTCAAAATTATGAACGTTAAAATGACACAAACTCACAACTGTTAACAGCTGAATCTAAAAAGTAAAAACAAAATCCAACTAAGCAAACCAGAATAGGAACAGAATCAAAGATATGGGGATTATTTGGAGGGTTATTAGCTGGGAGTGGGGAGGGGGATAAATGGGGAAATGGTGGAAGGATTAAGAAGAATACTTGTTTGGTACAAAATAGACAGGGGGAAGTTAAGAACAATATGGAAAAGGGTGAAGACAATGAACTTATATGTATGACACATGGACATGAACTAAGGGGGTGGGATTGCTGGAGGGAAAGGGGTACTGGGCAGAGGGGAGCAAAGGGAAAAAATTGGGACCACTGGAACAACATAATCAATAAAATATACTTAAAAATAATTTTAAAAGAAAAAAAGAGTAGTTATAAATAAATGTTTCGGGACTTCCAGCCAAGATGGAGGTGTAGGTAGACAGACACGCTGCGTC
Organism: Furipterus horrens; assembly: GCF_987537825.1. Classification (NCBI taxonomy): domain Eukaryota; kingdom Metazoa; phylum Chordata; class Mammalia; order Chiroptera; family Furipteridae; genus Furipterus; species Furipterus horrens. Next base: position 443,697 of record NW_028327201.1, on the reverse strand, counting down.
TCCCTCCACAACTGAGAAGCAATACAACTACCTCAAAACTGTAGACAACCAGAAGTTCCAGAAATCCGAGCTGCATGGAAGTCCAACAAACAAAGATATAAAGAAGAAATACTCATTCAGACAGGCAGGAGGGGCAGAGCTGGGGTGGAGAGAATGTGGTGTGTTGGCAGCAGTGACAGCAGCTGTGACTGGCCGACAGAAAGCACAGTCACACATTAAGAAAAAAGTAGGGAGGGACATCTGGGGAACGGTCCGAGCCCCAGACAAGGCTGCACAGCTCACAGTTCTGGTTCCAGGGAAAACAAAGCCTCATTGCTTCTGACTGTGCAAAGCAGTGGGGGGTGGGGTGGCAGAAGAAACTGCTGGTCTCTCAGCAGACTCCATTTCTTTAGAAGGCCTCCATGGTCCTAGAATATCCACAAACCTACCCACTCTGGGAACCACAACCAGAGCAACAGCTAGAAGGGTGCCAGTCCCATACAGGAAGTAGGGCAAGTGCCTGGAAAAGGGGCAAGTGCTGAGCAAGTGGCATTGTTACCACGGAGACACCTCCCCCACGTACACCACAATGCGGTGAAACAAGTCGCCTGTCACTGACAAATACCTAAAGCTCCACTTCTTACAATGTGACAGGTGCAACAGCTCCACCTAAAACACAGAAGCAAACACAGGAAGATGTGAATTGAGAACACAGAGGTATCGCCCAAAAGAGGGAGCAGATCAAGGTTCTAGCGGGAGAACTAAGTGATGAGGAGATCGCCAACCTAACAGACGCAGAGATGAAAACACTGGTGATAAAGGTGCTCACATTGAGCATTGGCCTGCGGACCAAGTGTCGCTGGTTTGATTCCCATTCAGGGCACATGACTAGGTTGCATGCCAGATCCCCAGCTGGGGATGCGTGAGAGGCAACCGCACATTGATGTTTCTCTCCCTCTCTTTCTCCTTTCCCCTCTCTCTCAAACAGATAAATAAAATAAATAAAGTCACCCTTGTGAAAAATTAATTCATTAATTAATATTATAAAAAATAAATAAAGTTCTAAAAAAGAAAAGGTGCTCACAGACTTGACAAATACGCTTGACTATTGCAAATGCAGAAGGAAAGAAGTGAGGACTAGGCTAAGTGAAATGAATTAAAATATGCATGAAATCAATGGTGAAGGGAAGGAAACCAGGGTTCAAAGCAACAATCTGGAACATAAGGAAGAAATAAATAGTCAACCAGTACAGAATGAAGAAACAATTTTTGAAAATGAGGAGGGGCTTAGGAACCTCTGGGACAACTTCAAACGTGCCAACATCCAAATCATAGGAGGGCCAGCAGCAGAAGAGGAAGAGCAAGAAATTGGAAACTTATGTGAAAAAAAAATAATGAAGGAAAACTTTCCTCATTTGGTGAAGGAAATGGACATACAAGTCCAGGAAGCATACAGAGTCCCAAGCAAGCTAGACCCAAAGAGGACCACACCAAGACGCATCATAATTAAAATGTCAAAGGTTAAAGATAAAGAGAGAATCTTAAAAGCAGCAAGAGAAAAGGACATAGTTACCTACAAAGGGGTCCCTATACACTATCAGGTGTTTTCTCCAAAGAAACTTTGTGAGCAATAATGGACTGGCAAGAAGTATCCAAAGTGATGAAAAGCAAGGACCTACAACCAAGATTATCCAGCAAAGCTGTCATTTAGAATGGAAGGGCAGATACAGTACTTTCCAGACAAGGTAAAGCTAAAGAAGTTCATCATCATCAAGCCATTATTATAGTAAATGTTAAAGAGACTTATTTAAGAAAAAGAAGAAGATCAAAACTATGAACATTAAAATGGCAACAAACTCACAACTATCAACAACAGGATCTGAGAAATAAGAACAAAAACAAGCTAAGCAAACAACCAGAATAGGAACATAATCGAAGATATGGGAATCAGTTGGAGGGTTATCAGCTGGGAAGGGGGAGGGGGAGAAATGGGGAAATGGTGCCGGGATTAAGAAGCATAATTGGTTGGTACAAAATAGGCCAGGGGATGTTAAGAGTCGTATAGGAAAGGCAATAGACAAAGAACATACAAGCATGACCCATGGACATGAACTAAGAGCGTTGGGACTGCTGGAGGGAAGGGGGGTACTGGGCAGAGGGGAGCAAAGGGAAAAGAAATGGGGACAACTGTAACAGCCTCATTAACGAGATGTAATTTTTTTTTTAATTGTGAATCATGATTTTGGTATCATGTTTAAGAAAACTGTTAAACCCAAGTTTTGAAGATTTTATTTTATTCTAAAAGTTATATATTGAGTTAATTTTTGTTTAAAGTATAAGATATTAAGGTCAAGATTCATTAATTTATGTATGGAGTTCCAATTTCTGAACATCATTCGTAGAAATGAGTATCCTTTCTTCATTAAACTACTTTTCCACCTTTGTCAAAAGTTGTTGGCTATACTTGTTTGAGACATATTCTAAACTTTCCACTATGGTTCATTGAGCTAGGTTTTTGTTCCTATGCCAATATACACGATCTTGACAGTGAGTCTCATATCTATAACTATTAACTGTAAGTGTTAATGTAACTATATAATAAGTCCTAAAACCAGGTGGTACAAAAGAAGAGCTGTTGTGCACGGGCTGATCTATAGTGCAAGACTATTTTTAGTGATCCTCTGGTGCCATTGATGCCACCCTTCAGGCGTGTTGGTTTCAGAACTGGTTGATTAAAGCTCTGCTGCAGTCTGAAAGTGGTCATCTGTGTGTTGGGCCTGGAGACTCTTTGGAGCATCTCCAGTGCGGGTCAAACTTAGCTGGCACTTTGGCAGGCTTCGACCACTTTGTACAAGTTAAAAGGTGATCTGTGTTTGCTTGCTACTCATGTTGGACTTGGAGGTACTTGGAAGAGGCTATACACTAAAAGCTGAGGCCAGCTGCCACTTTCCCTAGTCTTGTGGTTGCTTAGTACAAGCTGTTAAAGGACAAGACCGGTTGCCACTTATGCCAAGCTTGGGGCCACTTGGTGGGATTCACAATGCAAATCAAGCTTGGTCGCTGCTTGTGCTGGGCTTGAGGTCACTTGGCTGGAGCTACAATGTACATCGAGGCTGACTACTATTTGTGTGGAAGTTTTGTGGAACTTTGCTATTTGTGTGGGGGGTTTGTGGAACTTTGAGAGATTCTTTAGCATGAGTTGAGGGCAGCCACTCTTTGTCTGTGGCTTTTGGACTTCTCAGAGAGTCTGAAATGTGAGCCAAATGCAGCTGCCACTTGTGTGAGGTTTGCCGACCTTCAAGAGAGTCTGAGGCACTAGCTGATGGCAGCCACCAGTTATGCCAAACTTCAGAGCCACTTGGGAGATGCTACAAAGTAATCTTCAGTTGGTTGCCACTTAGGCTAGGTTTGGAAGTTCTTGGGAGAAGCTGCAGCGTGAACCGAGACGGGCTGGCATTTGTGCCAGGCTTGAGAGTCTTCAGTGGACACTACCATGCGAGAAGACTCCAGCTGCCAGTCGTGATGTGCTCAGATATGCTTGGTTAGAACTATACTCCAGGCCACGACTGGCTGCCTCTTACAACAAGCTGTGAGCTACTTGATGGGATTTACAATACAGGTTAAAACTGGTAGTTGGCTGTTCTGGGCTTTGGGACACTTGGCAGGAGCTAAAATACCTGCAATGGCTACTGCTTGTGTGGCATTTGTGGATCTTTGAGAGACTGTAGCATGAGCCCAGGGTAGCTATCATCTGTGCGAGGTTTGCAAACTTCTGAGAAAGTCTGCAGTGCAAACTGTAGGCAGCCACCACTTGTGTGAGGTTTGTAAATTTGGGAGAAAGTCCGCCTCATGGGCTAGGCAGGTTGCTTGTTTGGAGAAGTTGCCATGAAATGTTTGGCCAGGGGAGCAAGGAGGGTGGTGCAGAATCACAGGGAGTCGCCAGGACAGGGAGAAGTGTTAACCAGGTTAGTGGAGAGAACACGTTTGGTACCCACCTGTGCAGGGCCAGCTGAGTGGCAAGAGAATTCAACCAAGTAACAATGACACATGCCAGAACTTCCTTCCTCGGAGATTTGCCCCAACCCCTGCCTTTTAAGTCCTCCCCTTGACATTCAATTAAGGTCTACCTCCTATGTTCCTGGCACTTTCTGAGCTGCACTGGAACTTAGAAGGAGTGAGTTTGTGCTTGGATCCTTTAAGAGCAGCGTATCTATCTCCCACAGCTTTTGTCTCTCAAATGCAATCTCTGCTGGTTTTCACAGACAGATATTATGGGGATTCCTCTTCATGTCACTGGTTACCTGGACTGGCGAGCTGGGTGTGGGCCTGGGATCCCCCACTTCTCAGTGTGGGTGGGGGATTCACTATTGAGCTTCCTCTCCTGTTTTATAATCACCACCCTGTGGGTGTGGACCTGCAGGGTCCACATATTTGCCTCTACTACCAGTTTCAACATGGCTTCTTCTTAATATTCTTAGTTACAGGAGTTCTGTTCAGCTCCTCTTCAAGTAGCTCTCAATGTCTGTTTTTCCATAATTTAGTTGCAATTTCAATGTGCTTATTGGAAGAGGTGAGCTCATAGTATACCTACTCTGCCGTCTTGTCCAAAATCAGGCTTATTCTTCTTAGTTTGCATGGAATTCTTTTTTCTACTATTTTATTTTTTTACATATCTACATCATTATTTATGAAGTAAATTTCTCATAGAATATAGATGGGATGATTTTGGTTGGTATTAATTTGACAGTCTCTGTTAGATGGGCCATTTATATTAAATACAACTATTTATAACTTAAGATTTAATTATGCCACTTTACTATTACCTTTCTTTTAGTTGGCTCCTTTTTTGTTCTGTTAAATCTCCTCTGCTTACCTGTGTGTTAGTTGAATTTTTAAAATATTTTCGTTTGAGATTGGCTCAAGAGAAATTAGCCATCTGAATACTACACCAAAAATATTCTAGAAATCGAACAGATTTTTAGGGACCTGGAAGACTGTAATAAAAGATCTAATGTTTTTGCACTTGGCTTATTTCTTCAAAGGGAGAGTAATGGAGAGTATCTGGGAAAGCATTCAAAAAATATTTTTTGAAAATTCTCCAAATTTGTTAAAAGACTGAAGTCTACGGACTAAAGAAGTTTAGGGAAATCCAAACAAGATAAACTTAATAAATCTCTGATAAGTTACATCATAGGCAAAATTTTAAAAATTGAGGAGTGATGTCACCAAGATGGCAGAATAGCAGATCACCAGCCCGCATCCCCCAAAGAAACAAATATTTCTCAGCCATCCATAGACCAAAATGACTTTGTGGTAGCTTTAAAATCTATGCAGAAGGTTGTGAAATCCCAGCGGAACCCAAGACTAAGGATGACTGCTTTCTGAAGGGAAAAACACACAGCAATGGTAGGCCGAACCATGGACTCTGCTATGGACAGAAAGAAGTCCTACCCTTCTCTTAACTCAGGTGTAGTTTTTCCCTTATGCGATCCCTTTGCCAACCAGGAGGAGCCATGACCATCTGTACCATCGGTAATAGGCTTGAGAATCGTGGACCCAACTATGTTCATTAAAGCAGTTCATAACTTGAGTGTAATAGCACTCTCTCAGAATCACAAGTCAATACTGTATGCACAGTGGACCACCCAAGAGACCCAGTAGAAATCACAACTATAGGTGTTCCCATAACAGGGATGTAGACCTCAGACAGGGTTGTACATGAAGCAATCCTGTGAACAGGCTTCAGTCCTCTGGGACAGCAATTATGGAGGCAATCACTTCAGTTTTGAGCAAGAGAGGTGTTCGCCAGCTACAATCATTCTGCGCAGACTGGATGATGTTTCAGTTCTTTCAAAGTTACATCAGCATAAGGCTCCCTGGATCTCAAACATCAGGCAACCATAATGCCCCAAGAATATTAATAAAGCTCCTGTAATCAATACTAAAATAAAATGGAGACCCATGAACTGCTTCAATAATAAAACAATACTTATAAAGGAGCTCAGTGAGCAGCAAAAGAACACAGGTAGATAACTAAAACTCAGGAAAACAAGATACACAAAATGAGAAATTTTCAAAAGAAACAGAAAATGTAAGATAGAATCAAAAATAAATCCTGGAGGGGAGCTGAACTAAAAATATACAATAGAGACCCACCTTGAGCATCTGTCTCACCGAGGAGGGGTGTCAATAGAGGGGCCTGAAGCTAGAGCCCCAACTCCCCACCTCACAGCTCATCCCACACCCCACCACCCTAGGAGTGCAGGACCCTGAGGAGCTTCATGTCCATGAACAAAATTTTAACAGGTTTGCAGGTCGTGCCAGTTTATCTCTTAAAAAAGATGTGGGAGAGACAAGAGAAAGATGGTGGCAGAGTAAATAGCAGTGTGGTCTGCCTGCTCCCATCGCGGAAGGACTTGGAGTATACACATGGAGCAGAGAGTGAGTGAGAGCAGCTTTCAGAGAGGGCGAACAGGGATGGGAGTGTGGGAACAGCGTGGGAGAGGCCAGTAACCATGGCCTGCACTCTCCAAGCAGAGTCACTGGGCTTCGTAGCCCAGCACCTCTGATGTACCAAAAGGGGCAGCTGCTGACCGGCTCATTAGCCGGGAGCTGCTTGGAAACTGCACTACCACCGTAGGCGTCCTGACCAGCGACATCCGGGAATGGAGTCAGCCAGAAGGTTTGGTGAAACAGTCGGAGGCACAGGAACACAGAGGCCAGCCCTGACTGCAAGGAACTGTGTGGATTAAGACTTGGTAGGGACCCCCGGGGCGGGCAGCCCTGCGCCCATGGGCGCATGCGCACAGAGGCTCTGCCAGACACAAATGCAGAACTGAGCTACAGAGAGGGATGCACATGGGGGAAACCTGAGGGACAACCTGGGATTTGGTAGGGACCATGGTCTGGCAGCCCTGTACCCACGAGCATGCACACACAAAGGTTCTGCCAGAAAAAACACAGACAGACCAGTGCTGCACTTTGGAAGCCACACAGAGACTTTTTTGGAAAAGGAGAGGAAAAAAGGCCCAAGACTGGGCAAGGACTATGGGCATGCACACCAGCTCATCGGCAGAGTAGAGTTGCTAAACAAAAATGAAGAGCACTACAGGGTACCACAGAACCAGTGGAGGGGGAGACCCCAACTCAGTGCAGGTCATAGCAGAGAGCTGTGGCAGACTCACGAGCGAGAGAATAGCAGCCCTAGAATTTAGCTATATCTCCTCACAGACAGAGAGCCGGAAAGGAAGATATGAAACCCATGGAACTCTGACCAGGGCCAGATCCAGAAAGAGATGAAAGCAGTAAAAACCAGATATTACTGGGGAAAATTCCACCATGGTATTTTTCGTGAGTTATTTTTTGTCCTCTCAGTTTATGCATTTTAAGTCACTATATCAGTTGTTATATTATAGTTTATTCCAAACATCATATGTTGCTCCCCCCTTGTATTACCCCACCTTAACCTCCGATCTCCTCTTCTTACTTTGGTCTTAAATTCTATCTTCTCTCCTATTTCTCTCATTCTGTAAGCTTAAATATGAAAAAAAATATTTTCCTCTCTTAGCATGGTTTTCACTCCTCATTCTTAGTATATCATCTCAGATTCACTTCCCTCACCTTTGGGCATCTCTTAAACTTTTCTTTCTTTCTTTTTACCCTCTTAGTCCCATCCCACTTATATCAACCATAGCCCAAAGGTTGTACTGGGGGAAAGCTCTTTCTTTGGTCTGTTTCCTACCTTCTCTCCCTCTTATTCTTATTCTTCCTTATGGTTTTTGTTTGCCTTGTTCATGCTCCCTCTTGCACTAAATATATAACATATAACTTCTGTATAAACGTAATACTATACACTTCCACTCTCTCACTTCATTCTACCCTCTCTGTCCCTTTTTCAACATACAATGTAAATATTACTTACTGTCTCACATTGCCGTGTCCCTACTCACTACTATTATTACTCCTCCACTTTCCCTCTCAAAAGTCATCTTCCTTTCAGTTAGCCAACTCTTATCTGCTTTTCCTTTAGTATAATAGTCTTAATCTCTTTACATCTATGTTAATGCTACCTCATTTGCTGCTGCTACAGTGATTATGGGTGGGGGATCTTTTGAGGGCATGGGTTTCTTGCCAGGGTTGTTTGTTTGTGTTTTAACATCATCTCCACAAAAGAATTGAACATGTGGTGGGAAGAGTGACTCTCAACTAGTGAGAGGAAAGGTTCCCCAAAAGAGCAATAGAACAACCACAAACACTGAAATACCACCAGACAGCCTAAACACACAGCATAAAGGGAATTCCAAGAGCATCAAGCTCAGGAGATCGAAGAGACTGCAACACTGAATCCCCCAGGTCTCCTATTACAGAAGGTCATACCATGAAGGCAGGAAGTCAAAGCAGACAAATCTAAGAAATAAAAACAAACAAGAAGAGGCACCTAAAATGGGGAGACAAAGAAACAAACCCCCAATGGGAACAAATAAAGGAGGAATAGCCAGAAAAAGAGCTAGATGAAACAGAGGCGAGCAAACTATCAGACATGGAATTCAAAAGAATGGTTATAAGGAAGCTCAATAAACTTGACAAACTCAGAGAAAACTACAACGAACTCCAAGGGAATTGCAGAAAAACTCCAGGGAAACTATAAAGAACTCCAGGGAAGCTATAAGGAACTTACTGAGAACTACGCCAGCATTAAAAAGGACATAGAAACTAGTTATAAGAGCCAGGAGGAAATGAAGAATACAAGTTATGAACTGAAGAACACAGTAGAAGGAATCAAAAGCAGGCTAGAAGAAGTAGAGGATTGGATCAGCGAGCTGGAGGACAAGGTAGAAAAAAATTCCCAGACAGTGCAACGGCAACAACAACAACAACAACAACAAAACACTGAAAAAGAATGAAGAAGGTATAAGAGAGCTTCAGGACAACATGAAACATAACACTATCCATATCATAGGGATACCAGAGGGAGAAGAAGGGGAGCAAGGGATAGAAAGCGTGTTTAAAAAGGGAATGACAGAAAACTTCCCTGACTTGAGGAGAGGAAGACATCATGCAAGTCCAAGAAGCACAGATGGTCCGAATGAAGATTAACCCAAAGAGGCTCACGCCAAGACTCATCGTAATTAAAATGGCAACATTCAAAGGCAAAGAGAGAATCCTAAAGGCAGCAAGAGAGAAACAGTCAATAACACACAAAGGAGCTCCAATAAGACTATCAGTGGAATTCTCAACAGAAACACTACAAGCCAGAAAGGGATGGCAAAACATATTTCAAGCAATGAAAAACAAAGGCCTACAACCAAGACTGCTCTACCCAGCGAGGCTCTCAGTCAAGATGGAAGGTCAAATAAGGAGTTTCCCAGGCAAAAGAAAACTAAAAGAATAAACTTCCACCAAACTGGCATTGCAAGAGATGCTAAAGTGACTGGTTTAAGAAGGTGAAGGAAAAGAGAAAGAGAGAAGAAGAAAGGTACAAAGGGGGGGGGGAGCACAATGAATAAGTAACTATCTATAATAACCTTAAAAGTAAATAGATTAAATGTTCCAATAAAAAGGCATAGGGTAGCTGAGTGGATAAGAAAACATGACCCACATATATACTGTCTACAAGAGACCCACCTCAGAACAAAAGATCTACACAGACTAAAAATGAAGGGATGGAAAAAAGTATTTCAAGAAAACAGACATAAAAAAAAAAAGCGGGGATAGCAATACTTATATCAGACAAAATAGATTTCACAACAAAGGCCATAAAGAGAGACAGAGAAGGACATTTCATAATACTTAAAGGAACAACACATCAAGGAGATATAACCCTGGTAAACATATATGCACCAACATAGGACCACCCAAATATATAAAGAAAATCTTGCAAGACTATGAGGAGAGTATCAACAGCAACACAGTCATAGTAGAGAATTTTAACACCTTGTTATCACCAGTGGACAGATCTTCAAGCAAAGAAGCACCAAGGATATTGAGGCATTGAACAACACTCTAGGTCAAATGAACTTAGTTGATATATATAGAGCCTTTCACACCAGAGAAGCAAAATATACATTCTTGTCAAGTGCACATGGAACATTTTCAAAGAGAGACCACATGGTAGGACACAAAACAAGCCTCAACAAATTCAAGAAAATTGAAATTATATCAAGCATCTTCTCAGATCACAATGGCTTAAAATTGGAAATCAACCTCAAGGGAAAAACTCAAAAACACTTAAACACGTGGCGAATGAATAACATGATATTAAGTAATGAATGGGTTAACAATGACATCAAGGAAGAAATCAAGAAGTTTCTGGAAACAAATGATGATGAATACACAACAGCCCCAAACCTATGGGACACAGCAAAATCAGTCCTGAGAGGGAAGTTCATAGCAATACAGGCTTACCGAAAAAGGACAGAGGAATCCCCAATAAAAAATCTAACCCTACACCTACAAGAACTAGAGGAACAACAACAAACAAAGCCCAGAGTGAGAAGAAGGAAGGAAAACATCAAGACCAGAGCAGAATTAAATGACATAAAGACTCAACAAACAATTCAAAACATCAATAAAACCAGGAGCTGGTTCTTTGAAAAGACAAACAAAATTGACAAACCTTTAACCAGGCTCATCAAGAAAAAAAGAGAGAGAACCCAAATGAACAAAATCAAAACTGAAAGAGGAAAAATCACAACTGATACCACAGAAATACAAAAAATTATAAGAAATTACTACAAACAACTATGTGAAAAGAGATAGGAATGATATGAAACCTGGATGAAATGGACAAATGTCCGGAAACATATCATCTTCCAAAACTGAATCAAGAAGAAACAGGAAGCCTAAGTAGACCAATAACCAAGTGTGAAATTGAAGCAGTAATCCAAAAACTCCCGGCACACAAAAGCCTTGGACTGGATGGCTTTACAGGTAAGTTTTACAACACATTCAGGGGAGAACTAACTCCTATCCTTCTCAAACTACTCCCAAAAATCCAAGAAGAGGGAAGACTCCCAAAATCTTTCTATGAAGCCAGTACTACCCCAATTCCAAAACCAGGTCAAGACACAACAAAGGAAGAAAACTACAGGCCAATATCGCTGATGTACATCGATGCTAAAATCCTCAACAAAATATTGACAAACCGGATCCAGCAGCACATTAAAAAGGTCGTCCACCACGAGCAAGTGGGATTCATCCCAGGCATGCAAGGATAGTTTAATATTCACAAATCAATAAACATAATGCACCACATAAACAAAACGAAAGACAAAAAAAAAAAAATCACATGATCATATCCATAGATGCTGACAAAGCATTTGATAAAGTAAAACACCCATTTTGATGAAGACACTCAGAAAAATGGGAATTGAGGGAGCATACCTCGACATAAATAAAGGCCGTATACGAGAAACCTGAAGCCAACATCGTATTCAATGGGCAAAAACTGAAACATTCCCCCTAAGATCAGGAACAAGACAAGGATGTCCACTTTCTCCTCTCTTATTCAACATAGTTTTGGAAGTCCAAGTTACAGCAATCAGAGAAGAAAAATAAATAAAAGGCATCCAAACTGGAAAAGAGGAAGTAAAGCTATCATTATTTGCAGATGACATGATAGTGTACATAGAAAGCCTTATAGATTCCACCAAAAAACTACTCTGCCTAATAAGTGAATTTGGCAAAATAGCAGGGTACAAAGTCAATATTCAGAAATCAAAGGCATTTCTGTACACCAACAATAAAATGTTAGAAATAGAAACTAGAAAAAAACCCATTTGCTATAGCAACAAGGAAAATAAAGTACTTAGGAATAAACTTAACCAAGAAGGTAAAAGACCTGTACTCGGGAAACTACAGAACACTGAAGAAAGAAATTAAGGAAGATACTGATAAATGGAAGCATATACCATGTTCACGGATGGGAAGAATCAACATCATTAAAATGTCCATACTACCCAAAGCAATTTATAGATTTAACACAATCCCTATTAAAATATCAACGACATATTTCACACACCTAGAATAACTACTTCTAAAATTTATAGGGAACCAAAAAAGACCACGAATAGTTGCAGCAATCTTGAGGAAGAAGAACACAGTAGGAGGACTCACAATGCCTGATATCAAACTGTACTACAAAGCCACGGTGATCACGACAGTCTGGTACTGGCATAAGAACAGAAATATAAATCAGTGGCACATAGAGAGCCCAGAAATAAACCCACGTCTCTATGGTCAACTAATATTTGACATATGGGGAAGAAACATAAAATGGAGTGAAAAGAGCCTCTCCAACAAATGGTGCTGGGAGAACTGGACAGGGACATACAAAAAAATGAAACTAGACCACCAACTTACACCACACACGAGAATAAACTCAGGATGGATCAAAGACTTAAATGTAAGCCGTGACACCATAAAAGTCCTAGAGGAAAACATAGGCAGGGAAATCTCAGATACTCAATGTAGCAACATTTTCACCAACATATTTCCTAGAGCAAAGAGGAAACAAATGGGAGCACATCAAACTAAAGAGTTTCTGCTCGGCAAAAGAAAACATCAGCAAGATGAAAAGTGAACCAACCATATGGGAAAACATACTTGCCAATGTTACCTCAGACAAGGGTTTGATCTCCAAAATATATAAAGAACTTATAAGGGTTGGTGAAATATGGGGTGGTCTTCGGGCTTCACTTTAAAACTGGATTCTCTTTTCTATCCTAATGGCTTGGACATAAAGGGCCCAGAGGTGTGTGTGTGGGGGGGGGACTAAAATACTCCCCTCAGCCCAAAATTAGTACAGTGGACAAAAGGGCTCCGGACAGGTGTGATGTGTCTTGCACACCCTCTGTGAAAAAAGCCTTTTTCTTTTTCCTAAAGTGGCACATGGAAAAATTGTCTTCGGTAAAGATTTATTTCATTTACTTACAGCACATGGGCATGAGGACTAAGGGAGTAGGAGGTGAGCAGATTGGAAAGGTGCCTGGCAAGCACACAGTAGGTCTGCAATAAATATTAGCCAAGCAGGATTTCTTGGGCTGTATCCTGAGCCCCATTCTCTCTCCTCCCTAAACCCTTCCTCTCACTTCTATTCTCTCCCAGAACTTTGACTTCTTCTGTAATGATTCCCAAATGTATTTGCAGCATGGAACTCTTTCCTGAGTTTCACATTCCTGTAGCCATATGTCCCTTGTTAATAATAAATATAAAGTTTATGAATAAACCATGTTGATTGCTAATAAGCCCTCTTCCCTTAGAAGCAGCACTTACAAGAATGTTCTTGACTTTTTATTTGAGCCAGTCCAAGTTTATTTATTTGAACAGTCCACTTCAACACAGGTGTCCAGCTCTAGTTGTAAACTGGGAGAGGAGCATGAAAGGTTGGGGAAGGAAATTAACAGTGTGTGTAGGACTGCCTCTGAATTTCTGCTTGTTATCCAAAGCAGGTGTATATTCAAAGATAGCTCTACCCTTCAACCCTTATCACCTTCCTACCACAAAGTCATGAACACTGGGATTGTTGAGAGTGTGGTCAAACATGTGATCTCAAGGACCCTGACAACAGGCTATAAATGCTCCAGAACAGGAGACATATTCTGGTGATAAATAGCTACCTGGCACTTTGTTAAGGCTCCACATGCCTTAACCCACTTAAACATCATTATCAACTCCAAGGTGAGTGCTGACAATAGTCACATTTTCAGGTGGGTTCACGCTGGAATAGTAAAAGTTGCTCAAGATTACACAGCTAGAAAGTAGAGGAACAAGAATATGAACACGTACTGTCATACTCCAGAGCCTCACTCTGTTCATCAAGGTTCCTTAACCCCAGCACGAGTGACATTTGGAGCCAGAAACCTGTGCTGTGGAGGACCTCCTGTACACTGTAGGATGTTTAGCAACACCACTGGCCTCTACCCACTAAATGTCAAAAGCAAACCCCAAGTGGTGACAATCAAAAATGTCTCCAACATTGCCCAATGCCTCCTAGGGAGTAAAATTACCTCCCATTGAGAATCCCTGCTATAGATGGGAGTGGGCTAGTTTAGAGATTAAATAAGTTGCCGATCAATGATAACTAGTAAAGAGTCCAACCTGTATTCAAACCTAGCATGACTTGATGCCATATATTATGGCATATTAATCAATATGGCAGAAAAAACAAGAGCCTCCTCCACCACCACCCCCCAAAAAAAGAAAGAAAGGAGGAATAAAAGAAAATAAATAAGATGATTCTTTTCAAATGATTTGCTTTTGTTTAAAGCAAAAGAAAGAGAACAGAAGTAGTCCCTAAAGACTGTTAAAGAAACAGACTGTCAAAGATTGTTTTAAGAAAAAGAGTCTCTAATGTACTTAAACTTAACTAAGAGTACGCAGGAACATTCTATGAAGCAGTGTTTCCCAGACTCAGCTGTGTATTATAACGTCCCAGGGAGCTTTAAAAATACTGATATGAGTCCCAGCCCCAGGAGATTCTCCTTTAATTGGTCTAGGATGTGGCCAGTGTTCAGGGATTTTTAAAGCTCTCCATGTGTTGCCCGCATGAATCCAAAGCTAAGAACCACTGCTATAAACAATTAAACTAACCTTATCAATTATGCATATTAAATTGATTATATTTCTTTAGCTTAATAGAAAACCAAATGGTTACTTAATAAACTGACTGTGTACACTATTCTCAACATCCATTGAGCTACTGATCATCAAATTTGTAGACATCCATAGCATTCTATAGCCAGAAGGGAAGTATTCTCTAGTTCCTAACCTTTGGGCCATCTAGCCTCCCATCATTATTTGCAATAGAAAATGAGCAAAAAAACTTGGAAAGGATATTTGTTATTTCATAATTTTTACAACATCGTAAAAACAAATTTTAGTTATTGGATAAAATCTGGTTTAGAATGGTTTTGAGGCTCTAAACATTCTTTTTATTATTCCAATATGTTTGACTGAGTGGTTTTTTCTAAAAGTTAACCTTGTCTCTACTATCATGAATAATCTAGAACTCAGTAGATGCATCAGTTTCTAATATGTGATTTATTCAGATGACAATAGGGCCTTATAGGTTTTCGTTAAGATAGTCTTCAAACTATGGAAATGATAACCATTTTTCTCAGCGAGCTTTCTGTCACAAAGACCAGGGAATCTTGTCTAATATGAACATAACCCTGCTGTTCACTCCAAGTATACTTCTTTTCCTTCCCTGGGCAATCTACACCTGCACATAAGCAATAAAACAGTGTGTGCGTTCTGATCATTTCTCCAATACCGATGACCTTTTCTAATCACACTGGACAAAAACTTGTCTAGCAATTTGCATTGATTCTTAGAAGACGGTCATTTCTCAAACACGCATCTAAATGTAGGTCATTTCTCACATACTGATCCATGGAATCTGCAAGGTTCTTCAGAATTAAACAAAAGAAACCAAAAATTATGTCCCGTTACAAGTTATCTTTCAATCACTACTCTGAAGATTAAGGGGTGGGTTTGCTTATTCTGTTTTGTGGTTTTTGCCCATTTTGTTGGGGCTTTTTTGGAGTAAGAAGAAGGCTGGGAAGTATAAAAACCTTTCCCCAGCCCTGTAAGTTTATAAATACCTTTCAAGAGTTGGATGGAGCTCAATAAGCTATGGTAGAAATGCTCTTCAAAAGAGTCTATACTTCCGTAATGGCTACCATTACATTGGAGCCTTACTTTAGACACCAGAACTCAAAATAGCACTGACTCTGGGTAGCAGCAATATCTGAATTTATCTAACACCTAGATTCCCAGAGAGTTATGTGTAACTTAATTACATTTAATTCTGTTTTACTTATACAAACGGTCCACTATATCCTGCAGTTAACTCTTTCATTTAAAACAGATGAGGGCAGAGAGCACAAATGCTTACTTCTTTTGAGTCTCCATTGCATCTATTAACCTGGTCTATGTTTAAAATATGCTTTTGTGTTCAAAATACGTGCTATTTCTTGGTTGTCAGAGGTAAATGATTCTTGCATCACAAATGATTATTCTCTAATTTCTGCTTTTCCTTGTTCCATTGCTCCTTCTAAACTAGAGAGAAATTTAGACCAGGATAAAGCCTATGAATGGAAAGGATGAAGTGACAAGGAAAAAGAATGGTGCAGATGTGAGCGTGGGTTTTTTGATGACTGTTGATTACTTGACTCTGGCTTTCAGTTTCCATCGATTGGTTGGGGTCGACTGGATTGACTACCATTATGCTTTGTTTCTGAGAGTGAGCATTTTATTTTCCGTGCAGCAGCATGCCCCTCGTGCATAGGTCATTTCCCTGAGACCTCAAGTATCCAGGAAACAGTCAAGAGCTAGGAAATAAGTCTGAACACTTCTGAGCATCCAAAATAGATATGGCCATTTCCCCACTGTCCAAAACCTTACATAAAGTGGTAAGCCCTTTAGAGCTCCCTGCACGTAATTCTCGTAAACTGAACTGTGTGAGTTTCTAACGAGGCATGTTAGAAGCAGCACATTTCTTAGGAGGTTCGCAAGAATAAGGCTGCCAAAGCCTGAGACACTGGCAACCACGAAATGGCACCTGAGAGACAGCAAGAGAGAAAAAGACCAAACAACAGCAACAAGATAGAAAACCTGACAAAACAAGAATCAAGGAATCAAAACTCAGATATCTGATCATGCCTTGTAGAGGCAAATAACCCTATAGTTGGACTGCATGTAAGGGCAACATTGTATTCTAATGGGGAGAGATTGAGTCATGGTGACAAAACTGAGAAAGCCAAGAGTAAGATACACCCAGGAAACTGTTGGAGGGGGCAGAAAAGTATGCAATATGCTTTAGATCTATAGCCAACATCGTTTTGCAGTTGTTTTTGTGTTTAAGTGAGCGAAGATCATGGGGGGAAATGATATCTTAATTCTTAACCAGTTAACAGTTTTTAACGAAAAACCCATTCTTATTTAAATGATTTAAATAAGTCATTTAAATATGCCACATCCTCCGTAACATGCTGGATACATTAGGCATTACTGTATTTCGAGCAAAGCATGAAAATCTCTTTAGAAGTGTCGTGTTCTACGAAGTGTCACCATTACAGCAATGGAAGGAGAGACAGAGAGAGAAAGAGATACAGAGAGACAGAGATTCCAAGTTCTGTCAGGGTTATTACAGTTCCATCTTCCTTGCGTTTCTTTTCCAGCCACATGTGCTTTCCATTTTGACATAGTTACTAACACAATATTTAATTCATTCTGCTTTTATTTTATTTACTATCCACCAGACTTATCTTTCCATGTACCTCCATAATAGTCACAATTTTCATTTTGATGGCTGCCATGTTCCTAAATTGCTTCCAACTTCACTAATTATCCATAAGAACTAGTGTAATAAATAAACATCTATACATATATAGCTATTATGTGCTTTTGTAGTTCTGAATTACAAATGTACCTAAGGTAGAGTAAGAAACGTACCTGAAGAGTGACCAGCTTTACAAGACTGTGGTAAAAATAAGGTCAAAACACTAATCAAAGCCCTCCTCCTAAGATTAGCAGTAATCTAACCCCTGGAGATCTGTTCTCCCACTGCTCTGCATTGCCCAAGATCCTGGGGATTCATTCAAATTCTTCACTGAGAGAAAACTAGGTACTTACCACCATCTGGCAGACACTTCGTGACACTGCTTCAGTTAGTCCTGTACCGTGGCCCCGACGACCCCATGCACCTCATGGGCAACATGCACGGCTCTTATACTGGGAACACTCCTTGCCCACCTGTGAAGGGGGCCCGGTGGGCATTAGCATTCCTCTACTAACAGAAGAACACAGAGAAGCTCTGAGAAGTGGTTCCCTGACCAAGGCGTCACAACCAGTAAGGGACAAAGGCAAATGTTTCATCCCCTAAAACAAACCGTTGTCCATTTCATCACATGATCTCATCATGCCAAGCAAAATCTGAAAATATTGGTGGGGGGGCACTATTCACCTGATTTTTTAACTGTGAGGGACACACTGTACCATATATATAGGTCTGCTTCTGTATCATAACTTTTAAAATATCTTGTGAAAACAGAAAACATACCATATGTGAAATGATGCTCCAAAACACCCTTACACATTATTGGGCTCAAATAATTTTAGTCAGTTGAAATTAACAGTGTTATTCTTTTCCTTTTCATTGAATATATTGGGGTGACACTGGTTAACAAAATTATACAGGTCTCAGGCGCACGGTTCTACAGCACATCATCTGTACACTGTATTGTGTGTTCACCACCCCAAGTCAAGTCTCCTTCCATCACCAGGTACCCTCTTTGCCCTCCTCCACCTCCCTAGACCTTCTCCCCCTTGGAAATCACACTGTTGTTGGTGTCCATGAGGTTTTTTCCTCTCTCCTATTTGCTCAGTCCCTCTACCCAGCCACCCAACCACCCCCAGACAGCTGTCATCCTGCTCTCCATCTATGAGTCTGTCTCTATTTTGCTTGTTAGTTCAGTTTGTTCATTACATTCCACATAAGAGTGAAATCGTATGGTAATACTTAGAGATTAACATAAAAAACAACGTGAAAGAATCGAGTTGGAAATGCAGTCTCCAAACAACACATTATGGAACTTCAGATGTGTAGTTACACTCATTTCCATGTGATGATATGTCACTGCAGCCTATGGCTGTGAGATGAATTCACTTCCTATTTGCTTTTGAAAGTGTTTCTCCAGCAATAACTCTGTATAGCTGAGCCCTCTGCTGGATGGAAATGGGTACCACTTTGTGGAGCTGTGCAGAGATGTGGTGTGTTATAATTCCATCTATTTAGGCAGAAATTTTCATTACTTGAAGTCTGAGTAATATTTCATAAATTAGTTGGCTCCATCCCATGCCATTCCTCACTCATCTTTATAAGTTACCGGTAAAGAATCTCATCTACTGAAGATTCAAAATACTGTTAACGATTAGGTCAGTACTGTTTATCTGCTGATACTGACTTGTTACTTCCAAAAAAAGTACTCATGAATTAATATAATAACATAAATACAGATTAATCTTTTTGGAGTCTCCCGTGGTTCAAGAAAATGCATCATGAAGCCTCTCATTAGAGTATTTAAGTTTGCAAATATCCAAAGAACCACAAGTATCATCCCATTTAATTTCATTGGGCCATTAAGCAAGTGTTCATTCCCAGGTGGTATGCTATGTTTCAAAGACACAGAACCAAATAAGGCATAGCCCCAGTTCTCAGGAGTTTTACCATGGAACAGAAGATGCTGAGAAGGAAATGGACAATTGTGGAGTAACACACGTCATGAACACTGGGCATAGCTCAGATGCCCCTTCATTGAAGGACTTGCTTCAGCCTCAGAAAGCCACCTCACCCAACACCATGCCCCCTTCCCGGGGCTCCTGTCCAGTGACTGCTGCCTATGAGAGAACAAAGGCCCTGACATCTCAGTCTAACTTGGACAACTGAGAAAGGCCATTTTAGCTCCTGAGATGCCTGCGGGTTCCACAGAGGCTGTTGTTAGGCCACATCCAAGTTCAACTCTTCTCTCTAGCCCAGTGCTTCTCAACTGGGGGTGATTTTGCAGCCCCCCTCCCCCAGCCGCATACTTGGCAATGTGGAAACAGTTCTGGTTGTCACAACTTGGGGAAGGAGAGTGGTGTGTGGGTGCTACTGACATCCAGAGGGTAGAGGACAGGGATGCTGCTAAACGTCCACAATTAGCAGCCCCACCGTAAAGCATTACCCATCTAGGTCAATATGCCAGCAGTTGAGAAATCCTGTCTACCCAGTCCTGCTTCTTTCATTTCCCTTTCATAGGTGTTGGCCCCGAGGTCATTCCTTAATAAACATCCTGCACACTAAATTCCGTTGTTGAGTCAGCGTTTGGAGGAACGGTTACAAAAGGATCTATAACAAGAACCCATTTTGGTTTTATATGTGTGTATATAAGCAAGAGAGTGGCATGTATGTGTTGAAATGTATTAGTATAACACAAACCTGGAAGGACATACTCTAAAGATGAAGAGCCGGTATTTTACAGTAATGGGACCGTGTCTTGTTTCCTTTTGTGCTTAAGTGCCTGGTTTCTGAGATTTGTGTATTTCTTCTTGTGATCTGTTCTGTGCAGAGAGCACATGTTACTTTTGCAACTTGGGGAGGGAAAGTGGGGTAATTGCAAAGAAAGAGGGCATGGCCAATAGTATCAAACATTGCAGAGAGGCCAAATAATGCCAGATAATAGCTAGGAAGAAGCCAGCAGAGAGCCTCGGGGAGGTGGCTGTAGAAGGCGAGGGAATCAAAGTAGGTCGTTTTCTACAGCAGTAGGACCACAAAGAGAAGTTGAAGAATAGAAGAGTAAGGTGCAGGAGATGAAAAGTCGACCAAACCGATTGCCAAGATCAGAGCCTGGACGAGATTGATGCAGACACAAAAGGAGCTGGGGAGAAGACATGTGCTGATGTAAGACAGAGGTGTGTAATTGGGCAAGGTGCGTGTGAGGGCGTGGGTTTGGATGCCAAGAACACAAGAATGGATTGGCCCAGGCAGAAGCCAAGAGCCCTCTTCTTCTAAAACAAGACGCACGGTCATTACGGAGTTCAGATGGCAACACATTTTGAAGTGATAAATTCTGCAACTGGTCATCTTCAATTTTTCAGTAGGAGGTGAGGTCGTCCACTGAAAGAGCGTCTGGGTGGCGGGACAGGAGTTTGCCAGGAAGGTGAAACGGAAGGGAAACGAGCGACCCAAAGCCCTGCCTGAGAGGGCATGCTCCTAGGAAACTTACCTTTCCTTTACCCAGTTTCAAAGTAAAATCTCAGGAGTGTTAGCACTACCGACATCACCGAGGCCAGGGAACGGGCTCCCAACCAGCGCTTCTCTACAACACTCAGGTGGCAGAGGGCTCCCGGAGGGCTCTAAAAGGCCCACCTGGCAGGATCAGCCACACCTGTACATCTCCACGGGGCTTTTGGGCACTCAGTATCACAGTCTGGGATTATTCTGTGCTACTTCCTGCTTTAGGGAACGGTGTCTGAAGATTTCCTTGCCTTGCCGTGGGGTTTCAAGAAGCTGTACAACCTCTCGCCGGGTCTTCTGGCATATCTCAATCTGATCTCCAGCTGCTGGGACTTCTCCAGAGTATAAAAAAGAGGGCATGTCATGCTGCAGCTGGAGCCTCGTTTTCTCCTAGCTCTCCCGGACACACCTGTCCACCCCCAGGACACGCTGATATGAGATCATTGTTAGCATATGGTCTTAATAGAGCGTGGAATTTTTAGGTGCTTTGTTAAAAGAAATGGTTCTCAACTGGGAGTAATTTTGCCTCCATGCCAAGGGGAGATTCGGCCATTTTGCTGAACATCCTACAATGCACAGGGCAGCTTCCACAACGAAGAATGATCTGTCCCCAAATGTCAATAGTGCTGAGGGTGAGAAACCCTGCTTTAAAGAGTTCCTTATCTGCAAGGACCTTTTCTTTTTTAAAATCCTCACTCCAGGATATGTTTTTAGTGATGAGAGAGGGAGACGGAGAAGGAGAGGGAGAGGGAGAGAAGGAGAGAGATTGATTGGTTGCCTCCTGTATGCACCCCGACCAGGAATCAAATCTGCAACCTATTGGTGCAGGGGAGACACTCCATCAACTGGGCCACCCAGCCAGGGCTGCAAGGACCTTTTTAAAGTCTTCCTAAAACCCATATAAGGGTTATTTTTAATTTGAAATTAGTGTCTAAAATAAATCAAAGAAAATGCCAGATGAGAGTGACGAATGGTAGGATTTATAAATGTCCACAAGATGGCACTGAAACACAGACGAAAATTCAATCTTCTCCAGCCTCCATTTCAGAATGCAGTTTCTCACTCACCCTGGTCAGCTTTCTAGGGTAACAAAAGCCCATCCTTTTTCTAAAGGGCTTGTCACTTTTTTGTGCCTAGTGTTCCCTACCACCAGTATTTTCATGCAAGTGAATTAAAATGATTAATGACTAAAACTTAGCCTGGAACATAAAAAGAACAGGGCCACCTACTCGATCAGCTACAGAATTTGCGGGAGAATCTGCTAGCTTCTTGCCTTCTTTTTAGCTTAACATTTAGCTGGACACCTGGCTAGCAGACATTTCCAAGACTCCAGTACCCTTAGGATGGTCAAGTGACAAAGCTCTGGCCACAAGTGGGATTTAAGCAGAAGTGTTGTTGGAGACTTCTGGGTAATACCCTTAAAGAAGTGGTTCTCAACGGGGGGGGGTGACTTTGCCCCTAGGGGACATTTGGCCATGCCTGGGACATCTTTAATGGTCACAACTGGAGGATGCTAGTAACCTGTAGTGGGTAGAGCCCAGGGATGCTGCTAAATATCCTACAATGCACAGGACAGCCCCCCAAACACAGAATTACCCAGCTTCCAATGTAAATTGTGCCCCGGTGGGAAAATGCTACCTCAGAGGAACAGGGCATGCCACGGCTTCCCATACCTCTCTTCCCACTGGCTGTGACGGTACAGTGGTGCACCATCTTGGTCCATGTGGGCCAAGGCAACAAATCAGGGAGCATGAAGCTACAAGATAGGTGGCATCTGAGTCCCTGAGCCAGTGAATCTACCTTACCACTCTGAACACCTTCCACCCAGAGACAGAATATATACACACACACTCATGGCACTATAGTCCACATACTCGTAGTACTCCAGTAACTGCTCTACCTCAAACATATCTACTCTAGACCTGTCTGTTCTGCCTTACCCAGGAGGCCCTTGGCATTTTCTCCCTCCTACTTACCCCTATTTTTCTCATGGTCCTTCTCCCCTGATGTGGCCTCTTCCCTAAGGCAGATATTTCAACAGCCCCCAACTGATTTATCAGCCTCACTCCATACCTGACCTTTCCCAGAAGATACTACACTCCTAACCACTCCCCATACACCCCCACCTCCACCCCCATTCTATCCATAGATATTTCATTTTACCCCACATTCATTTCTTAAACAGAGCAAAACTACTAAAAAATGTCAGTATCATGAAAGAGCAATAAAAAAATCTGGGGAACTGTTCTAGATTGCAGGAGACTAAAAGATGGCAAAACGAAATATATGGATTGTGGATAGGGTAGAAACGAGTGGCAGTAGAGGCCATTATGGGATAGTTAAGGAAAATTGAATATGAATTGCATGTGGAAGAATGTCCTTGTTCCTAGGAGATGCATACTGAAGTATTTAAGATTGAATATCATGGTGTCTGCAACCAACTTCCGAATGGTTCAGCAAAATAAGGATTATTTTATATAATAACTACATATTCATAAGTTTAGTCAGTTGGGTGCTAGATAGATTTTAGATAAAGCAAGATGGCAAAACATTAATAATGGGTAAAACTGGATAAAGGGTCTATGAGTACTCATTGTACTGATTTTCCTTTGGGTTTTATTTTTTCCCAAAATATAAAGGGCTAATAGAACATCACTTGAAGAATGTTTTTCATAATACACGTGCTTCTGCTGTAGTCCAAAACCAAGGAATCAAGACTTTTCCTGGGTGGGACTTGGGAATCTGCATTTTAAAAGTCCTAGCGCCCCAAGTAAGAAACACGCCTGTGAAACTGCATCTCAGACCCGCCTCTGCCTCCTCTGGTCCTGGATTTCCTTCAGAACTTAAACCTTGACACTAGTTATTTTTGACAATGTTGAAAGCAGGTGCAGCTAGGGATTGGGGGTGGTGAGAAGAGCAGTGAACTGAGGATATGTTCGGGAGCACTCCAGTATTTTAAGATGGGCAGACAAGGAGAATTCCATGAGACATCAACAAGGAAGGGCCAGGGAAGTAAGATGGTAGAAATGCCAGGAGTGCACGTATATACTTCAAAAGAGGATAGAGATAGATGACAAGGCATTCTAGGTGCGCCTGCTCTAGAAGTTGCATCAGGATGAGGAAAACTAAGTTGTTACATCAGTTCAGAAATGGGTCATTTGATGCCAGAGTAGATTTTCTTGGCCAGCCCTCTCTTCCTTCCAGTTGCCAGTATGTGCCGTGGGACTGGCTGAGAGAGCCACCTGATATCTCGGACGGGAGAAATTTCTTTTCCAAAAAAAGCAAGGTCTCTGGGAGAGAGATGCTATCAAGCCCCAGAGAGAAAGTTTAGCAGTTAAGGGGGGTTTCCTTTGCTTCTTCCTCCTGCTGAATTCTGGGACGGGATTTATAGTTCTTGGGAGGCAGTGTACAAAACCACCTCAGAGTCACAGAAAATACTCCTGTTTGACATTTGAGAGTGAAGCGGTTGGGGATCATGGAACCTGGAATCTACGGCTCCTAGAATTGGGTGGTAGTGAGAGTGTTAAATACAAGCTGTGAGACTTGACGAAGGGAAGTAAAAACCTACCACTCCTTCACCAATTGACTCCATCACAGCTGGGGTTTTACAGCCCCAGTCATAAGGGGCACCCTTTCTCGCTCTTACTTGCCCCGCTAAGACGTGTGTGGACCCAGGTATGGATAAATCCTCTTCACTTTCAGTGGAGCTCAGTGAGGCATTTTTAAAAATGTAAAGTGAAAGGAAGGATACAAACAGAAGTTAACAAAGGAAGTGAAGAACAGTTGGTCAGGACAACGGTCCATTTGATCCATTATTCCCATAGCAGACGGAGCAACTGCTCCAGAACACAAATCTCACCCTGAAAATGCCAGGCTCAGACCTTTTAAGTGGTTTTCCATTGACCTCAGAAAAGAGTCCAAAATTGTAAATGACACACAAGGCCTTTCTGATACTAGCTGACGTTTGGCTTTGTCACCCATCACTTCTCTTCACCCACTCTACACTCCAGTTACCACTTTTGTATCTGTATGGCCACTGAAATCAAGCACAGTAGTTAAGAGTACAGACTCCAGAATCAGGCTACCAGGCCTTAATCTCAGACGTGAGCAAGACTCTGATCCTCTCTGCCTTCATTTCTTCAGTGACAAAACGAGGCTACCAACAGAGGTGCTTTAAGGATCAGATAAGAGGCCTGCCACAAAGTCAGCACACAATACATGTTAGCTGTTCCTCAACAAACAATGATTGGCTGACTGCCTGTCACGTCCATTTATCCCATGCTACTTCTCACCTAGAGGAAAGGCAGACATGTAAACAGGACATTATCATACGTTGTGATCAAAGTGAGGATAGAGCTGTGTGAGCCAGAGGGAACAACTCGTGGGTTTCCTCCCTCGCACCCTTCCCTCAGCTACATTCATCAAAGGTGTTACTTCAAATTCAACTTTTAGCCAGGCCCTGAGGCTTGAGAAAAGTAAATAATTTCCAATTTAATGCTGGCATTAGAACTTTAGGCACTGGCATAGTCCTACTGCCTGTTAAAATATCAAAATACTTTCATATTGCTTAGCAAATGCCCTGAGCACCTGAAGTGTTCTGGCTCTCGGGAGCACTGACTGGACACCATCAGCGTCCACCCTCGTTCCCCCTATGGCACATGTGTGGCAGCTTGTCCGACACTGTTCTTTTGCTCTCATACCCCACCCCGATGGTAGCAACTCTAGGCACTGTGAGCAAATGGGAATTACCAGTTTGTTCAAGCCAGCATTCATTTGGATATCACCTTGGCTTGCACTTGGGGATACCGCCTGCTCTATGAGTCCTAGGAGCTGTCTCTGTTTGCTTGTTGAGATGCCTGTTGTCTTAGGATAGCCTTTGGCCTTCTTTTGGGCCATGGCCTATGCCTGCAATACTCTTTGGAAACCTGTGCCTATCCACCAGCCTGGCTTCCTTCTAGCCATCTATCTACCCCACGTGAGAGGTTTCTGTTGCCTCCTAAAGGCACCCAATCCATTCTGTCGGTATTACCAGCTCTACGTACGCTAGGACTTATCATGACATGTGGCATTAGGAACATGTCCTGGTATCTATGAAAGAATACAAAGTGAGAGATTTGGAACCAGAGCTATCTGTCCTTGAATCCCAGCTCTACCATTTCTTAACTCTCTGAACTTGAGCAGGGTATTCAGCTTCTCTGGGCCTCAGTTGCCTCACCTGCAAAATCAGATAATACTAATATGTACTTCATAGGGCTTTGGGGAAAATTAAAAGACATAGTAGTGAAAAGCACTTAGAAGAATGCCTGGTACATAGGAAAAGCTCAGTAAATGTTATTATTGCTATTGTTACTATTCTTATTATTTTATATCGAAGCTTTAATGGGCACATTGAGCATATTTTCAAATAGTTTTACCTTGCTTGCCTTTTCGAGTGGCTCAACACCTCCACAAATGTAGGTACGAAAGACATTGATTAGCATGCCAATTTCCAAGGGGAAGAAACTGATGCTCAGCTATATTAAGGGATTAAGTGACATTAAGTGGCAGTGGTGAATGACACATTTTTGACTCCCTATTTTCTGTCATTTTCCCCACCTGGGAACACTGAAATAGGTGGATCATTATTTATTCAATAAAAATTTATTAAATGGCTACTATGTACCAGATATTGCGCTAAGCACCGAGGATACAGTAGTGAGCAAGACTGACATTCTAGTGGGAATAAACAGTCAATAACCAAACAAATAAGAATATAAATGACATATCAATTGGTATGATGAAAATAAAACAGGGTGATGTTTAAAGAATAACTGTGAGAGTTCGGTGAAGGAAGGAAGGCTTTTCTGAGGAGGAGACTTTCATGACAAGAAGACAAGCTGGAACCCTTTTCTTTTCTTTTCTTTTCCTTTTTTTTTTTTTTTTTCTGTGTGGTTGCCTCTCACTCGCGCCCGCAACTGGGGACCTGATGTGCAACCTGGTAATGTTCCCTGACTGGGAATCGAACCAGCGACACTTGATTCTCAGGCCGATGCTCAATCCACTGAGCCACAGCAGCCAGGGCTTGGAACCCTTTTCACATTTGATATGTGACTGGGATCTGGGAGGGAAGTTCTCACAGAAAGGAACTTCCTGCTCTGGGCCTCCACAGACAAGTGGAAGAAGCAGGAGGGAGGGCTGCAAGTTAAGGGTGGCTCAGGGCCTAAAGTCAGAATTAGAGACTTTCTGGAGAAGCACAAAAGCAAAGAAACTCGTGAATAGTGCAAGGCATTTTCCTTACAAGTATTTATTAAGTCTATATTTTTCAATTAACTTTACTGAGATATAATTTAGATAGAATAATGTTCAGATAGAATAATGTTTACTAATTTCAAGTGTATAGTTTGCTGAGCCTTGAGAAATGTACACATAAACCTGCACTAACCACCCCCTCTGTTATTATCAAGGTGCATAGATGACATTTCCATAACCCTAAAACATTCCCTTGTGAATCTTTGCAGTCAATTATTGTGAGGTATTTTGTATAATGTCCCTCGATTTGAGTTTACCGAATCATTTTCATGATTACGCCGGAGTCATGCTTTTTTTTTTTTTTGGCAAAAATGCCGTAGAGGTAATGTGCCCTTCTCTTGACATCATGTCTGGAGGTAGGTGGTGTCAATGTCTTTACTGGCAATGTTAACCTTGATCACCTAATTAAAATGTGACTGATGGGGTTTATCTATTGTAGTTACTCCTTTTCCCTTTGTAATTAATAAATATTTTGTGGGAGGAGTGATATCCCATAAAGATTTACACTGGCATTGTATGAGACCTATGTGTTGAATTAGAGAATATTGTTTTGTTTTATTTAGTTATAGTAGAAGCATAGTCTGTTTCTGTATTTATCAGCTTTCCTCTATTTTCCTCGTTCATGTTTTATGGCTTTGTTTTTTAATAAACACGGGTTCTGAATGAATAGGAAAACAGTGTGAGAAGAATGGAAAGAAACATAGAGAAGCAAACTTGGATTTGAATACCAACTCTCCCACTTACTGATCACATGACCTTGCAAAAGTCTTTTAAACCTAAGCCTCTAGTTTCTCATCGGTAAAAATGGCTAATAACAAACCACGTCACAAGGTTTTAGGAAGAATTATAGCACTTAGTAGTGTCTGGCACTCAGTAAGTGCTCTGTAAATGCCATTTCTTGCCTTCCTTAATATGCCAGTGTTTAATATTGTCATTGTCTTTCTCTGACTGGGTGGCTCTAGGATATAGAAACACAATCAATTTTTAGATGTTTTTCATGTTCTGACAGCACAAAGACTTTAGTGCAGGGGTAGTGCTCAACCTTTTACATGTTTCTGAGTCGCTGGGGAGAAAGAATCTGGAACTGTTTTAGTTGATGGCAAATTCTTACACCTCACTAGTATTTTCTATCTTATACTTCTGCAAAGTTCACTTATTACTTCTGGTATTAGGGGACGTGATTTTCATGGATGTACAAATATATATCATTTGCAAAAGTAGCATTTTTATTTGTCTTTTTTCCGTATTAGAACTATTTTAAAGCAGAATTTTGAAAGGTCGATTTTGTGTTGTCCCTGTTTTCAAGCACAATTAATGCAATATGAGCTTTGTTGGGAAGATGTACTCCTATGTTCAGCAAGAGAGGAAACACTACAGACATCCTTCTCCTTCTCCCTGATATTTGTAAGGTTTCAGTGAAACTTTGATTTCTCTGTTTTTTCCTTGCTCCAAGTTTTATTTCCCCTTTCCTAAACTTGTTTGATTTGTTCCCTACGTTCTTTAAGCAGGAGCCAATGCATTGGCTTCTTTTGTACTGATACACGTTTTTAGGACAAGACGTTCTCTAAGTACTGCCTTGGCAATATAATGCCTACCCATTTTTGCTTTTGCCTCAAGTTCCATTATGGTTTGGCATGGCACTGTTACTGTATCTTCTGTATCACAATCAAGGAATTTTTTGCATTAATTTTTTATTGAATTTGTTGGGGTGACATTGGTTAATAAAATTACAATCTATAGGTTTCAGGTGTACAGTTCTATAATAAGCCTTCTGTATATTGTATTGTGTGTTCACCACCCCTAGTCATATCTCCTTCTGTTAGGGATAAAGAAGCAAGCCAGTGACTCTCAAACCAGCAGGAGAAAATTAACAGATGAATCATGGAAAAGGGGCGAGGGAACGACATTCTGCAGCTCCTCACATATATCTCTGGGCTCAAAAGGAGAAAGACTGTTGTCACCAAACACAGAGAAATGGGAAGATGTAGCTAGATAACTTGGCAAGTACAGTAAGTTGGACATAGACCTATAACTAGATTACCCTTAGTTAATCACACCCTGAGTTAAGTAGTTAATCACATTAGAATAGATTGTGAACCCGGATTAACCAGTAGTGGAGAAACCGGGGAGAAGGAGAGGGGAGGAGAGCTCATCGCCTTAGTATAAAACCAGTTTACTTTGTCTACTTTGCGCGCACATGCTCCTGGCTGGTGGTGCGCCCAGCTCCGCAGACTCACGAATAAATGCCTCGCTTTGCTGCTCAAGTCCTGTGTACCAGTGATTTATTGTGAGCGTTTCTCACCCTTCCATCACCATTTTTCTCCCCTTTATCCTCTGCCTCCCCCAATTCCTTTTCCCTTTGGTAATCACCATACTGTTGTCTATGTCTATGAGGTGGGTTTTTTTTTTCCTTTTTCTTTTTTGGCTTAATTTCTTCACCTTTTCCACACAACCTCTCAACCTCCCTCCCTTGTGACAGTTGTCAGTCTGTTCTCTACCTGTTTTGTTTGTTTATTTTGTTCATTAGATTCCACATATGAGTGAAATCATATGGTACTTGTCTTTCTCTGACTGCTATTAATTTTGACTTAAAAAATCATTACACAGTATGGAATTTCCTCAAAAAACTAAAAATGGAACTGCCTTTTTACACATTGATTCCACTGCTGGGATTATACCCTAAGAACCCTGAAACACCAATTCAAAAGAACCTATGTACCTCAATGTTCATAGCAGTGTTATTTACATTAGCTAAGGGCTGGAAACAGCCTAAGTGCCCATCAATAAGTGAGTGGATCAAAAACTGTGATGCATTTACACAGTGCAATACTACACAGCAGAACGAAAGAAGGAACTCTCGCCCTTCACAAGAGCATGAGTGGACCTGGAGAATATTATGCTTAATGAAATCAGCTAGCGGTGAAAGGCAAATACTATACGATCTCACCTAATACAGGAACCTAATGAATAAAACAGACAAATGAGCAAAATAGAGCCAGTGATATATAAACAAAGAGCAGACTGACAGCGACCAAAGGGGAAGGGGAAGGGGAAGGGGAGTAATGGGGGAAAGAAAGGGAAGGGTCGAGTCAAGGAACAAGTATAAAGGACCCATGGTCATGAGCAAAAGGTAAGAACTGACTATGAATGTGGGAGTGGGGGTGGGCGGGGCAGGGGAGAGCAATGGGAAAAGGATTAGGACAACTGTAGTTGAACAACAATAAAATTAAAAATTAAAAAACTAAAAGCATATTAAAATAAAAATAGTACATTGAAATATTATTTATCTTGATTACTGAGTTTTCTGGTACCCCCTTAAAATGTGACCCTGAAGCAAGTGCTTCTAACACTTCACCTCAACACAGCCCTAGACCTGCAGTAACCTTCTAGATGAGTTATGCTCACAACTTCCTTTTACAATGGATGCCTGATGCTCAGATAGACTAAAACTGTTAGAGATAGCAAACCAATTAATTACACCACCTATCAGGAGATAATTGTGATTTTCCCCTCCTTCTTCTCCTGTCTTCCCTTTTTACACGTTGGGTTCGCGGCTCAGCAGAAATCTTTGCCCATTTCCAACTGTTGGCACTGAGGAAGGCCGCATTGCTAATATGGTGCCGGGGAGCACTTCTCAATTTATAGAGGTGAAAGGCCAGGGTCCCACCCTCCAGGGATAAACCTTAAGACTGCAGAGCTGTTCCAGACACTTGCCAGGGCCCTTTGAGGCCCAAAGCATTCTTTTCTCTCTTGGAGTTTGTCAATTAGTTCTGGCAAAAATCAAGTTTCCTCACCCTGACCTTACCTCATCTACACAGGTTTCCCTGAGAAAATATGGAAAAGAAACTCTTATAATCCTGAAATATCAGAAGTAAAAAAGCCCTCAAGGATAATCTTACCCCAATGCCTTCCACTTAACAGCACATATAACTTCCTGTGCTGTATCTCCACAGTCCCAGGAATCCCTAAGGCTGCCTCATAATAAAAATCAGGAGCAAGTCAAGAGCCAAGTTAATCAAGGAAGTAAACTACTATGGGCCCCAGTTATGCTCAGGGAGATCTGAGTCATCAGAAATGCAGCCCTGGCCCTGTAACTTGTTTATTAAGGATTTTCCTAAGGACAGAGACAAGGATCTGTAGTGGCTCAACTCCAAAGCTCTTCATGGGGTGGGATGGGACTGCAAAAGATTTGACTAGCTTTCATTTGAGTTGTGGAGCTTTAAAGGTTCTGCTTTAAAGGGGCCTGCCTTTCCTTCTGACAGGTCCAGGCACTGTGAAGGTAAAGTTTGCCTCCATGCCTCTTATCCCCCACCCCTCACCCCGTAAAGTGTCTCTCTAGGTTACATTGTCAGAGAATTTTGTTTTTATTTTAAAATATATCAAGAACACTTGCAAATGTGTTAGGATGGGCTTTGAGACATACAGCTTCCTTCACATAGCCACATTTATAAGATTCACCTTGTGCAAAGCATCACATCCATTCCTCCAGCTTAAACAGTGAGGGTAATTTCTGGCTACATTTTACACGTGAAGAAACAGGCTTACAGTCTAGGTGACTCTGTAAGGCCACGTAGCTAGTAAGAGGCAAAAGCTTTGACTTTTGAATTCAGAAGGATGCCACATCTTGTGCTTGTTCTACAAAGCCACTCGCCCCTAAAGGTGCTAAGGTATGCCACAGCAAACTAGCTAGTAGAGGACCACAGGGTCGAAACCACTATCTTGATCTCATCTGATCTGCAATGAATTCTAGCATTATAATTGACTTCTGAGAAGCATACAACAAATCTAGGAACTTAGTGCTAGTCTCAATGGAATTCGCATGGCATGGCTATGAGGAATTTACCATTCTGTAGTTTATTCTCAGAAAAATTTCCTTTCAGACTGGTAGAAGACAAGGAAATCTCATCAATTGAAGGAAATGACTTATAAGGAAACTTTATTCACACAGGGGGGAGGATCAGAACACATTGTAGTTCAGTCAGTAAATACTAAATAGCCATGGCTAAATAGTAAGTACTAAATAGCCACATGCAGTTGATATGGAGTGTGTGTGTGTGTGTGTGTGTGTGTGGGCGTGCGCGAGCGCGCGCGTGCATGTGGCAAGTGGTCACAATGTCCTTGAGTAATATACCTATCAATTTTTTTTTGTCTAAGCTAGCTGTCCTGTCATGATGACTGTAGTCAAGAACCCTGCCTCAACATCCATGTATTTCTCCAGCTTATCCTTACATAAAAGAGTGCCTTAGTATGCAGGTGCCACACTATCTCACAGTTCTTGTTGGTAGAAGTCCCTGTGCTACTTCTGTTTAATTTCTTATATATATGAGTCCCTGTTGTCCAGGCAGTATGGATAATTTGTTACTGTCTTGCCTGCCGCCACGAGAATAAAGTTGGTGTGAATTCCTTCTGCAATGCCCCACTGTCATTTTGCAGTCTCACTGAATCCAAAGTTAACCTGCCTGGAGCTGAGCTCCTGCGGCACTTGGTACAGTCAGCAGGACTTGCCACAAACGAAAGCTATGGAGCAGGGGTCAGCCACGGGGCACGGCCACTCAGGGTGGGCTATCGGGTTGGCCTGCATGGATATGTGGTTCATGGTGGTGACCGTGTTGGAGGCTTCGGTGCCCCTACAAGATTGGGAGAGGGTAGAAGTGATTCCTGAGGTGAGAGAAGAGGCTCTGCTGAAGATAGGGGGCTCTCTAGGGAAGAAAAGTGCCTGGGTAGGGGCTGGTGCTGTAGGCTGGCTATTTCTCTGTTCTGCATAAAGCATTCAGGGAGTTGCTTGAATTGGAAGCCCAGGTCCGAGAGTTGAAAGAGGACCTGTCTCAGGAGCAGGAATTGAGGGCTGCCTGGGAGAAAACATGGGAGCTATTAGAGGTGGAAGTGGCCACCCTGAGGGCCTGGATCAGGACTGGTTTTGTGACAGGATCAGAGGTACAGGTCATAGACTCCTCGGAGGATGAGGATGAGGAGGAGGATGTTGAGGAGGGCTAGACCTCACCCATTTCAGCCATGCCTGGGGTGGCGGTGGTGGTAATGCAGAAGATTAAGACTAAGTGTCCTTGAATGACTGAGGGTCAAGCCAGCCCCCTCTGTCAGTCACAGAGCACTCCACAGTGCATCCGTACTTGCAAGCAGAGCTGGTGGATTTGGGGAGCTGCTTCTGGAAAAAGGCGTCAGAATCTTTGGCGGCTTGGTTGCTAAGATTATGGGATGTAGGGGCGGGTGGCATTTTACTTCCTGGCCAGGGAATGGGTAAGCTTGTATCCAACCCCACGCACCCAGTGCTGAGGCAGCAGCTGCAGAATGCACACGAGACTCCAGGCAATCATTCCCTGTTAGATTGGATCAAGGCAGCTGATCGCATTACGTGGCCGAACCCAGGAGATCTTCCATCTACGTCCAGCAGGTGGCAGTTGTATACTGGGTTACAGCAGCTATTAGGAGAACTGGGACTGAAGGATGCTATTTATACTGTAATTTGAAAACTCATGGCCTGGATGAAGAAGTGTTCACGGCGAGAATAAGGGATTTGGTCCTACAAACTGCACTGTAGTAGTTATTCAGACCCAACAGAAACTACCCTGGGGAGGGGAGTAAAGGTGTGGTATACAAAACCAGGGAGGGACCTGATACCTGCTATTGTGTTATCTCAAGATATCTCTTTAGCATGCAGCCTACCGGACGAGCAAGACCTACCGTTGTTAGTACCACTAAAACCTGTTTTTAAAATCACCCTTAGGGTCAGTCTGTAGCAATGTGTACATGGACTGGGCATACACCCTTTGCTGAGGTGGCAAATGCCTTGGCATGCAGTGTCAGCACAGAGACGCCAAGCAGAATTGCCACCGGCTTACCATGGAGAGCGTGGATCCTTTGTTCCTGTCTCACCTGCTGCCACAAGAATAAACTTGGGACTTCTGGCCAAAATGGAGACATAGGTAGACACGCTGCATCTCCTTCCACAACTGAAAAGGAATACAACTACCTCAAAACTGGAGACACCCAGAAGTTCCAGAAAGTCGAGCTGCATGGAAGTTCAACAAACACAGATTTAAAGAAGAAAAACTCATCCAGAGAGGCAGGAGGGATGGAGCCGGGGCAGAGAGGAAGCAGTGAGGTGGCAGTGGCAGCTGTGGCATCGGCAGTGGCAGACCAGTGGAAAACGCAGTCACACCTTTAAAAAAAGTAGGGAGGAACACCTGGGGAGAGCTCTCAGCACCAGACCAGACAGTGCAGCTCACAGTTCCAGCACCAGGGAAAATAAAACCCATTGCTCGTGACTGAAAGCCAGTGGGGGTTGGGGCATGGGTAGAAGCTGCTGGTCTCTCAGCAGAGTTCCTTTGTTTAGAGGCCCTCAGAGTCCTAGAATGCCACAAACCCACCCATTCTGGGAACCACAGCCAGAGAAATAGCTAGAGACAGCCAGTTCCACACAGGAAGTGGGAGAAGTGCCTGGAAAAGGGGCGAGGGTTGAGCAAGCAGCTTTGTTCCCTCTCAGACTCCTCTCCCTCATATGGCACCACAACGTGGCCAAATGGGTCGCCCCATACTAACGAAGACCTAAGGCTCTGCCCCTCACAATGTAGCAGTTGTGACAGCTCTACTAACACAGAGGCAAACACAGAAGCCTCTCAAGTTAATGAGACAGAGAAGTATGGCCCAAAAGAGAGAACGGATCAAGGTTCCAGTGGAAGAACTAAGCGATGAGGAGATAGGCAACCTAACAGACTGAGAGTTCAAACCACTGGTGATAAAGATGCTCACAGATGTGACAGATATGCTGGAGTGTGGCAAATGCAGAAGGGAACAAGTGAAGGCTAAGTTAAGTGAAACCAAGGACAATCCACACAAAACCAATAGTAAAGGGAAGGAAGTCTGGGTTCAAATCAATGACTTGGGACATAAGGAAGAAATAAACAGTCAACCATTGTAGAAGGAGGAAACAAGAATTGAAAAAAAAGAATGAGGACAGGCTTAGGAACCTCTGGGACAACTTGAAACGTGCCGTCATCTGAATCATAGGAGTGCCAGAAAGAGAAGAGGAAGAGCAAGAAATTGAACCTTATGTAAAAATAAATAAATAAATAAATAAATAAATAAATAATGCCAACTTTGGCAAAGGGAAGAGACATACACGTCCAGGAAGCACAGAGTCCCAAACAAACTAGACCCAAAGAGGACCACACCAAGACACATCACGATTAAAATGCCCAAGGTCAAAGATAGAGAATCTTCAAAGCAGCAAGAGAAAAGCAGAGTTACCTACAAAGGGGTGCCTGTAAGACTATCAGCTGATTTCTCAAAAGAAACTTTGCAGGCAAGAAGGGACTGGTAAGAAGTATTCAAAGTGATGAAAAACAAGGATTTACAACCAAGATTACTCTATCCAGGAAAGCTATCATTTAGAATGGAAGGGCAGATAAAGTGCTCCCCAGACAATGTGAAGTTAAAGGAGTTCATCATCACCAAGCCCTTATTATATGAAACGTTAAAGGCACTTATTTAAGAGAAAGAGGGTCAAAACTATGAACATTAAAATGACAACAAAGTCACAACTATCAACAACAGAACCTAAAAAATAAAAACAAACCAATAAAAGTAAACAGGCAACCAGAATAGGAACAGAATCATAGGCATAGGGATCATTTGGAGGGTTATCGGCTGGGAAGGGGAAGGAGGAGAAGTAGTGCAGGGATTAAGGAGCATAATTAGTAGGTACAAAATAGGCAGGGGGACATTAAGAATAATATAGGAAAGGGTGAAGCTGAAGAACTGGTATGCACAACCAATGGACATGAACTAAGGGGGGTGGGACTGCTGGAAGGAAGAAGGATACTGGGTGGAGGGGAGCAAAGAGAAAAGAAATTGGGACAACTGTAACAGCATAATCAATAAAATATACTTAATTAAAAAAATCAACTTGGCACCTTCCTCCAAAGAAACCCTTTTGTTCCTCTAATGTGGGACATTGAAAAATTAATACCTGCCTTTTGTCATCTAGTGGTTATGGATTGAATGATGTCTTTTAACCCTGTTGCCAAAACTGTTGTCCCGAGAATACAACAAGGATGCCAGCCCGTTAAACCAAGCACGCCATTGTCCGGGGACAACCAACGGACCTGGAGTCTGCAAGACCCTTCCCCATGTGAAAAGACCACCCTCCCCTCCACACCCCCATTCTTATTAGGGATGTCTGGACCCAAGGGTAGGTAGGCCGACGGCCATGTCCAGAAGCAGCTAGAGGAGCTCCAGACCGTCACCCATTGTCCTTTATAAGATTATAAAGGGTCTTAAGTCTGAGAGGGGGGATTGTTATTTTTTATTGTTAGAATAATTAGTTAATTGATTAATTAATTAATTTTAAAAAAGAACAATATAGGAAAGGATGAAGCCAGAACTTGTATGTACGACCCATTGGCATGGACTGGGTTGGGGGGGTTGCTGGGGGAGGGGTGCTGCTGGGTAGAGGGGAGCAAAGGGGGAAAATTGGAGCTATTGTAACAATATAATTAATAAAACATAGTTAAAAATAAATAAATAAACTTGGAATGAATTCCCTCTCAAACACTCCACTGTCACTTTTTGGTCTCACTTAATCCAAAGTTAACCTGCCTGGAGCTGAGCTCCTGCAGCACAGTAGTCCATCTGCAAATTCCTGACAAAGACCGAGAAAACCGTACCCTCGGGATTAGAGGGGAGATTATCAAGTTATATGTGTAATGTGGCAGAAACAGGGGGTCCACAGGTGGCAAACCTCTGGATCATAATGGACAAACCATATTACTTAGAGATTTGGACATGAGTTATATCTTTATGTCTTGGGTGCTCAGAAAATTGCCTAAGGTCAGATATAGACCCAAGCCCAACACTGTATCACTAATCCTTGGATTTAGACCCACTCCCCTCTTTTGCCTCAGATATATCTGATTAAGAAACACGACTTTTTTTTTCTAGCCCTGGCTGCTGTGGCTCAGTGGATTGAGCATCGGCCTGCGAGCCATGTGTCGCTGGTTCAATTCCCAGTCAGGGCACATGCCTGGATTGCAGGTCAAGGTCCCAGTTGGGAGCTCGTGAGAGGCAACCACACATTGATGTTTCCCTCTCTTTCTCCCTCCGCTCCCCTCACTCTGGAAATAAATAAATAAATAAAATCTAATAATAATAAAAAAGTTAACAATAGAACGTATATTTTAAAAAAAGAACACAACGACTTTTTTTTTTTAATTTTTTAATTCATGTTGTTGCCTAGCTTATTTAACACCTTGTACTTGCATAGTCCAACTGCTCAGACGTATTGGGAAAGACAGTCGTGTAGTGTGTTGTTCAACTTGCCTAATGAAGGGGCGCCCAGATGGCATGGAATGCTGCTGTGGGGATGGGGTGACTAGCTACAGAGTTGTTGAAGGGACTGTTAGTTTACAAGTTAGTGAGCAGCCAGTCCAGAAGTTGTTTTCTAGCCATGTTGTCCATGGCTTCATCCAGTTGTCGTTCCTTGGCAAACCTCATTACTTCTCGAAGGAGATCTCCAACACTGTACCCCTTCTCTGCTGCCTTAGCTGAAACTTCTGGAAGCTGTGGAGGGAGCAGAGATAGCTTGAGTCATGTGATACTTTTGAAGAAAGGTCTCAGGTGGATAAAGTGAACTACCCCCCTCACCCACCTTTCCGCCCATGACTAAGATTAGAGTAAAAGCTTTCGCTGATCCAGGACTGCCTTCCCTCTCCTTTTTCCTT
This sequence comes from Furipterus horrens, assembly GCF_987537825.1. Taxonomy (NCBI): domain Eukaryota; kingdom Metazoa; phylum Chordata; class Mammalia; order Chiroptera; family Furipteridae; genus Furipterus; species Furipterus horrens. Next base: position 405,918 of record NW_028327201.1, on the reverse strand, counting down.
GACCCTCCTCTAATGTCATAGATCAAAATGAAAAACATAACTTCATTTTGAGCATCAAAAAACAAAACCTGGAATCAGTTGTCTTTACTAAATACTTCTCTCCAAGGCCTGGGTCTTTTGGTTAGTCTGTGCTGATTGCTAGGTCAAGGTTAGGGGTGGCCATCTCCCCCACCTTCCTAAAACATATTTTACCAAGTAGTTTGTTTAAAGGGTCACTGAATTTAAAAAAAAAAAAAAAAAAAAAAAGCTAATCTTTCTCGCCTCCTCTTGGCTGAAATGTGCAGACCCCAAGGTGCTACAGCCTCAATTAATGGTTCATTGCTTTTGTGTCTTTTTATGAGGATAAAGTAATTCATAAAGCACATAGTAAAGAGCATACTTGAGAAAAATTTGGACTGCTCGTGAGCCCTAAGTACAGTTTTGCCTCCCTTCCCCTGCCCAGTCTAACCATCTTTCTTCTTGTGCTTTGCCATTGCTTACCTTCTCCAGTTGTCCATCATCATCTCTCACGAAACAGAGCACAGGCACCTTAAATTGGGAGGCTGCAATCCACTGCAGGACAGCCTGGAGCTGTTTCTGCAAGCTACTTGTTGAGCACCAATTATTGATGATGACTTCCGGCCCAGAAAACTCTCGATAGTTCTGTGACATTGCACTACTGTGACTGCATCTGGGGCCACCAACTTGGAAACTTGGGTTGTGTACCAAGGCTGCTTGTTCTTCCAATTCGGCCAGGGCTTCCCTGTTGTTGTGATACCTAGCCATGATAAGGCACAGCTTCCTCACAGGTTCTACCAGTTGATTGATGAATTGCCAGTTCATTTGCATCATCCCGCTGGCAAAATCAAGGTCTAAATTCTCCTGGAATTGTTTTTCCCCTCTCTTGGACATTGAAGTTGCTTTGTTTGGCCTGGGCTCAGAAGGCTTGCTCTCCCCTTCAGATTGCTCTTCACTGTTGAAGGAGGTCTCACTGAGCAGTTTCTGAATCAGTGATAGAATGATGTTTGACATATCGGACTTTTGGCACTCCGCCTGTTGTTGAGTCTCTTTAACAGAGGTAGATGGCCAGGAGCTCCACAAGATTCTAGATGTTTCACTGAAAGTGCCTTGGCACTTTGGTCACTTGCGTTCTTTTCAAATTGGGCACTCTGAGTCCTATGGCCTATGGTGGAACCAGGATAGTCATCTTCAAGTGCATCTTTGGCCTCGGCCTGCTGGGTCAGGTGGTACTGAATCAGCATAGGGGCAGAGACAATCAAGTCCTTCGCCAGTGACTCTGTGGAAGGGCTGATCTTCTCTCTTTTTTCTTCCTTACTCACGCATGCTTTGCCAGCCATCTCGCCTTGGTTTCGTTGTTTTTGGTTCCACATGGACAGGCTCTCCTTGAGGATGTGTTCAGCAACTCTTTCAGCGCTAATCAATGACTTGCACTCCTCTGGTTTTATTTTGCATTTGTCCTTCCCCTTCAATTCAGTTTTCATGGTGGAGAATTCAAGACTTTGGTTTTGACTTTGGTTCTCGTATTTGAGACTGTGGGAGCCGGCCTTCAAGGATGCGTACAACAGAGGCTGTGATTTAGACTCCTTCTCTCCAAGCAGAACAGTAGCCAGGCGCTTCAGCATGGCCTCCATTATATGTGTAGCATTTTGTTTTCCGTGGTTGAACAGACTCTTCTTGACAGCTGAGATAAAGTCGCAGTCAGTCATCAGGGCCGCAGTGATATTATGCAGGTTCTTCAAGCAGGAATCAATCAAATCAGAGACAACTTCCTGGGTGTGTTTTAACAACACCCTCTTCAGGACCACACAAGCGGGAATTGGCTTCCCAGGAGCATGCACTTTCAAGGTCTTCAAAATGGAGACCATCAGGTCAGATGCCACCTGATTTGCATAAACCGTGAGTCCTTTACTGATAGAGTGTGAAAAATCTTTGCTCTCTTGTTGGCACATCTCTTTGTCTACCCCCTTGTTCTTGTTGGATAATTCACTATACATAAACTTTTTCCTGCCACCTTCCCTGCCCTCTTCTCCAGTGCCCCGCCTTTCCACATAGGATATTTCCTCAGCATCATGGGCCGTGTCAGAAACGATCTTGCTCACAGCGCTGCGGGGAGTGTTTTTCCCTTTGTTCCCAGAGGGTGGATAGATTGAATGACGAAAGCATTTGCTTCCATTTTCCAACTTCTTGATTTCATTACAAGGCATCTCCATTACCAGATTAGATAGCCGGATGATGGTGAAGGAAAGGTCATCCATGGGACATTCTCCCTCAGGAGAGATTACTGCCCTGTTAGTGCTAGAAGATTTTGCTGGAGAGGTGGAAGGACTCTGATTTTTGTTGGTATTCTTGGCTGCAGTCATGTCTACATGTGGGCTTTGAGGTCTATTGGCCATGTAATCGATATTCAGTTTATCATCATAGATGCTGTAGCAGTTTGCAGAGGGTAATTTGTGATGTTCATCTTCATCTCCTATTTTATGTTTGCAGCTAGAGGCTGAGGGACTTAGTGCATGTTCAAAACCCAAGGCATACTTCTGGATATCATTTAGAAGCCAATTTACAACAGTTATAGGATCAGAGGGAGCTTGTGTGAAAAGGCATATAGATCCGTCCATCTAAAAAAAAAAAAAAAAAAAAACAGAACACCTAAGAGTTTGGGGAGGCTACTTTCCCCCCTTATTTTATTTAGAAGACATATCTTTCTAAACTGCATACATTAGGGGTTTACCCTTTAGGATTTGCATGGAAACATAATACATAATTATATCCCTTTGAGCACAAGTGGTAGCGTGTCAATTTCACATGAGCACGTGTGCTTATCTCAACATGTGTCAAAAATGTATCAATGTGTCTGTCATGTGTGTGTGTGTGTGAATAACAGTATAGCAATTCATAAGTGGGGACATCTCAGTAGATGTGAGAATGTTCAGTCTGTGTTGTTAGCGTGTGTGTCCGTGTGCACATGTCAGTGCACATGTATGCCTGCCTGTGTGTAAGCCTGTGTAACAATGTGTTGACATCAATACCGATTTTATATGTTTCCTGTACGGGCCAACGTGTGCATGATAGCGTGTACATTTTGTACACTGTGTGAATGTAAAAATGAATGTGTATGTCAGTGTGTCTGAATATGTAAATGACAAGTGTCGATTTGAGTGATCTGCATGTTTGTTTATAATACAAATCTAATAGAATGTATCATGGAGCTATACCTATATGTGTATTAATCCTGTCTGCAGCGCGGCCTCCTGAGACTCAACGGTTTGGCTGAACTAAGTGGCTGGGTTGGTGAAGAATGGGGTGGTTTGTGGGCTTCACTTTAAAACTGGTTTCTCTGTTCTATCCTAATGGCTTGGACCGAAAGGGCCCAGAGGTCTAAGAGTGGGGAAAGCTAAACTATTTCCCTCAGCCCAAACTAAGTAGAATGGGCAAAAGGGTTTTGGACAGGTGAGATGCGCCTGGCACACCTTCCTCCAAAGAAGCCCGTTTCTTTTCCCTAATGTGGAACATTGAAAAATTAATCCCTGCCTTTTGTCATCTAGTGGTTATGGATTGAAGATGTCTTTAAACCCTTTTGCCAAATCTGTTGCCCCCAGAATACAACAAGGATGCCAGCCTGTTAAACCAAGCACGCCATTGTCTGGGGACAGCCAACTGACCTGGAGTCTGCACGATCCTTCCCCATGTGGGAAGGCAACCCTCCCCTCCACACCCCCACTCTTATTAGGGATGTCTGGACCAAGGGTAGGTAGGACGAACGACAACCATGTCCAGCTTGAAGCAGCTAGAGGAGCTTGAGACCTTCGCCCATTGTCCTTTATAAGATTATAAAGGGTCTTAATGTCTGAGAGAGAGGGATTGTTATTTCCTATTGTTAAAATAACTAATTAATCTTTTATTTATTTAAAAAAAAAGCATAAAAAAAATAAATTCACATGTTAACATATATAGTAATTAATAGATAATAGATAATACATCAATAAATGTTTATGTTCAATGTGGATCGGTGCTAATATAATGACTGTGTATGTCAATAAATTGGGTATCAGTTTATGTTATATTTATATGCTACGTGAATGATTGAGAATGTGTGTCAGTGTTGCACACACCCTGGGTATTTGAGTACTTGTGTGAATACGTGAGTGGGGATGTCATTGTATTTGTGTCTAGGTATGTATCAGTGCATTCAAATGTTGTTAGTGTCACTTTGCTTAAGTTTGTATGTGTGCGTATCAACATGAGGTATATTTACAGAGTGGGGCGAAAAGTAGGTTTGCAGTTGTATGTATGGAAAATAATAAGTAATAATTCAAGAATAAACCGTTTCACATACTCATAACTGTAAACCTACTTTTGCCCCACCCTGTGTAAGAGTGCATGCCTATCACCTGAACTTGTACAGTCACTGTGTTTTGATCGAGGCTCATGTGTGTATGTTTATGTGTAGTGTGCATGTTTATGCATAGTGTGCATGGATGCATATATAGATGTTGATGTGTCACATGTGGGTATGTCAATGCAGCTGACTCTATACCTTTGTGTAGGTGAGTCATTGTTTATGAATATACACACACATGTGTTGTTTCAATGCTTGTGTGTGTTCACCAGTGTCATATGTAGACACGTAGCCAGGGATGTGTGTGTCACGGCTCGTATAAATTATTTTGTATATATTGCTGTGTGTCAGTGTAAATTATGTGCATATGCTCATGTCTAGATATGTGTATATGTATTATACATGTCTTCCACTCCTTGCTAAGTACCATCGTCCTCTTTACCCCTTCCATTGCTTCATCTCCGTACTTTCTACTGAATCCCTAGAAGTTTGAGGTCATGATAAGTTCAACATTTTGAAAATGGGTTTAGGTTACAATCAAGGACACCTGCATTATGTGTAGGAAATATGTGCTGCACTTTTAAGAATAAACATTAGGTATAATTTATCCCTTTCTTAAGACTTCAAAATGGAGTCCTCCTTCCAACTAAACCCAAAACTCTTTGAAGAATATTTTTAAACTTTTTTTCTTCCTTAGGAGCCACTCTCATCACTCCAAATGTGTCTGAGGCCAGAAATGTTGTTCCTGGTTATAAGATAAGCATAGAGATGCAGAACAAAAAAAAAAAAAAAATTGACTCCTTTGAGATAAAACCAAATATCCTATTTCAATATCAACTACTCCAGGTTTGTAGGACTGTGAAGGTGACTTGTCATGGGCCAGGAGCCCAACAGATATAATTTAGGTAGTTACAGAAAAACAAAAGGACTTGCATGTGACAGTGGTATCCAAATCGAATTGCTTCTAACTTTACGCTACCTAACAGTCTGTAATCTCTTAGGCAACAGGTTTGGGGAACAAGCCACTACAGTTCTTGGTCATTGTGGATTCTCTCTGTTCCATATATGTTTGTTCTTTTTTTATTTTTTTTATTTTTTTTATTTTTGGACACTGGGCAATGTGGAGCACACAAGCCCATTAGAAGACAACAGAAAGCACTGAAAAAGATCATGCTTTCATTCCACATCTTTGTTAGGATAAGGGTAGCAAGATTCTGTTTGGAGTAGGGACCTGCAATCAGGGAAGGGCATTCTGAACCTCTGTGATTAGTGCCATTGTTAGATACCTGGACATTAAACTTACCTGACTTTGAACTTAGGCCTGTGAACTCTGGAATATCATAGTAGCCAAATGTAGGGCCTTGTTTGGAAATATTTCTCTTACCTTTTGTGAACCAGAGTCTTCGGTGTCCACACTGGACTCTGGGAAGTAGAAAGGGTGGACTCAGAAGCTAAGCATACCTTAGACTGGTTTTGCCTCTCAGTAGCCTTGATTATAATAATTTCTTTCTCTTTCAGATGGTGTTGCGTTAGGTCACCTCCGGAACAGGAACCACCAGCATCCTATGGGATGAAGTGGTGAGATTCTTATGAATAACTGCTTTTTGAGACTTCTCCAAGCTGCCCTCTCCAAAACATGAATGTCATATCTCTTATCTTTTCCTTTCAATGGAGAAGGATAAGTAGGCTTGTGATGCTAGCTAATGTTTGAAGAATGAGATATTGTTCTCCTCACAAATTACTACCCCTCCAGAGGCATTCACAAATCCATAAATCTTAGGAATCATATTTCATGAATCGTCAAACTTTTGGACAGTTTTCTCACTGTTCTGACATGCTACCTTCCATGCTGTAATTCTTTCAGGCCTACCAGCAAATTAAGTTCCTTCTAGAATGAGATTTGGCATCAAGAGTGACAGTATATTCTCAACCGGGGGTTTGGGGTTTTCAAAAATGATGGCTGCCCACCTGAATCTCCTCCATCCTTCCACCCTCTGGCACAGACTTTCCCTTTTATTATGCTGCCACTGATAACTCTTTCAGCAGTTTCTCACTCATTCCAACTCTGAGGGGAGCAGAGAATACTCACCTTGGAACCTTTATCTTCCACTTTCAGGGTGGACACATCGACAAAGCATATCTGCACCAAATTAGGACAGCGTATTGAGGAAAATTCTAGAGAAAAGACTGCGGTTTCTCTTTGAGACGATAAAGCACCTACCGCATAGGGGTTCTTGTGAGGATTGATTGAGAGTGAATACAAAGCTTTCAGCAGAGTACCTGTACATAGTAAGTACTCAATAAATGCTATTAGGCAGAGAGAATCTTATCATTATTGTATTTCCTAGATAAGAATACCTACCTGTCAGAGATGCCCAAATTACAATACCTACATTTACTGAAAAAAGTAAGAAGAAAGGTGCCTTGCCCAACTGACGCAAACTCAAAGCTGAAACTTACATTAGAACTCAATTCAGGAAACTAAAGAGCAACACAAACAAACGAACTAAATAGGCAAAGACTAGAATAGTAGTCAGTAGGGGGGAGGGGGGAGCGGGAGAAGGGGGATAAGTAAGGGAAGGGTCTAGTCAAGGAATGTATATGAATGACTCATGGACATTGACAACGAGGAGGGATATAACTGTGGGAGAAGGGATGGGCTGGGAGGGAGGAGCAATGGGGGGAAATGGGACAACTGTAATTGAATAACCAAAAAATAAAATTATAAATAAATAAATAAATAAACATTAAAAAAAAAAAAAAGAAACCAATTCCCTGGCTTTCAGTTAGAGCACTTTCAACTACCGTAGCGTTCCCCAAAAGTGGTGTTTTTGCTACTGATGTTATAGAAAACTTTAAGTGATACATGGATAAACATTTCTGTGTTTAATATATGTACTTTTTTGTTGTTTAGTAGGAAAAATACATACTAAAACATAAAACCTGTGACATTATGGATAATATTGCTTAGGTTGATGGTAATTTTTAAATGTCAGTCAATTAAAAAAGCATTAAATACATAACAGTACGAATGGCATTTGAACGTGATAAAAAATGTGAAGTATTACACATTTTGCCCTCCTGTGGGAGTCCCACTTGAGTGCAACTTACTTGTAGCTAGCTGATATTATGATTCCATTAGGCTGGTAAAACTAGGCAACCACCACTCCTCCCTCCCCTGAGGCTCCCCCCACCCCCCTCCCCAGCTACTCTTCATTCTCCCCCTCCCTTCACGTGTCCCTCTGTGATGTATAAGCATACTGCGCCCCGCCCCCGCCCCCACCCCCACCCCCCAGCCCACAAACTTTACTGAACTTGATATCTTAGAGAAACGACACTCACCCTCCATTAGTCTATTCTGGGTTCCAGGATATCTGTATCCATAAAGCAATCCTTTCCACCCCTTAGTAGGAGTAATTTAGTATCTTACCACTTTCCGTTCCTGTTCTTGCTGTCCTTTTGGGCTATGGAGCTTGACCTTGCACACACCCCTGGCGCTGTGTAACCACTCAATATTATCAGGCCTCTGGAAAGACAAAAGAAAAGGAATCTGAAAGGCTTATATATGGTTTTTAGAAACTGGCTCAGTTTGGATAAGAAGGCCCTGGAACTCAGCTATGTAGTTCATATTGGGTTAGGCTAGAAACTGGTGGGGTGAGTAGTGGGAAAGGGATTCTCTGAAATTATCAGGATCATTTTAGCATACTTCGTTGGGAAGCAAATTTAAAAGGAAGTTTAGAGAACGTGGAGATTAACTTTAGAGACTTATTTCTACTAAACTCCACTAAATCTCACCTGCCTCTACTTCCTTTGCCATTCTTAAGCACCTTCAAGGAATCAAGCATACCTCATCCCCCTTAATTGAATTTTAGTTAACCCCAGTTCAACCAGAGCCTTTCTCATGATATAAGGAGTGAAATGGGATAAACAGCTGTAACACTTACCACATAGAGCCATTGGAGAAGACTAAGGCCAACACTAGTAGAGTGAAAAAATAACCTTTTTAATTAAAACAACATATGAGATCCCACAATAGAACAAGATTCTGAACACTGAGAAAACTCGGTCTAATAGCTATAAAAACCAGGCCCCGATCCCATAGAACCATACTTAATTTTATTTTTGAAAGAATAATCATCTCTGCCAACTTCTCTTACCACTCCCCACCACCTCCCACCCCAGCCTGGAATTAAAAGTAAAAAGAAAGTGGAAAAAGCCCTAAATAATGTTTGTTATGTAAGACCTTAGACCCATGTACAGGAAGACACAGTTATGGGTTCAGTAGAATTGTTTTGGTACCTCGTACTTGGATTTGACTTTGTTTTTTAACTAACAAGAGAAACTTTTTGCCAAATGGTAGAGGGCTATTGAATTCCTCTCCTCCAACTTCCTTCAAAATTTAGACCCCTTTAACCTCTAGCTCCCTTCTCCTCTTCCCCTCTTTTCCCCCCTCCCTTCCTCCCTTTACCTTCTTCCATTTTTCTCTCCCTCTCTCCCTCCTATACTCAGCTATCCTTTCACCGGATAGTATTACATGCCTACCCTTTATGACCCCCCCAACCCTCCAAGATCTTTGAGGGTCTCCCAAACATTTAGGAAAAGGCTTCCCATACCCTCAAAAGAGGGGGTTTCTTTTTTCCCAGAACTAGAGATCACTAGCCTAGAAACAAAGAGAGGGAGGCAAAGAGGTCTCTCGTGTCCAGATTCTAAAGAACTGTAAAAAACAACAACAACAACAACAACAACAACAACAACAAAATATATAAACTCATTACCTTGATAATGAAGTTCTTTTGGCTGAAAATGTGCCACCAAGAAAGGAGATGTGTCCCTTTAGATGGATCTGGGCAGTGTCAAGTTCTCGGGTACCCGCAGCTGGCTGCTGCCCTTGTCAGCAGTTGGACAAGACTGAAGGGCCAAAGCCTTTCCTGCTGCTTATGACCCTGGGACATGACACCAGAGTTTGTTGGGTCACAATGCCTGAAACCATAGCAACTGCAGCAAAAGTGTAGCAGGCTGGCAAACTCAACATCTCTTCATATGAAAACCACCTCAAACTGCCTTCTGTATGACAACCTTCTGTTCTCTCTAGAAGGGTACACATAATCCTTTCATGTTTTGTCCAGTTCACACCTTGAAACCTCCTTTCTCTTTCTTCTTCTTGCTGGACTTCCAGAACAATCTAATCATACTCGTTACCAGTAGAGTCTATTTTTCACAGAGCAGTGTTGATTTTCACATCTTAGCTTAATTTTCTTTGGTTTCCCCCCTGAAGGTTCAGAGTTAGAGACAGAGTTAATCAAAGTCCTTTCTGGGTATCCTGAATGAAGGTATGAAAATAGAAAGTTGGAGACTTCCTTAGCAGCTTCTGTGGTTTTATCTCGCCATTAAGACACTTTTAGTCAAAAAGAAGTTCAGAAGACTTGTGCAATATTGGAGTAGGTTATTTCATAAGAACTTGAAATAATTCTTTTCTCGTGCATTTGGATGCTATGATAATCCTTCCAGTCTGACATAAGATGTTCGTTCTTTCCTCAACTCCCCATACTCTCCTAAAGCCTTGACCACCAGCTAGTACTAGGACTTCTACTTCATGACATTGCTGTTTCTTTCTATAGCTGACAATAACAGCACAAAGTTGGGTGTCCTTAGGATCCTGGGTGCCTAACTGGTCCAACAAGCTCTAACCTTCATCATGAAACATTATTAGCCCAGAATAAAAGCCAATAGTCTTGGGACAGGGTCAGCCTTTCAGAGGCTCCTCAAGCCCCTCTTTATTATTCTCCACTATCGCCAGTGCTGGGTTTCTTGGTACGGTATTCTTTAGAAGGTCATCCATTACACTTTGGGGTGCCTTTAGCTTATCCCCAGTGTGGAACCACTCGCCCACAACCAAATGACTTGCAGGGCGCTCAAGTGTTATTTTGTTCTCTCCTTTTCTTTTTTTCACATGTCTCCACTTTAACCTCCTACATGAGAAGAACTGCATCTGAAGTTTTAAAAGATCGGTTGAGATGACTCTCCTAAACGCTAGGGTTTCATAGTCTTGGTCTGACTTCATTTGTTACTTTCCCTGTTACCTCTAGGATTTCATGTCTTAAACTTGTTGTCCAGTTCTGATCTTTTTAGTTCATGGCATCGAAGAGAAACAGAGCTGGACATCTGTTAAAGGTGGCAAGGTAGATTTTATTCAGGCTACTGCAGTAGAGGAGAGACTTTAGATAACTAGAGCTCAACTCCAGTGCAACAAAAGGCAGGAGCCCTTTAAATGCTGGGGTGTGCTAAAGGAAAAGTATTGAGGGACATTTTGGGGGCCAACGGAGTTTGATCACCATGATCAGGGCCTCTGCGTTTGCTAACTGGCACTTATCAAAGTTGAACTCCTATCCTTCCATAGAGATTGGGAAACAGAGGCTCTGTCTTTCTTGATGATTACATTTCGAAGGGATGGCTCCCAGGTCCTGGAAACAGATATTTCTGGGTTGTAGAAGATATGTCTCAGAGGGACAGAGAAAGGATTTACAATTACAAGTTCTGTAAATGCTCTATGAAAAGGGAGGGGAGGCAGGGGCCCATGGTCAGGTTTTGGCTGAAACAGACAGGGAATTCTTTTGGCAATGTTGAGCTTTCTCAGGCCGGTATATTAAGGAGGCTGGGATCATCATTCTAAGGACATGCCTTGAGCTCATAAAAACCGAAAGTTGGAGTTTTTATAAGCCAAAGGTGAGGCCTAATTGAGAAGAAGGTTCAGATAAGCCTGACTATATCAAACCATTATGTTATATACCTTAAATACACACAGCTTTTATTAAAATTTAATTTTGGTCAAGAAGGGAGCTTTCGTCAATAGCGATGGGCTAAAATCCACAGTATAGAACTTGTTTTTCCTTTACCAATCTTTTGTCACGGGGAACTTCTGATATTTAAGTTGGAGCTCCTGTGTCTGGCTCATGTCTATGGAATAAGAAGCAAAGAAAGGAAATGTTTATTTATTCTCCAAGCACAAGAATGTATATCCCTAAGGTTAAAAAAACAAAACAAACAAACAAACGGACAAACAAACAAACAAAAAACCCTCTGTGTCTCCAAGCCCAGAAGGGAAAACCTGTGATCTGGGCCTGGAAAAATGTCTTATCAAATCCTCCAAACGACAAAGAGAGAACTCTTATTGGTGATTAGAGCCCTGTCCCATGGTACCCCAACCTTGTCATCCTGGAGGCTAACAAGAGCAGTTTTTGGATGATAAACCAGTAATGAAAATGCAAGGAGGCTCAGTCATATGGTACTGCCTCTTCTTTCTCTTAAGCTGCTGAGGCTCTCAGAGTGTCCCGTACTGACAGATGGGGAAGAAAGGATGTTCAGAGTCAAAAAAAAAGGAACATGCTACATTAGTGTGTGGATATGTGTAAAGTAGTATGCACTTAGGTTATCCTCTAAGAGACAAACATAAATATGTTAAACCCAGAAGCTTTGGTCACCTTTTTTTCCCCCTAAGACCATCATTCATTTTCTAGCCTTGTTTATTCTATCCAAATATCTTCTCCTCCATACAAACTTGTGAATAGCCATACAAATCACACTTTAACTATGCTTTCAGTTTGTATTTGATTTGAAAGAGCTATTAATAAAAATGGAACCTGTGTTTGTAATGTAATTATTATGAATAATGGCAACATGAAGTTGAACTGAACCGAACTATCAGCCTTCATGAAACTGGTCTGCCTGTCAGTGCCACCAAGTATCTTTCAGCCTCAGATTTAGCCTCCCTAATTTAGTTTATGCAATGATACTGTGACCATTAGGTTTAATCAACTTTTCCTATTCTTGGATCACCTACACTGAAACCTTGAAGACAGGTTCTCTCTTTCTCTTCGTATCCGTGGTGATACGGGCTACAGAGTTGGGCTCAAGAAACAAATAACGGTTTTGAAAGTTCAGGCAGGAAACATAATTCAGAAAGCATGGAGTCATGGAATCTGAAATAATAACAAAGATTTTGGTTAGCTATTTGAGTGGGCAGCGTTCTTCATAAAGCAAAAACTCACACTTCAGGCATGCCTCAGAATCACCTGGAGAGCGTATTGAAACAGATAGTTGGGCCCCCTCCCAGCGTTTCTAACTCTGCAGGTCTGAACATTTGCCCGGTGCTGTGTTTTGCATGCATTTTCTCATTTATTTCTCACGCAGCTGTATGATATGGGTACTATTTTAATCCAGGTTTTATTAACGGCAAAATGGAGCCCAGAGAGGCCATTTGATTGGTGGTTCAGCCACTTCCGGTATGAGCCACTTCCAGTACGAGCCGCTTCCATTATCTTGGGGACGGGGGTTTACGTGTGTGTGCTCAGAGATTAGCACGCGTTTACTCTCTTCTAGGGTCCGAAGATGCAGAAGAGGAATCCCCATAGCAAAAAAAGCAAGGGTAAAAGGTACCTAGTCTGAATTTTTGGCCCTCTCTGGTGGTTTCAAGCCTGATTGAAAAGTGTTGATCGGTTATCTCGCCCTGCCGGTGAGCATGCTAGGGTCCGCGCACCACCTGTTGGCCGTTAGTGTGAGGCGGTTGGTCTGAAACCGTCGGTCGTGAGGCCGCTGGTCTGACGTGGTAATTCCGAGGCGGTTAGTCCCTTATCCCTCTGCCCCTCATCTGTTTGTTTTGTTATGTTCTGTTTTGTTTCGTCTTTTTTCCGTTACTGACTGGTGGGGAGCGGCTCTCCCGTGTGTAGCTTTAGCTTTCAATCCATGTATGGCTTGTTAATGGTGCTTTAAAAAAATGTTTATGTCAGAGCTGGAGAAGTGGCTGAGGAAACTAGGCTGTTAGTCGGGATTCTTTTTCGATTTTTATCAGACCAACAAACTTTTCTGACAGAAAAGTATTTAAATGTAATATTAGTTGCTGACAGTTTTTCTCCTTCCCTCCAGAGAGTGTCTTTATTTGTCAATAAATGTTTCAAACAAAGGCCTCGGAGGAAAGAAAGGGGATCTGGAAGCATAAACCTCTTCAGGTTCCCTCATAGTGCTTATAGGCATCGATCCGCCCACACACCCTTCAGGATCGCCCCTGGTTTTAGGGACATTTAAATAGGATGAAGACTGCCCTAGTCTTCAGCTTTGTCAGGTAGTTGCCCCGCAGGGATGTCAGACTTAACCTTTCTGTGCCTGTTGCTCTCAAAGCTAGATGGTAATGAGTTCGTGTGGCCACTAGGAGTTCGCAGCTGCTTGGGAAACGTGTTTCCACACGGTACAAGATCACTCCATACAAAAACCCATTTTGCCAAGGCATTCCTCAAATTAAAAGGGAACTCGGCGAATCCCCCCTCTAGAATAACTTGCATCCGAAAACCTGCCGTTTTATGTATGTTACATTTATAACCTAATATTTCATAATTATTTATAATAGAGATGGCACACTTATAACATTAATGTACTATTTCCTTAGTAGTCCCATCATAAAGATGTGTTAGGTTCAAGGAAGAACTTCGCCTAACTCTCTGTATAGACTCTTAAGAGTTGCTCATGTACTTAGACACTCAGTAATCATTCTTGGTGATGTTGGGCTGAATATGACAACAGTGACTGTACTGGCAATAATGGTGTGCCGAACAACATGTCCTCTGAAATCCTTAGCAGTTGTATTTTAGCCTTGCTTTGGCACGTATCATGTTCTTTCGTGTGTTGGTAGTTATTTCATTATGAGCGTTACCTTTCCAAATACAGAATGAGTGTGTTTTACTCATTGTCATTTCTCCTGCCAGGGGTACTATTAGGTTCATATATATTAGTAAGTGCTTAAGGCTATTTATATAATTCAAAATCAGTGTGTGCATCGAAAACTGATATGTTTGTTATATGTCTGTTATATCGCAATTTTTTTTTAAAGAAAGAAAATTACTGATTACGGTTGTTCAAGAATTGCTGTGCCCAGAACCTTATAGAACTGCTTGGCCGTGACCAAGAACATTGGACTATTTTGGTACAAATTGCCTGGCTTATTGAACCAACTTCCTCACTGGTTCCATGGAGTCTTTCCTGTCACTCTTCAACAGACTTTTTAAAGAACCAATATATTTTATTACCCACTGTAATTGTATAACAGCTTCATTGACACCTAATTCAAATACCATCCATATAAAGTGTACAATTCAGTGACTTTCAGTGTACTCACAGAGTTGTGCAGTCATCACCAAAATAGATTCTAGAACATCTTCATCACCAAAAAAAGAGACCTCATGCCCTTTAGCTATCGTAACTCCCCCAACTCTATACCTCTCCAGCTGTTGGCGGCCAGTAATCTGCTTTGTGGATGTATAGATTGACTTATTCTGGACATTTAATATAAATGGAACCATATAATAGGTAGTCTGTTGTGACTGCTTTCACTTAGTATAGCTTTTTGCAATGAAGAGTTGTGACAACTTGTGTGGAAATGCTGTTTATGAGGACAGCTCATTAGAGACAGTGCCAAGGGCTTTCATTAGGGGCTGGTCCTCCAGGCACCCTCTGCCTAGCACATACCAAAATCCCAGAGTCCCAGGGGGAAAGCTGTTGTTCACCATAAATCATATTGTTTGCACAAACAGTTAAGGTACAATAAGCTACTCTCATCAGTTGGGATAGTGGGAGCCCTTCCCTCCGACCAAATCCAAGTTCCTAGATCCCAGCCAAGGGCCAACCTTGCAAGCAGGATTTTCAAAAACGATAGCATTGTCGGGCCCACTATGTTAACTCTTCTCTGCACAGATTTTGATACAGATTGTATTGATTCTGTAGATCAATTTGAGGGCTGCCATCTTAACAATATTAAGTATCCTACTTGATGAACATGGGATGTCTTTACATTTGTTTAGGTCTTTAATTTCTCTCGATATTTTGTGGGTCTCGGTGTACAAGTCTTGTAGTTCTTTGATTACATTTATTTTCTAAGTCTTTTATTATTTTTGATGTCATCGTAAGTAGAATTGTCTTAATTTTATTTTCACATTGTTTCTTGCAAATGAATACAATTGAAATAGAAATACAATTCAATAGAAATACAACTGAGTTTTGTATGATCTTATGTCCTGTACCCTTGAGCTGGTTTATTAGCTCTCATAGCTTTCTTTTTGTGCTCATGGATTCCTTGGCCTATTAACGTGGATTGATTTTTTTGAACCAGCCTCGCATCCCTAGAATAAACCTCACTAGGTCATGGCATATAATATACTTCTTATATTTGGATACGTTCTGTTTGCAACAGCTTGCTAAAGATTTTGAGTCTATTTTCATGAGGGATATCGGTCTGTAGTTTTCTTTTCTCATACTGTCTTTGTATGGTTTGGTATCATGGTAAAAGTGTTCTCATATAAGTTGTTGTAAGGTATTTCCTCCTCTTCTGTGTCTTAGAGAGATGGTATAGAATTGATGTTAGTTATTCTTTAAACATTTAGTTTCATTCTCCAGTGAAATATTTTGGGCCGAAAGACATTTTTTAATTACAAATGTAATCCCTTTAAAACAATGGAACTATTCAAATTATGTATTAAATACTGAGTATATCCTGGTCGTTTGTGATTTCCAAGGGATTTTTCCATTTCAATTAAGTTGTCAAGTTTATATCTATCATAGGGTCTGTAATGATATCCTTTGTTTCATTTCTGCTATTGTTAATTTGTATTTAATTGTCAGTCTTGCTAGAGGTTTGTCAATTTTATTGATCTTTGCAAAGAACCAGCGTTCTGTTTCATTAATTTTCTCTGTTGATTTTTCTATTTTCTATTTCATCAATTTTTGCTTTTATCTTGAATATTCCCTACTTTATCTTTGCTTTGGATTTATTTTGCTCTTCTTTTTCTAGTTTTGATGTGGAGCTTAGATTGACTTTTAGACGTTTCCTCTTTTCTAATATAGACAGTGGGCTATAAACTTCTCTTGCAGCACTGCTCTGTGTCCTACAAACTTTGATGTATTGTATTTTCATACTCATTCAGTTCAATGCGTTTTTATTTGCCTTAATATTTCCCCTTTGATCAATGAGGTGCATTGTTTAGTTTCAAAGTATTTGGGGATATTCCTGTTACTTTTGTTATCGATTCCTTTGTGGTCAGAGGTAACACTCAATGATAATTTCGCTTGTTTTATGTTTGCTGGTTTGTTTTATTTATTTATTTTTCCTTTTATTTATTTATTTATTTATTTATTTATTTTGGTTTTTCAATTACAGTTGTCCCATTGTCCCCCATTGCTCCCCCCACCCAGCCCATCCCTTCTCCCACAATCATATCCCTCCCCATTGTCCATGTCCATGAGTCGTTTATACATGTTCCTTGACTAGTCCCTTCCCTTACTTATCCCCCTTCTCTCCCTCCCCCCTCCCCACTACTGACTGCTATTCTAGTCTTTGTCCTATTCAGTTCGTTTGTTTGTGTTGCTCTTTAGTTTCCTGTATTAGGGGATATCATACGGTATTTTGCTATCTTTGCCTGGCTTATTTCACTAAGCATAATTCTCTCTAGTTCTATCCATGTTGTCGCAAATGGCAGGAGTTCCTTCTTTCTTTCTGCTACATAGTATTCCATTGTGTAAATGTACCACAGTGTTTTGATCCACTCATCTACAGATGGGCACTTAGGCTGTTTCCAGCACTTAGCTATTGTAAACAGGGCTGCTATGAACATAGGGGTGCATAGGTTTTTTTGAATTAGGGTTTTAGGATTTTTCGGGTATAATCCTAGCAGTGGAATCGCTGTTTCAAAAGGCAGTTCCATTTTTAGTTTTCTGAGGTAATTCCATACTGTTTTGCATAGTGGCTGCACCAGTCTGCATTCCCGCCAACAGTGCAGTAGGTTTCCGTTTCTCCACATCCTGGCCAGTATTTGTTGTTTGTTGATTTGTTGATGATGACCATTCTGACAGGTGTAAAGTGGTGTCTCATTGTGGTTTTTATTTGCATCTCCCTGATGGCCAATGATGTTGAGCATTTTTTCATGTGCCTATGGACCTTCTGTATGTCCTCTTCGGAGAAGTGTTTGTTCAGGTCCTTCGCCCGTTATTTAATTGGGTTGTTTATTTTCTTGATGTTGAGTCATATAAGCTCCTTATATATTTTGGAGATCAGTCCCCTGTCTGCGATATCATTGGCAGATATGTTTTCCCATATGGTTGGTTTCCTTTTCATCGTGCTGATGTTTTCTTTTGCTGAGCAGAAACTCTTTAGTTTGATGTAGTCGCATTTGTTTATTTTTTCCTTTATTTCTCTTGCCTTAGGAGATGTATCCGTGAAGATATTGTTACGTGGGATATCTGAAATTTTCCTGCCTACGTTTTCCTCTAGGACTTTTGTGGTGTCACGTCTTACATTTAAGTCTTTAATCCATCTTGAGTTTATTCTCGTGTGTGGTGTAAGTTGGTGGTCTAGTTTCATTTTTTTGCACGTCCCTGTCCAGTTTTCCCAGCACCATTAGTTAGAGAGGCTCTTCTCACTCCATTTTATGTCCCTTCCTCCTTTATCAAAGATTAGTTGACCATAGAGGCCTGGGTTGTTTTCTGGACTCTCTATTGTGTTCCACTGATCTATGTGTCTGTTCTTATGCCAGTACCAGACTGTTTTGATCACAGTGGCTTTGTAGTATTGTTTGATGTCTGGTATCGTGATTCCTCCTGCTGTGTTCTTCTGTCTCAAGATTGCTGTTGGTATTCGGGGTCTTTTTGGTTCCATATGAATTTTTGGAGTATTTGTTCTAGGTCAGTGAAATATGTCAATGGCATTTTAATAGGGATTGCATTGAAACTGTAAATTGCTTTGGGTAGTAGGGCCATTTTGATGATGTTGATTCTTCCCATCCAAGAACATGGTATTTGCTTCCATTTTTTTTTGTATCTTCCTTCAATGTGGCGTGATTTTCAGTGTACGGGTCTTTTTATCTCTTTGGTTAAGTTTATTCCTAGGTATTTTGTTTTTCTTACTGCTATAGTAAATGGTATTTTCTCTTTTGCCTCTGTCTCCGATAGTTTATTGTTGGTGTACAGAAATGCCTTAGATTTCTGTATATTTATTTTGTACCCTGCTATTTTGCCAAATTCACTTATTATATCGAGTAGTCTTTTAGTGGGGTTTATAGGGTTTTCTAGGTATGCTATCATGTCGTCTGCAAATAGTGATAGTTTTACGTCTTCTTTCCCAATTTGGATGCCTTCTATTTCTTTGTCTTGTCTGATTGCTGTGGCTAGGACTTCCAACACTATGTTGAATAGGAGTGGAGAGAGTGGACAGCCTTGTCGAGTTCCTGATTTCAGGGGAACGCTTTCAGTTTTTGTCCATTGAGTATGATGTTGGCTTCGGGCTTCTCCTATAAAGCCTTAATTATGTTAACGTATGCTCCCTCTATTCCCATTTTGCTGAGTGTTTTCATCATCAATGGGTGTTGTACTTTATCAAATGCTTTCTCTGCATCTATAGATAGGATCATGTGATTTTTGTCTTTCATTTTGTTTAGGTGATGTGTTATATTTATTGCTTTGAGAATATTAAACCATCCTTGCATCCCCGGGATGAATCCCACTTGATCATGGTGTATGATCTTTTTGATGTATTGCTGGATCCTGTTTGCCAAAATCGTATTGAGGATTTTAGCATCTATGTTCATCAGTGATATTGGCCTGTAGTTCTTTTTCTTCGTTGTGTCTTGACCTGGTTTAGAATTAGGGTAGAAAGAGTTTGGGATTTTTTCCCTCTTCTTGCATTTTTTGGAATAGTTTGGTTAGGGTAGGAGTTAGTTCTTCCCTCAATGTTTTGTAAAATTTGCCTGTGAAGCCATCCGGTCCAGGGCTTTTGTGTGCAGGGAGCTTTTGGATCGCTGTTTCGATTTCCTCCTTTGTTATTGGTCTGTCGAGACTTTCTACTTCTTCTTGGTTCAGTTTTGGAAGGTTATACGTTTCTAGAAATTTGTTCATTTCTTCTAGGTTGTCGAATTTCTTGCCATACAGTTGTCTGTAGTAATTTCTTACAATTGTTTGTATTTCTGAGGTATCAGTCGTGATTTCTCCTCTTTCCTTTCTGATTTCGTTTATTTGTGTCTTCTCTCTTTTTTTCTTGATGAACCTGGCTAGAGGCTTGTCGATTTTGTTTATTTTTTCAAAGAACCAGCTCTTGGTTTTGTTGATTTTTTGGAGTGTTTGTTTAGTCTCTATGTCACTTAGTTCTGCTCTGATCTTGAGGATTTCCTTTCTTCTTCTTGCCCTAGGCTTTGTTTGTTGCTGTTGTTCTAGTTCTTGTAGCTTTAGGATTAGTTTTTTATTTTTATTTTTATTTGAGCTTCTTCTGTTCTTTTCAGATATGCCTGTATTGCTATGAACTTCCCTCTTAGGACTGCTTTTGCCGTGTCCCATAGGTTTTGGGCTGTTGTGTGTTCATTGTCATTAGTTTCTAGAAATTTCTTGATTTCCTCTTTGATGTCATTGTTAACCCATTCGTTATTTAGTAGCGTGTTATTCATTCTCCATGAGTTTGGGTGTCTTTGATTCTTTTCTCTGAGGTTGATGTTTCGTTTCAAGGCATTGTGGTCTGAAATGATGCTTGATATCATTTCAATTTTCTTGAATTTGTTGAGGCTTGTTTTGTGTCCTATCATATGGTCTATCTTTGAAAACGTCCCATGTGCCTTTGAAAAGAATGTACATTTTGCTTCTTTGGGGTGAAAAGTTCTATATATATATATATATCAGTTAAGTCCGTGTGGTTTAGTGTGTTGTTCAATGCCTGTATATCCTTGGTGTTTCTTTGCTTGGATGATCTCTTTGTTGTTGATAATGGAGTGTTGAAGTCCCCTACTATGAGTGTGTTGTTGTTAATATCCTTCTTGTGGTCTTCTAGTATTTGCTTTATGTATTCGGGTGCTCCTATGTCGGGTGCATATATGTTTATCAGTGTTATATCTTCTTGATGGACTGTTCCTTTAAGTATTATGAAATGTCCTTCTTTGTCTCTTTGTATTGCCCTTGCTTTGAAATCCGTTTTGTCTGATATGAGTACTGCTACCCCAGCTCTTTTGTCAGGTCTGTTTGCTTGGAATACTTTTTTATATCCCTTTACTTTCAGTCTATGTAAATCTTTTGTTTTGAGGTGTGTTTCTTGTAGAAAGCAAATATGTGGGTCCTGTTTTCTTATCCATTCTGTTACCCTATGTCTTTTAATTGGAGCATTTAATCCATTTACATTTAAGGTTATTCTCAACATGTATTTATTCATTTCCCTTTGTAGCTCTGTTCCTCTACTCTTTATATACATTATATATATATATATATATTTTTTTTTCTCTTTCTTTTTCTTAGACTATTCCCTTTAGCATCTCTTGCAATGCTGGTTTGGTGGAGATGTATTCTTTTAGTCTTCCTTTGTCTGAGAAACTCCTTATTTCCCCTTCTATTTTGAGTGAGAGCCTTGCCGGGTCGAATATTCTTGGTTGTAGGCCTTTGTTTTTCATTGCTTGAAATATTTTTGACCATTCCCTTGTGGCTTGTAGTGTTTCTGTTGAGAAATCGGTCAACAGCCTTATTGGAGCTCCCTTGTAAGTTATTTGCTGTTTTTCTCTTGCTGATTTTAGGATTCTCTGTCTTGGAATGTTGCCATTTTAACTATGATGTGCCTTGGAGTGGGTTTTGGGGGGTTCCTCTTTATTGGAACTCTCTGTGCTTTCTGGACTTGCATAACTCTTTCTCTCATCAGGTTGGGAAATTTTTCTGTCACTATTTTTCCTATCAGTTTATCTATTCCTTGTTCTTCTGATTCCTCTTTGATTCCAATTACTCTTATATTGCTCTTCCTTATGCTATCCTGCAACTCCCTTATCTCTTCTTCATACTTTTTAAATCTTTTTTTCATTTTGCAGTATCGTCTGAGAATTTTTTCCTACATTGTCCTCTATCTCACTAATACGATCCTCTGCTTCGTTTAGTCTGCTTTTGACTGATTCTACTGTGTTGTTCAGTTCAGAGATTGCATTCTTCATTTCTTCCTGGTTCTTGTTGATAGTTTCTATGTCTTTTTTATGCTGGTGTAGTTCTCTGCAAGTTCCCTGTAATTTTCTTGCAGCTGTTGGTAACTTCCTTGGAGGTTGTCGTAGTTGTTTTTGAGGTTGTCGAGTATATTGAGCTTCTTCACCATCATTGTTTTGAATTCCATGTCTGACATTTGGACTATGTCTATTCCATCTACCTCAAAATAAAACTACCATGCCTCCTTCTTGATTAGAGCACCTCAAGTGGTGAACCTCTTTAGTTTGATAACCCAGCTTGCTTGAACAGACTCACATATTAAAATGGTAAAAGAAAGAGAGAAAGAGAGAGAGAGAGAGAGAGAGAGAGAGAGAGAGAGAGAGAGAGAAACAAATAAAAAGAGAGAGTGAGAGAGAGAGAGAGAAAGGAAGAAAGAAAGAAAGAAAGAAAGAAAGAAAGAAAGAAAGAAAGAAAGAAAGAAAAGAAGGAAAGAAGGAAGGAAGGAAGGAAGGAAGGAAGAACAGAATGGTAAGATATTGAGTATAGTACAACCTAGTAAGATTCTAAGAAGGGAACCATCGGGAAAGGTTGCCACTAATAAGTATGACTTAGGCTGGTCTTTATAAGTTTAGAACAGTCAGAGAAGCGTATTCTAAGCAATGGAAATTGCATAAAGGCTTGGAAGAAGAAACATATAGGATGTGGTGTCTCCTGAGAATGAGGCAGCCTCCCCAGGGAGTGGTGATTTATGAGGGAGGTATGGAGAGCTCTGGAACAAGGAAGGGGCCTTTCAATTTGACTTCAGAAGTGCTAGAGAGTCACTGTGTGTCCTCGAACAGCTAGAGCAATGTAACAAACCTAGTACTGTGTGACATTAGGACTACAGCAGTTTTCAGGAAAAGCTTACTGGAGAAGATGTGTCGGGGACAGAGGTCACCTGAAGATGAAAGTGCAGACTTGGGAGCGGACAAGAAGAGAAGCAACAGAGCTTGGTTCAAGATTGGAGTCAGGGAGCAGAGAGAGGGAACACTCAAAGCTAACTCTAGGGTTTCTAGCTTGGGTAGTGTTGTAGGTTGAATTGTGTCGCTTTCAAATTCACATGCCTAAGTCCTAATGTGCAGAACTTCAGAACATGACCTTAATTTGGAGACGGTCTCTACAGAAGTGATCAAGTTAAAATGACGTTATTAGGGTGGCCTCGATTCATTATGATTGCTGCCCTGGACACAGGGAGAAACCATGCGAAGACAAAGTTGGGGGTCAGGTGTACCACAGATTTCCAGCAAAACAGGAAGCTCTCACAAGAAACCAACCTGCCAAAACCTTGATCTTAGACTTCTCTGGCCTCTATAACTATGAGAGAATGAATTTCAGCTGCTTTTTACTTATTACTTTTTTAAACAAAAGAAATGTAGTTTCTCACATTTCTGGAGGCTTGCTTAAGATAAAAGTATCATCACGGTTGATTTCTTCAGAGGTGTCTTTCTTAAGCGTATAGATGACCATCTCCCTGTGTCTGTACATGTCTGTTCTCTGTCCATCTCTGTGTCTAAATTTCCTCTTTTTAAATCCACGCCCACTTTGATTTTATTTTAATTTGATTACCTCTTTAAGTATCTCCAAATATAGTCACATTCTGAGGTACTAGAGGTTAGAACTTCAACATATGAATGGGGGGAGCATTCAGCCCATACAGGGAAAGAAGAAAACACAAAAGGGGAGGCAGATGAAAAGAAGGAAAAAAGGGTGAAGGGTATGTATCAGTTTTGAATGGCTTCCTCTGCAGGTCATAGTAATTCACAGAGTATTGAACCAGGGCTTTGCTTTTATCACTGACATTAAGTTCGATGGGGGTGGTGTGCCAACACTGGCTCAGCTGGGAAAAAAAGGTCGTCAAAGACCAGGCTCTTGCACTATTTCTACTCTGCCATCTTTGCGTTTTTCATCTGAATGCTGGTTGTGTCGCGGGGACAAGATTGCTGTTGCAAACCCAGAGATTCTGTCTGCCTTCAAGACAGGAAGATGGGGAAATAGGCTCTACCGATGATCTCCCTTCTCTGTCCTTTTCATGGAGAAGCCAGGTCTGTCCCGGAAGCCCCCTAACACATTTCCATTTATGTTTCCTTGGCCATAATTGGGTCACGTGGCCAGCCCTGGCCACCAGAAACTCTGGCTTCCCATATCCTTTGGTAAGAGGCAGCAAGGAAGAAGGGGGTCAAGATACCTCATGAATTAGTCAATCAAGTTCAGGTTAGGGAGGGAGAGAGGAGTGAGCAAAAAGAATAGTAGGGAGCTGGGGGAAGAGAAGAAGAGGAAACTTGTCTGCAATCATTTTTAATTACTTTATGAAAAAGGTGAAGTTTTCAAATGGTAACCCTTTCCAGGGTAATCCCCTCGTCTAATCATTAGTTATTGTAATAGCCAAAGTATAGTTCAATAGCTAAACAACCTCTCATCTCTTGGCAAAAACATATGCATTTCTGCTGTTTTGAAAAGAGTAAAAAATAAAAAGAATTGTGTTTGGAAATAACAATACTTCAGAGACAGGCCTTAAACGCTTTCTTTGTCCCTTAAGAAAAGCCCTGCAGAGATATGGCCAAACCAATGTAAGAATCAGCATTCAAAAGAGGAAGGGAGCCCACCCATGAGGGCCCTCAGGGTAAATTTCATGAAAAATCTGGAAGGGATACCTACATGCAGGTACTACTGGCAGGCTCAGGTTTCAACTTAATAGCAAGTAAGGGAGTTCAATAAGTTACTTGGGAATAAACATGGAGATTCAAGGAATCCCTGAAAACATATACATAATAATTTTGGAGTTGAGGGAAACTCTGATTAAAATAAAAATGTATTAGTCCTGGCATTCAGAGTAAGATATACAAGAGGTCAAGAGGCCAAGGAGAGCCCTAACCAGTGTGGCTCAGCTGGTTGGGCATCATCCATTAAAGTGAGAAGTCACTGGTTCAATTCCTGCTCAGGGCACATGCCTGGATTGCAGGCCAGGTCCCCATTGGGGCACCTGTGACAGAGGCACCCGATCGATGTTTCTCTCTCACGCCAATGTTTCTCTCCTCTTTCACAGAGGGCCAAGCACTGAGTGAGGTTGCATAGGACAGGTCACAGAGGGAAGGTCACCAGGGCAGGTCACAGAGGGCAGGTCATGGGGGAGTTCAAAGAGGCACGGCTGTGAGTGAGGATATAGGGCCAAGTAATGGAGGGTAGGTCACCAGGGCCAGTCACAGAAGTCATGTCACTGAGGGAGGTAATGGGGAGCAGGCCACAAATACCACATGAAGGAAGCCAGAGCTTAGAGCAGGACACACAGGCCTGGTCACAGTGGACAGTCACTGAGTACAGGTCACAGATGGATGCTCCCAGGGGGCAGGTCGCAGACAGCGGTCATAGCATGTTACTGAGGGAGGTCATAGAATGCAGGTCAAGGAGGGCAGGTCCCAGGAGGCTAGTCAAAGCATGAAGCTTTCAGAGAGCACGTCACAGACAGCAGGTCCCTAGGGCAGGTCACTGGAGCCCAGGTCACAGAGGGTACAATAGACCGGGCATGTCACAGATGGCAGGTAAGAGAGGGCCACACACACGGAAGGCAGGTGACTGAGGCAGGTCACACAGAGCTGCTCACTGATGGCAGGAATGAAGGAAGTTCACTCGGGCCGCTCACTGAGCAGGGTCACAGAGGGCAAGTCACAGACAGTAGGTGACAGAAGGCAGGTAACACAGAGAAGGTCAGAGAGGGCAGGTCACAAAGGCATTTCACCCAGGGTAGGTAAGATAGGCCAGGCCTTGGAAGTCATGTCACTGAAGGGGTTAAGAGGGGGCAGGTCCCAAAGCCCAGGTGAAGGAAGCCAGGTCTTAGGGCAAGTCATAGAGGCTAGGTCGCAGAGGGCAGATCACAGAGGTCACGTCACAGAGGGCAGGATACTTAAGGCAAGTTACTGACGGCTGGTCACACAGGGCTGGGCACACAGGGCTGGGCACTGATGGCAGGATGAGGGAAGTTCACCAGGGCAGGTCTCTGAAGGAGGTTACAGAAGTCACAGAGGCTCAGGCACTAAGTGAGGTCCCATAGGGTGGGTCACCGAAGGCAGGTCACTGAAGGCCGGTCACAGAGGCAGGTCATAGAAGGCATTTCACCGAAGGACGTAATATGGGGCAGATCCCAAATCCCAGGCGAAGGAAGCAAGGCCTCAGGGCAGATCACCGTGGTCGGGTCACGGATGGCCGAACTGAGGACAGGACCCACAGATCACATCACTGAGGGTAGGTCACAGAGGGCTGGTCCTGATGGAAGTACTGAGTGAAGGTCACTAGAGCAAGTCACTGAGTGAGGTCATAGAGTGCGAGTGACAGGGCGGAGGCTCACAAAAGACAGATGACAGAGGGCAGGTCATGAAGGAGGTCACAGATGTGAGGGAGAGCATACAGGGCAAGACACTGAGGGAGGCCAAAGAGAGCATGTTACTGAGGCAGTCACAGAGGGCAGGCATCAGAGGGCAGGTCACTGAAGGCAGGTGAGTGAGGGCTGGTTACTGATGGCTGGTCACACAGGGCTGGGTACTGATGGCAGGACTGACGGAAGGTCACTGGGGCAGCTCACCGAGAGAGGTCACAGAAGTGAAGTCACAGAGGGCCAAGCACTGAGTGAGGGAGGTCGCATAGGACAGGTCACAGAGGGAAGGTCACCAAGGCAGGTCACAATGGGCAGGTCATGATGGAGGTCAAAGAGGGCAGGGTAGTGAGTGAGGACCTAGGGCCAAGTCTCCGAGGGTAGGTCACCAGGGTAAGTCATAGAAGTCATGTCACTGAGGGAGGTAATGGGGAGCAGGCCACAAATACCACATGAAGGAAGCCAGAGCTTAGAGCAGGACACACAGGCCTGGTCACAGTGGACAGTCACTGAGTCCATGTCACAGATGGATGCTCCCAGGGGGCAGGTCACAGACTGCGGTCATAGCATGTTACTGAGGGAGGTCATAGAATGCAGGTCAAGGAGGGGAGATCCAGGAGGCTAGTCAAAGAATGAAGGTTTCAGAGAGCACGTCACACAGAGCAGGTTCCTAGGGCAGGTCACTGGAGTCCAGGTCACAGAGGGCACAATATAGCTCATGACAGGTTTTCAGGATGGAAGGTATACACTTTGGAAGATGATGCTGCAGAACTACCAAGAATGGATTGGAGAAGAGAGAAATCAGGTAAGAATTGAATAGTATGATCTAGGAATGATGAGGTCCTGAACAGGGGAGCAGCAGTAGGAATTTAAAGAAAGAAATTAAAGTCCAATTGCAGTGACATCTTCTCAAGCAGCAGTGAGAGCAGCTGCTCCTTTAGTTTCGCTCTGCCGCCCAAGGATGACAACAAGAAGAAAGATGTGAGAAAGCTAAAAAGACAAAAGATCCAGTGAACAACCTGGGGACAAGGCCAAAAAGAAGAAGTGGCCCAAAGACAAATTTCAGGCCAAGCTCCATAACCAAGTCTTGTTTGACAAAGCAACATGTGAAAAACTGTTAGGAACTTCCTAAGTACAAGCTTATAACCCCAGCTGCTGTCTATGAGAGACTGAAGATGTGCAGTTCCTTGGCCAGGGCCGCCACCCTTCAGGGGATCCTCAGTAAAGGCCTCATCCAACTAGTTTCAAAGCACAGAGCTCAAGTAATTTACACCAGCTGTCCCAGCTGTTGGTGAAGATGAGTGGACAACAGGTCCCATCAGCTATACATTTTGAAAAATAAAAATGTATTAAATCAGTAAAATAAAAAGAGTACAGCTGCAGAGGTAAAAATGGCAGGGCCTAGCAATAATAACTGGATGGGAAGGATAAGGGGCTCTGGATGAGTCAAACATGATACTAAAGTTCCTACTCCAAGGGCTGACACGTAGGAGCAAACTTTAGAAGAAATCTTCCTTAGTACTTCATCAAATCTTCACACCAATCAATAATTGGTTCCCAGGGAACATTAGAGCAACCCACTGTGTCCTTGGAAACACTCGTAAGACAGCTATTTCATATATGTAATTCTAAAGTGTTCAAAGAATATGGATTTTAAAACTCTTTTACTGCTTTACCTAAGCCACCTCAATTAGTTTAGAAGAGTGACATATGACAGATACTTGAACAAGATTAATAAAAGGGGCATCCTATCCAAAAAAGAAGGGGTATATCCAGGATTCGACCACCTCCGAAATAGGTGTGTATCCATACGAAGCAGAGGATAATGTCACGAGGACAATCTGCTCGTGTGAGAATGAGACAGTACGTGACTCTCAATTCCTAAGCTTTTTGCTCTCCTGAAGTTTTTTCATACTGTCATGCATCCAGGCCTTCTCCTGTGATTGTAAGTTTGCATGTAAAGCAATTTTCAGTCCCTATAGTTATTCCAGCAACAAGTGCGCCATACGACACTCACATAATATATTTGAAAATAAAAAAGATATTCAGTAATTACAATTACTGCTTCCTGTTTTACATAAACCAGTGCAACAGCACACGTGGAAGCCATTGGAACCTGATCATAGACTTTTTAGGATCCACAATCTGGTCATTGCTAATCTCCTGAGAACTGATTGCTGAATACAAAATGACGATCAAAGCATCACTTTAAATCACAATGTGTCTATTTCTAGGTAATATTCCCATTTTACCATCTCTTGTTTAATAATATCACAGCCCTTGAAATAAACCCTGCTAATAAAAATAAATATAGCACTTAACATTAAACTGAGAACAGCAAGTCCAAATGGAAAATAGGTAAGAATCTAAAATGTGTAATTAAAATATTGTTCTCATAAGTTATGAAACGGTTTAACTTCTGCTTCAGAATAGCCATTATGTTTTATAAGAATGTACTGTTACCAAATACAACAGACCTTAAAGAACTGCTCATCGAAATTTTTCAGTTTCTTCCAGTCTTTGGCTCTGAACAGTTCTAGCGTGTTGAAAAAGCTTTTGTTGCTTGTTGAACAAAATCTACATGTATAGAAGAAAAAAAGCTGAGATAAAATGTGGTTAGTTTAACAGCTAGCAAAACATAATTCTGTATTCCCGGCAAAAGGATCATTTTTTAAGTCAGCATTTTTAACAGTTTCTGTGTTAACTTTTATAACAAAGTTCAAGCATTTGTGCTCCCCAGTAAAATACAAAAAAATATAATAATAGTATACATCAGTCCTTGAGAAGAAAATTTCCAATCCTACACCATACATAGTTATTAAATACAATAATTCCAGGTAGTTTCAAAATCCACATATGGCCCTTACAATCAATGCTTTAGCAAAAAGTAAGTGAAAACCATGCAACAATCTTACTTAGTAATTAGGCGAGAACAATTATTTCCTAACAATATTCAAAGCACGTAATAATTATTGGTCATTCAGCATCCACACAGGTGACTTTTCCAATAATGCAGGCCTTTGAGTTCTTTGACCTAATCTTTGAAACAATTTTGTCTCCTTCCCTAGTTTAACTGTTTACTGACATGTTTGTACCCTAGATTCTGTCGTCCCCAACAACTGTGACATCTATATGATACGAAGGAGAGCAGCCTTATATAGAAACTGTGTGTCAGATCTTCTGTAGAAAAATTTTCAACGACCTTATTATATATAGGACCTCATTTATCCTCAGAACAAACCTATGATGTAGGTACTCTTATTACACTCCTTCATAGATGAGGGACACTGAGACGCAGAGATACATAATCTGCCCGTGGCTCCACAGTTAGCAATTAGTCAATCAGAAATGGATCCCTAACATTATGGCTCCACAGCCCAGGGTCTTGACCACTCCATACAATATGCTTTCTCTCTATGTCTCCCAACATTTGTCCTCACCTCCCTATGTTTGTTGCTCACTCCCTTTCATACTACAGCTCAGTACTTATCAATACCTAAGACCGATTGAATCAATCACTTTTCACTGCCCCCTGTTGCGTCACATGTCTTTACTTTCCTCCTTCCCAGCTAAATTCCATGGTCAATCATAATACCTACACCCCTGCTGTATATTCCTTGTCCCCATCTCATTCTGTCCATGTGCATGTACAAATCCCACCGTGAAAAATCCAACCCGCCAGCTGCTCTGCCACAGCATTGCATGCTAGTCTCCCAATGGACTCATAATCACTATAACACTAACCTAAGTTAGGCCCATAATGATGCTTGGCAATGATATTTCCCAAGTCCATTCACTGGCCCCCTCCCAGGAAATATTTCCTATTCTTGTCCTCTGCCCCCCAAAAGCAACACTGCCCTGGCTGGTGTGGCTCAGTGGATTGAGCGCTGGCCTGAGAACCAAAGGGTCACTGGTTCAATTCCCGGTCAGAACACATGCCTGGGTTGTGGGCCAGGCCCCCATTTCGGTGTGTGTGAGAGGCAACCACTCATCGATGTTTCTCTCCCTCTCTTTCTCCCTCCTTTCCCCTCTCTCTAAAAACAAATAAATAAAGTTTTTTTAAAAACCTGCCTTAAAAAAAAAAAAGGTGAGTCCATGTGAAAAACAGTTATTTTGAACCAAAACAATATTAAATTTAAAATAAACAAATGCTATTTGATTCTAACCTGACATTGAAGGCTCTGTGTGCGCAGGATTTTCACATAGTTTAAGCAACAGAACATAATGCGCACCGCTTCCATACGTAGTTATTTTGGAGAACTCAGCTGTAGGTTTTTAAAAAGAAAATCAAAGTACCTTACTCAGGATAGTCACACATTTAATATTTGCTGGATTTAGGGAACATTAATACTTACTCAGTCTTTCATAGGCGCTCAATAAATGGCAGTTGTTTTATTAATGGTTAACATTTTTAATGGACTTTATATATTAAAGAAGCATGTGGTTCTGACGCTGAAGAGTGTATTTCCCAATGACCCATTAAACAAAGACAGCAATAGACTGGGATAGACACTTTTATCTTTAGTTTGAGTATCTGAGGAATATTTAAAGAAATTGCACACACCTGTGATAATCATAAAGAGTTCTTCATGTTCAATAAGGTGATTAATCCCTCTGTTGCTTATTAGCAGCTTCTTCTTTTTTTTTTTTTTTTTTTTTTTTTTTTTTTTTTTTTTTTTTTTTCTGTGCTTGTCTTCCCAGATTAGGGTAACATCTTGCCAACGAAGTGAACTGAATACATTGGAACTGGAGGTTAACTTTCCTCATACTAATGGAAAGGAAGGAATAACGTTAGTGGTACCAGGGCCATTAGATTTATCTAGTTCAGTTTCTGTCTCCACCGTTCCTTTCCTGATGCTTTACAGTACTAAAATGCTTTCTGCTCTCAGTACAAGACTGTAAGTTGAGTGACATAGTGTAAATTCACTAGGTTTATTGAGGCTGGTCTGCCCACATTTGGGCACCAGATGAGGCCACACACCTGGGTGTCAGATGATGCAGAGATGCCTCCAACACCCCAGCTCGGTTGGAAACTACTCTGTCCAGCAGAGGTTTCATGACCATGGTGGAACAAGTCTATCCAGGACACTGTATTTTATCTGGGGGTAGAGAGGCACCTGTTCCCTCTAGTGGAGAAAGTGCAAGACCTCCATTCCTCAGGCTTTTTATTGAGAAGGGTACATATGAGAGATACAAGTCAAAATTCATAAATCATCAATAGCTCTTAGGCACCTGGATTACAGTTGGCAATTACAGAGTACAAGTACCAATATAGAGGGCACAGTGACCAGTCTGTGTCAGCATCTATTAAACCTCTTGACACAACGTTAGCATTAGGTGCAAGGTTTCATACGTTCCTTGCCAGAGATTGCTTATAGTTAACTAAGAGATAAGCAAAACAGAGCACGCTCCAAAGCATAATAAGCGTTCTTTAAATCCAATTCCCATGGAAACCCTCTGAATGGCCTTTGGCCCTGTCTTCCTCATTGCCTTCCAGTGTTCTGTTGAGACTTAAAGACAACCCAGAGGGGCCAGAGGCAAGTCTGGCTCACGGCCAGGGTTACAATTCCCGAAGCCACAATGATCATTTCCCCACATCTCCCCCTTTTTTGTTTTTTGTAATACCCATAGTAGAAAGGCCTATAAAGCTTGTTACTTGCTTTTCTCAGATACGATCACGGGTAAATTACTTGTAGACACATGGGAGGACACAGTACGATAATGACCAATAAATGTCCAGCTGCTCCTATTATCCATCTATGTAAATTTAGTCCTTACAACCAATTTTTAGGGTTAAGCCATTGAAGATTATTACTTAGGGTTTGAAACACTTTTTGTTCAGCAAGCTGCTTAATGTCCATAAGTTTAAATTGTAGCCAATCAATTGGGCCTTTTAGATTGGTGGGAAAGGCATCCCATAGATGATGTATTGTCAGCCCTAGAATGCTGACTAGAGTTACATTTTACTGGAGTGACACATAGTCTTAAGAATCCAGGGTTGCAGGCAAGCTGTTGTCGGGTGACCAGGGCATCCTGTCATTCCTCCAGCCAGAGTATGGCTGATTCCGTGGCTGAGAGTTGGGCCAGGATTTCCTGATTAACATGGCTCTGCAACAGAAGATCTTAGGGACCAGTCTGTTGTTTAGCCAGGGGCTGTTCAGGGCCTTGAGCCTTCCAGGTCTTCAGTAAGACTTGGGCCCCTGGGCGGAGTGGGTGTGGGGGCTTGTCAGGTGGATAGATAAACCTGCAATGAGAAAACTTGTACAAAATGGTTTATTTACATAATAACTTATAAACCAGACTTTGGGTCTATAAGACTGTGGAGCTAGCCAGTCACAGGGCCTTTGCTGGAATGATAGTATTTTTGATGATGTTACAAACCAGGACGTCCTCAGTATAAAGCGGAGACCAGCCTATTTCTGTAATTAACGGGTTAAACAGTGGCA
Organism: Furipterus horrens; assembly: GCF_987537825.1. Lineage (NCBI taxonomy): Eukaryota > Metazoa > Chordata > Mammalia > Chiroptera > Furipteridae > Furipterus > Furipterus horrens. The sequence goes on along the minus strand of NW_028327201.1, from coordinate 373,769 downwards.
GCTATTCCCTGGAAGGGAGTTGGGAGTGTAGCGTGCCTCCCTGTTCCTGCTCTGAAACTAGACAAAGAGAAACAATTTTATTTTTGGTGATTACTGCATTCCTTTAATGTGCTTAAAAGTGGGCTATTCTCATTTTTTAAGGACCTTGATAATCTTCACAGAGGCTAGAGAAGGCAGGGGAGATAGCAAGCTTAGCACTGCTCGTTCCTGGCACTGCAGCTTCTAGGTCTAAAATTTACAATGTTTCAAAGACATACATGCTTACTTGTACTTCTTATTTCTTTTCCGCTTCTACTTCTATTCTCGAGTTACCCACTCAAATGTCCTTTCTTCCCATGCCACGCACAATCTCTTTCCTTTATGCCTTTTTACCCTTTCTTTACCTTCTTAATTCCTTCTTTTTTCTTCCTTTTCCCTCACTTTATTTTTTCCTCTCTTCCCCCTACACAATTCTCTTTTAACTTGCGCAGACCGTCTACGACTAACTCGGACTTTCTGCAACATATGTAATTTTTTTGACCCAGCATTCTACAAGAAACATAATGAATTTTTTAAAACTTACATCTAATTAGGTTGCTAAATTATTTCGATTCTTTGGGGAGGACTCCATACTCCCCCTTTTTAGCATTTTAGGAAAATTTTTAAAGGTATGTTGGGCTTTGTAGCCTGATTTATTATCAGTTTTTATTTGCTGTGGTCGACCTAAGAAATTAAACGCCTGTAGCCAATAAGCTCGAATATGTTTGGCTGATTTTCCTGCAAGAGCGGAGGCATGCAACACCTTAGAGTAAGTACTTATTGATATATGGAGGTATTTACATTTTTAAAGTAGGGGGTAATGAGTGACATTTGTTTGTTAAATTACTTGCGGGGCCAATCCTCGAGGGTTGGTCCCACTGCTGGGTGTTGCTGTACCCAGCCCCTGGCAGTCTGCGCATTCCCGGGTAATTTGCTTAGCTTTAGAACAGGAAATGCCAAATTCTCTGAGAAGTGCTTGAGAAGTTTGGTGGTAAAACTGATGAGAGGCAACTGCCTTTTGGAAGGTAGTTAATACACTGACTAAGACATCAGCATGTTCGTTGCCTTTTGCCACAGGGCCTGGGAGGCCTGAATGAGAGCGAATATGGGTGACAAATATGGGATGCGCACTCCTATCAACCGAACTTTGTAAAGTTAGGAATAAACGAAGTAAGTGGGGGTCTATAGACCCCTTAAGTAAAGCTTGATCTATGTGGAGTATAGTATACACCAGATACCCAGAATCACAGACGAGATTCCGGGGTTCATTTGGCCATTGTTGGAGGGCCGTAATGGCTGCAGAGAGTTCAGCTCTCTGGGTGGATGAGCAGTTGTGAGGTACACAATTTTTTCAACTCTGTCCTTCCCTGTATGTGATGGCTGCTTTTCCAGTTTTTCCTGATTCATTTACATAAATAGTTTTTGCTCCAGATATTGCGGTAGGACTAATTTTACTTCTAATATGTAAATTTAATTGAGGAATATTTTATAAAAGTTTATCTGAAGGAAGATTGATCTTGAGCTTTTTGATAGAATCAGTTATTGTGCATTGAAATTTCAAGGGTTGACAAAAAGCTTGTAAATAAATTTGAGGTAAGGGTGTTGAAAAGATAAATAAGCTGGCGAGTAGTCATACCGAGGCTAGGCCTTGGCCAATTGATAACACCTAACAATTGTTGGAGATTATTGCGAGTTAAAGACTTTGGAGAATTAATTTGGAGCATTTGAGGCTGCCAAGGCTTCAACTGTTGTACTTCCTTAGGAGCTGCTTGTAAGCCTGCCTGGGCTGTAGATTGCTGGAAATGAGCAAAGGTATTAGCCAATTGTTTCTGAGCTTTTTTGTAACATTTTCTTCTTTGACAAAGCTATCCAAGTATTTCAAAATGTATTAAGCCTGATTGGCCTGGAGTTTTCTTCTTTCTGGTAAGAAGAAAATAATAAATCTTTGAGATATTTCAAGGGCCCTTTGAAACCCCTGAGGCTCTAAGGAAGTCTTTCACATTTTAAATCTTTGAAATCTTGTCAACTACGGTATATATATTATGAAATGATATTTGACTATTTACTTAAAGTGATAATAAAAGGTTTATAATATTAATATAGACTGACAAAAATTCAGTTGAGAGACATGAATTTTTGAATAGTAGCTGAATATTTGAGTAATATGCCACACTATATAATTATTTTACTAAACAGAACCTTAGTTTTTAGGCAATTAGAGGAAAAACATTTTTACAGTTTTTCTGTTAAGGTCTCGGTCAAGCAGGAGTAGGCGGACATGGGTCAGTCAGTGGAGGGAGCAAGAGACATGATGACTTTCCAGGATCCCAGAGGGAAGGGGTCTGCAGTGTCGATCGTTTGGCAGTGCTCCACATATTCCCCTTTTCCTCCCCCTTTCCTACTTCTGTCACAGCTGTGGCACCTCTTAAACCTGAGTTATTTCCTTTAGTTTCCCTTTGTTTTTCTGGGACCACAGTGCTTTGAGCCACGGCAGTATGCAGTAAATTAATCAGATGCCTTTCCTTCATCTGGCATCCAGTTCCTTGTATTAGTTGCTGGAGTAATCTAAAGTAAAGCTATTGTTCTTCGGATAACCCTGACCCCATTCTTTCATGGGTAGTGGGCCCCCTTTTGTCAGTTTTGGTTTTGCCCTCTTATCCTGCCTCTCTTTTGAAGTGGACCATACTTTTTCTGACTCTAAACTAGGGATTAATTGGTGTAGTGGGTCGAAGTGTGCTGCTTGTGAAAAGGGCTCCCAAGGGTGTCACACCATGGTCATCCCAACCTCTCTTACGTGTCTCGGTTTCCCTCCCAGTCGTCTAGAACAACTGGAAGGTCTCGGCGTGCTGAATGACCAGTTCTTATTTCGCACATCCCCAGACGAGCCACGAATGATATGACTGTGAGTAGAATGTCCTACGAGGCCCTTGCATGTCTCATGGTTTGACCCCCCGACACCTCTGCTAGGTCCCAACTCACGTAGGGACACCCGAGAATTCGAGCCAGAGGGAGGAAGTGCCTCTTACTTCAGAGCTCGGTCATCGCCGGAGCCCTCATACAAATCCCATTTCTGTCCTAAAGCTTCTCTGGCTCTCACAAAATCCTATTCAGGGGGAAACACCACAGGGGTCGGGCAGTGAGTGCTTGTGACTGTGTTCCTGGGTTGCACGGACATTGGCTTGTGGCTGGCAGGTGCCTAGTGCTCTAACCCGGTCCATGTGCCAGCTTATCCTGTCACAGGAGTCTTACAAATGGCAAGTACCCTATTGGCTTATAAGTGCTTTTCCTGTGCCCGTAAGATTGTGCTGACTTATTGAATGAGAGAAGCCAAAATGGTCCCTTAGTGAGTGAGAGGAGACAAAGACGAAACCAAAACTCCCACCAGAGAGAGTGGCAGAAAGAAGAAAGACCCCCCTCCCTTTTCCTAACCACACAGGCAGCCTTTTCCAGAGGGAACCTGTGGGACTGCAAGCCCTTACCAGGGGCAGAGGCACCAAAATTCCTGTCCATGCAGTGCGGTTGTCCATGGTTAGGCTCTTGGTCCCACAGCCATTCCAGGCGTCACTTCTCTTGAGTGCCCCTTGCCCAGGCACCAGATGAGGCCCCACATTCAGGAGCCAGATGAGGCTGACCTCCCCCATGTTTGGGCACCAGGTGAGGTGCAGTTGCCTCCAATACCCTAGGCTTGGTTGGAAACTTCTGTCCAGCAGAGGTCCACGACCACAGCGGAACAAATCAATCCAGGACACTGTTATTTTGTCGGGGGGTGGGGGTAAGGGAGGTGGCTGTTCCCTCTAATGGAGAAAGGGCAAGACCTCCACCCCTCATGCTTTTTATTGAGAAGGGTACGCATGGGAGATACAAGTCAAAACTCATAAATCATCAATAGCTTTTAGGTGTTTGGATTACAGTTGACAATTACAGGTTACGTGGACCACTACAGAGGGCACAGTGACCAGTCCGTGTCAGGGTCTATTAAACATCTTGACAGCACTGTGGCATTAGGCGCAAGGTTTCATACATTCCTTGCTAGAGATTGCTTATAGTTAACTAAGAGATAAGAAAAGCAGAGCATGCTCCAAAGCATAATAAGCATTCTTTCAACCCAGTTCCCATGGAAACCCTCTGAATGGCCTTCAGTCATGTCTCCCTGATGGCCTTCCAGTGTCCTGTTGAGACTTAAAGACAACCCCGGGGGTAGGGGCAAGTCTGGCTCGTGGCCAGGGTTATAGTTCCCAGAACAAGTTTATTAATCACTTTAAGTTTATGGTGTCATAAACATCACACAGCTCTATCTTCAGTCTTGAAACTGATTTGCCCAAGTACTGGACGTGTGGCTAGCATAAACATTTGTATCCAGTCTTCCTCTTTCCCGACTGGTAGCTCACAGAACAGTGCTTTTCCATTAGGATTCTGTCATTTATTTTGTTTATCGCTTCCTGGCCCTTTCGCACAGGACAACCCTAAACTGGTGACTCAGGTTTCAGAAAGCCACTCAGTAAGTCAAAGATAAAGTTATTTCTCTTCTTTTGCTGGTCCCGCCTCCTTGCAAGCTTTATCTTCGCGTGAACGATGTTGAACTGCATTGCAACATACATGCACTCAATGACAAAAGATAAGCAAGCCCTTTGCAACGTGTCTCTCCATCTGCCCAAACAGAGAGTACATTTTTAGTCCGAAGTCGGACATTTTTTGCATCAAGAAAAACATCGTTTTTTGGTTCTCACATAGAATAATTAGTACCATAAAGCAGTAAGCTCAACCCAGGTTTCTAAGGTCAAGTCAGAGGCTTGAGTGCTATGCCCAAGTCTAAGTATGTCTTGTAATTTCAACAGTCGATGTCCTCTTTGCTTAAAGACTTTGTTCATTGGTCCCTCACCTGCCCCCCCCAGCCCCCAGCATGTTATACAGCTGTGTAAGATATGGCCGAGTTCCCAGGCAGAAAGCTAACGAATAGGCATCGTCAGTAATTGCCCATGTGAAGACCACAGTGTCAATGGTCGTTGGTGTGCTTCTGGAAGAGTTCATGTTCTTAACACAGCAGGTGAAACTGTTAATGGTTAAAAATCATTGTTCTCTTTGTCTGAGTACAAGTAATTTTGGAGTTCTGTTAAAAATTAATTTCCCATATTTTATAAATGTTTGCCTTCAGTCTAATAGGACATACTAACAAAAAATTGTGTCAGAATAGCAATAATATTTAATAAGTGCAGATGCTCTGTTTTATGTGAAAGAATGAAGATTTTCCTTGTCTATGTTGGCCGATGAGCAGAACAGGTGAACCTTCCATTTGGCCCCACAAAAGCAGTTAACAATTTCTCTTGAATCAAAACAGGAAGGAAATTTCTAGGGCAGCCTTCCTGCATGGGGACCATCTTGTCCTCACGCCCTTGAGATGTCGTTCTCAGGCTGCTATCACATGACCTCCAGATGACCCCTCAGAAAAAAGGGGAAATAACAAGTGTCATGGGGAGAGTGGAGTAAACAAAGGCTTTACACATTGCTCGTGGTACTTTTAAATGCTACAGTGGCTGTTGAAAATGGTTTGGTGTTCCATCAAAAGCTTCAACATATAATAAGTACATGATTCAGTAATTCCACTCCCAGGGATACACCCCCACCCCCCTAATAAAAACATTTAAAAACACGGAAGTATCAACATTCAAAACAGCCAATGATGGAAGCAACCCAAGTGCCCATGGGCTGACGGATGGATAAACATCCTGCAGACTATCCATGCAATGGCACAGTATACAGCCATAAGAAAGAGTGTTAAAATGTGGATGAGCTCTGAAGCCATTATTCTAAGTGAAAGAAACCACACACCAGAGGTCACATAATGTATGATTCAATGTACATGAAGTGTCCAGAATAAGCCAGTCCGTAAAGGCAGAAAGTAGTTCAGTGGTTGCCAGGGATTCTGGGCAGGAGGAATGAATGAAGAGTTGTTACTGGGTAAAAGATTTCTTTCAGGACTTGGCAAAGTGTTTTGTAAGAAGACAGGCTTGATAGTTTCACAATACGGTGAACTTACGCAATGCCACCGAATGGAATACTTTACAATGATTAATTTTACAATGTGTCAGTTTTGATTTCAAGCAATTTTAACTATAAAAATAACACTTTTCAGTCCACTGTCATAAAATAGTCCAGTATTTGGGGAAAACTAAGCTATTGATTTTAATGCATCAATTTAAAATAATAGGAAGCCCATTGTTGCTTCCATGTAAACGTGCTTGATGAAAAATATCACTCTATTCCTTTCAAATATTTCATTCCTTTTATTGATTCTAGAGAGAAGGGAAGGGAAGGAGGGAGGGAGGCAAGGAAATGCCCTGACCGGGTTGTGGGATGACACCCAACCAACTGAGCCACACCAGCCAGGTCAAAATCACTCTACTTTTTGAAAATAAAATAAGTACTGAAAGTGTGGTTTTGACTTAAATGTGGGCAAAGGCTCTTAGTGGACACTTCTCCAAAGAGGACAGACAGACGGCCAAGAAACCTATGAAAAAATGCTCAATGTCACTCATCATCAGAGACATGCAAATTCAAACCACAATGAGATATCACCTCTCACCTATCAGAATGGCTATCACCAATAAATCAACAATGGTGTTTAAGCAGCCTCTTGAGAGAAGAAGCGCTATTAATTGATTTGTCAAAATTATAGACTAGGGAACAGAGATGTCAGGTCACAATATGAGAGTCACGCAGCTGAAGAGAAGCAGAGCTCAGACTCAAACCCGTATCCGTCTTTTGGAAAGCCTCTCTGATTTACAAACATTGACTGTGAATGTACCACACTATTTACCGTCCCCCAAAACTGGATAGGCTAGAGGGTAGGTCTTGATATCTTTCTCCCTCTCCTCCACACTAACAACCTGTTGAAAGCCTACAGTTATAGAAAAGTCCAGCTTGGCCTTCTCTTGTGGATTGCATGTGGAGTGGGATGGCTTTGTCTGGCCCTAGAGGCTGGGATCCTGGGCTGTGCTGGGTCTGTCTGGAGCCATCAGCCCATGAAGGCTTATCTGGGGCATCAGTTGCCAATTCTGCATCCAGTGGACCCCATGTTGGTGGCTTGAAATCGGCCATGATGGGAGAATTTACATCGTGAAAATAAGAAGACCCTAGAAATCAGACCTGCACTCTCCCCTCCCAAGGGCCTGTCCCCAGCACGTCACTGCCCAGGACTGACCACAGAAGGTCACCTGGAGCTCATTAACGGAAGGGAGAGCTACATCACAGGGCAGCTCTGCCCCCCACTGTAAATGACTATGAGAGAGGAAGTGTGTGCCCTCTGCCCCGACGACAGGAGCCTGTCTCTGAACATAATGTCCGTTGGCAGTGAGTGTGCTTAGAGCAATACACACTGAGCTCAGATTCCACATGGGAGAGGTTCATCCTGACCTCCGATCATCCTAGGTCAAGGGCTCTTTGTGGGCTCATCCCTTCCCAGGAAGCATGTTGTGCTGATGACCCTGTCAATACACATTTGTCTGAGGGTAGACCCAAGGTCCTTGGTCGTGCCACGGGACCCTGGGTCCCTGATTTGCCTTCCTCTGGCTTCCAGGTGTTTCATCCATTCAGTTTGTCCCCTCTGTTTTACTTTATTTTATTTCATTTCATTTTTATTTACTTTCAAAATCCTCACCTGAGGATATGTCGTTTATTGATTTTAGAGAGAGGAAGGGAGAGAGAGGAACATCGATGTGAGAAATATGGATCGGTCTCCTCCCAAACATGGCCCACACAGGGATCAGACCCCCAACTCAGGTATGTGCCCTGACTAGGAATCAAGCCTGCAACCTATTGGTGTACAGGACAACATTCCAAACAACGGAGCCACCCTGGCCAGGGCTCTTTAGGTCATTTTCAATTGACAGAGTTTCCTTGGATATCACCTGCACAAACATATCATGCCTCATATGTCCTGGCAGGTTGAGAAGAGGTCCTTAACAGGACGTGGAACCGAATTGTGTGTCTGAGTGCACAAACTTGCATGTGTGTGATTGTGTGTCTGATGTGTGTGTGTGTATGTGTCTCAATCAAGGGAGGACAGAGCTGTTATCCTTTTGGTTTTCCATGGCACCCTTTGTTAAAAACTCTCCTGCCCCTCAATGCTTATTCCATGAGAACATCAGGTATTCTCTCTATATTCATTTATTAATTTATTCATCCATTCATTCCTTGGATTGGTTGGGGTGTAACTGACTGAGAGCTAGATCAATGCTGTGCATCTATGGAAACCAGTTTCCATAGAGAACGGTTTGTTGACATTCCATTCCAGTTTCCATGGCAACTAGGGTAAGCCATTTTTTTCTGGTGGCAGAAACATTTACAGACTGGAGAGCTGCAGTAACGGTAGAAACATCAAGACTAGTCGGTGTCTCCAATCAATGTGAGTCCTGTGTGTGTGTGTGTGTGTGTGTGTGTGTGTGTGTGTGTGTTGCCAGTGTTTGGCCTTTAGTTGGACATTAAGAGCTCTGATCCTTCCTGTTTTATAAGAGAGGATGGCAGCTCCTCTTGTTGTGGGCTAGGGTGGTTGAGTAACCTGTCATACCCCATCCCCATGTCAGTGTCCTCAGTGACATCTGTTGCATGAGGGTATTGTCACCTGAGTTCTTGAAAGCAGAGATCCCCAAGTATTTCTCTTTTACACCTCTGCTTACTTACAGTGATTGTCACATGAACCCTTAAAGCCATAAGCTTATTCATTTACACCTGCTCATAGTAAAGAGCTATTATGTGTGTGATGTGAGAGAGAGGATTTGAAGCCTGCAAACAAGACAAATAGGCAGGGTTGGAAGATGTAAGGTAACTTTGTGTAACCTGCGGGATGATATTGTGCTCACCCTGAGTCGCTCACACACACACACACACAAAGAAGTGTGTTCTCTACCAGTCAAATGTCCTCGTATCATACCATTAATTACAGTTAAGTAAACAATTCAGATCAGTTAATGGCTCCTTCTTTATTGTACAAGCATAAATACAAGTTCCTTCTTGAAGGCTCTGTGTTTTTTGGTTATGTGTTGGAAAGTGAATGCTGCTGATGTTACAGTTTGTATATGTTTATTTGTGTTTCTAAAGAAAAACAGCTTTTGTAGTATGTACCATTGCGTTCTTTATCAGGGATGCGCCTCCAGAAGAAGCAGGTTCCAGGTAAAGGTTACCCATGCCTTTCAGCTCAGTCCTGTACACTGCTGTATGATCCTGACACTGCACTCTGCCCATTCCATTTTCCCTCTGCCTTCTAGCTGCCTGTGAGGCTCAACCAGGGGGCCACGGGCAGTCTGGACATGACACAGTGACACAAGCAGCTGTACCTTCCTCTCCATTCCTGCTCCTCTTGGGGCCACCCCAATAACGGCCCTTCATATGACAGGGGCAGGGCATGTGATTGCAGTAGGGGCCAGCACCGACAGACTGGTGAACAGTCTCCTGACACATCGGAGTCCCAGGTCAAGGGCGGGGGTGGCCCCTCTCAGATCCCAGAGCTGCGGCTGGAATGCTTCACTTTTCCCCATCAACAGTGGGAGGGGTCTTGGGTTTGAGCATCCTTCCCTTGACCTCCTGGAGAAACCACACAGAGTTGGGCAGCCCCTTTTCCTTACAAATCTGAGCCCAAGCTCTGAGGCCTCCTCCTCTAGGGTCATGAGTTCTCAGAACCACCATTGCTTCCCCTGGTTTTTCCAGACCTACAGGTGCCCACTCTGCCTACCATGGCATCCTTCTTTATTTTTTAAGTATATTTGATTGATCATGTTGTTACAGTAGTCCCAATTTTACCCCCTCTGCTCCCCCTCGGCCCAGTACCCCCCTTCTTTCCAGCAATCCCACCCCCATTATTCATGTCCACTGGTCGTGCATATACGTTCTTTGGCTTCCCCCTTTCCTATATTATTCTTAACTTCCCCCTGTCTATTTTGTACCAACCGTGGCACCCTTCTGAGTGTCCCATTGCTCCCTCTTTGCTTTTCCTGGACTCCAAATCGTTCTATTAAACAATAAGACGGCCCTGCCAATAAGCAGGTTGGCTTTTCTTCTTTTCGCTTTTAAGGTCTTGCATTTTGCTTTGGTTCCTAGAAGTTTTACTATGAAGAGCCTATATGTGTTTGTACATGTGCTTGCATAACTGTGCTTGTGTAGGGGTGTGTGTGTGTGTGTGTGAGTGTGTGTGTGAATGAATGAAGATAGTGGTTTGGACACACGAACTATACCACATGAAATGATTCTTTATCTTGGAAAATTGCTGGCTATTGCTCTTTCACACATTCTGCAACACCCCTCTCTCTGCTTGGACTGCTATAATTATCTTTGTGTGTTTCTTTGCTCAAGTGCTCATGCTTCTCCTTCTCTGAGTAGATGGCCCAAAAAGTGAGTTCCTGCTTGTTTGTTAAGGAGAAATTGGGAGACAGAGCTTGGTAATTGGCTGATGCATGTATCTTTAGAGTCAGATCTGATTATTTGCAGGTGAGACAGAAATCTAACTTTTTTATTCCTTTGAGAAAACTGAGGACAGTTCATGCTTTTCCAGTTTGTAGTAGTTCTCGTTTAAATAGTATGTATAAGAACAACCCACATCTCCAGGTAGGCGTGCCATCTATGCATTTGTGAAACTAGTGAATGACATAAGAAAAAATGTTCCAAGATATCACATCTCACTCAATCATTCTACAAATAGAATTTAAGCCCAATGAAATCTTTATTGTTCTTTTTATTATTATTTCTTACAGCCAACTGTAGATATTGATCTCAAAATAACATTTCAGTTAAAAGGATATATAAAACAATGCTTAAAGTATTCAGACGATGCAGCTTAGACAGTCCATGGATATTTAATTTGGCTCCAGACTCCTAACCATTTCTTCTGCTTGTTCATATTTAAATTTCTTATGACAATATCTGCCCTATGACTGTATGAGAAGCTTCAAAAAAAGCAGTGAGAAGGTTTATGCTGAATTCATCTGGGAATGAGGGGTGCAAAAATAGGCAAGAATGTATTTTCTTCATAACAGAACATTGAGAGTGTTGCTCTGTTATAACAAAGGGAACTGCCAAGTCACGTTTTTATGGAAATACAAGTTTGGGGGACAGTTCAAATCACAAAACCTGCCATTTCAAAGAAGCTCCACGAAACTGCTAGTCACTGTAGGGAGGGGGAGTTGGGGTGAACATGAAAGAACGTCTGGCTCTGGGGGTGGTGCTGAGGGCGGTGTTGGGGGCTCTCTCTTGGAGACACCACCTTCAGAGCACTGGCTCCTCCCTTTTTCCTTCAGAAATGATTACAGCCCTCACAGGGGAAAGGAGAATAGAGCTTCCAAATAGTTCTTCCAAAACTCGTGGCTGTTGACTGGGGACACGAAAGCTCTGTCTTCCACTTCTTTGTTTGCTCAAGCAAAGAGCAGATGGGATAGAACAGAAGTTATACCAGGACCTGAAATATCAAAGCTAGTGCATTTGAGAACTTGATTACCCAATGGCCTGAAATGAACTATGAAGCTAGAGGTTACGGAGTTGCTATTGATTGTGCCCCCTGTTGTTTTGTCTTCTTCTGTGTATCCTCTCTCTTCGGGCATGTCAGATGTGATTGTGAACTAAAACATTAGAAGCATCTTCATGTCCAAGTCTCCAAGAATTTGGGGTTACTTTATTTTTTTGAATATATATATATATATATACATATATATAATTTTATTTTATTTTTTATTGGTTTTCAATTACAGTTGTCCCATTCTCCCCCCTTTGCTCCCCGCCCCACCCAGCCCACCCCTTCTCCCACAGTCATATTCCACCCCGTTGTGCATGTCCATGAGTCATTTATACACGTTCTTTGATTAAACCCTTCCGTTACTTATCCCCCTTCTCTCCCTCCCCCCTCCCCACTACTGACTGCTATTCTAGTCTTTGTCCTATTCAGTTCGTTTGTTTGTGTTGCTCTTTAGTCTCCTGTATTAGCGGATATCATATGATATTTTTCTTTCATTGCCTCGCTTATTTCACTAAGCATGATTCTCTCTAGTTCCATCCATGTTGTCACAAACGGCAGGAGTTCCTTCTTACTCTCTGCTGCATAGTACTCCATTGTGTAAATGTATCACAGTTTTTGATCCACTCACCTACAGATGGGCACTTAGGTTGTTTCTAGCACTTAGCCATTGTAAACAGGGCTGCTATGAACATAGGGGTGCATAAGTTCTTTTGAATTGAGGTTTCAGGATTTGGGGTGTATAATTCTAGCAGTGGAATCGCTGGTTCAAGTGGCAGTTCCATTTTTAGTTTTTTTGAGGTAATTCCATACTGTTTTCCATAGTGGCTTCACCAGTCTGCATTCCCACCAACAGTGCAGTAAGGTTCCCGTTTCTCCACATCCTCGCCAGCACTTGTTTGTTGATTTGTTCATGATGGCCATTCCGGCAAGTGTAAAGTGGTATCTCATTGTGATTTTTTTATTTGCATTTCTCTGATGGTTAGTGACGTTGAGCATTATTTCATGTGTCTATGAACCCGCTGTGTATCCTCCCTGCAGAAGTGTTTGTTCAGGTCTTTTGGCCATTTTTTAATTGGGCTGTCTGTCTTCTTGGTGTTTAATGAGTAAGTTCTTTATATATTTTGGAGATCAACCCCTTGTCTGAGGTATCATTGGCAAATATGTTTTCCCATATGGTTGGTTTCCTTTTCATCGTGCTGCTGTTTTCTTTTGCTGAGCAGAAATTCTTTAGTTTGATGTAGTCCCATTTGTTTATTTATTTATTTTTATTTCCCTTGTCTTAGGAGGTGTATCAGTGACAATATTGCTACATGGGATATCTGAAATTTTCCTGCCTGTTTTTCTCTAGGACTTTTATGGTGTCACTACTTACATTTAAGTCTTTGATCCATCTTGAGTTTATTCTCATGTGTGGTGTAAGTTGGTGGTCTAGTTTCATTTTTTTGCATGTCCCTGTCCAGTTCTCGCAACACCATTTGTTGAAGGGGCTCTTCTCACCCCGTTTTCTGCTCCTCCCCCCTTTGTCAAATACTAGTTGACCATATAGACCCGGGTTTATTTCTGGACTCTCTATTCTGTTCCATTGATCTGTATGTCTGTTCTTATGCCAGTATCAGACTGTTTTGATCACAGAGGCTTTGGAGTATAGTTTGATGCCTGGTATTCTGATTCCTCCTGCTGTGTTCTTCTGTCTCAAGATTGCTTTGGCTATTCGGGGTCTTTTTTGGTTCCATCTAAATTTTTGAAGTATTTCGTCTAGGTCTGTGAAATATGTCATTAGTATTTTAACAGGGATTGCGTTGAATCTGTATATTGCTTTGGGAAGTATGAACATTTTAATGATGTTGATTCTTCCCACCCACGAACATGGTATTTGCTTCCATTTATTTGTACCTTCCTAATTTCTTTCTTCAGTGTTACATAGTTTTCTGAGTACAGGTCTTTTATCTCTTTGGTTAAGTTTATTCCTAGGTACTTTGTTTTTCTTGTTGCTATAGTCGATGGGATTTTTGTTTGTTTGTTTCTATGTCTGATATTTCATTGTTGGTGTACAGAGATGCCTTCGATTTCTGTATATTTATTTTGGTACCCTGCTACTTTGCCAAATTCACTTATTGTGTCGAGTAATTTTTTCGTGGAGTCTGTAGGGTTTTTTAAGTACACTATCATGTCATCTGCAAATAATGACAGTTTTTCTTCCTCTTTCCCAATTTGGATGCCTTTTATTTCTTTTTCTTGTCTGATTGCTGTGGCTAGAACTTCCAACACTATGTTAAATAGGAGTGGAGAGAGTGGACATCCTTGTCTTGTTCCTGATCTCAGGGGGAATGTTTTCTATTTTTGTCCCTTGAATATGATGTTGGCTTCAGGTTTCTCAATTATAGCCTTAAATATGTTGAGGTATGCTCCCTCTATTCCCATTTTGCTGAATGTTTTCATCATCCATGGGTGTTGTACTTTATCAAATGCTTTTTCTGCATTTATTGATCATGTGATTTTTGTCTTTCATTTTGTTTAGGTGGTGTATTATATTTATTGATTTGCAAATATTAAACCATTCTTGCATCCCTGGGATGAATGCCACTAGATCGTGGTGTATGATCTTTTTAATGTGTTGCTGAATCCAGTTTTCCAATATTGTGTTTCGGGTTTTAGCATCTATATTCATCAGTGATATTGGTCTGTAGATTTTTTTCTTCGTTGTGTCTTGACCTGGTTTTGGAATTAGGGTGATACTGGCTTCATAGAAAGAGTATGGGATTTTTCCCTCTTCTTGGATTTTTTAGAATAGTTTGATTAGGGTAGGAGTTAGTTCTTCCCTAAATGTTTTGTTAAATTTACCTGTGAAGCCATCCGGTCCAGGGCTTTTGTGTGCCTGGAGACTTTTGATTACTATTTCAATTTCACTCTGTGTTATTGGTCTGTTCAGGCTTTCTACTTATTCTTGATTCAGTTTTAGAAGATTGTATGTTTCTAGAAATTTGTCCATTTCATCTAGGTTGTCAAGTTTCTTGCCATACAGTTGTTTGTAGTAATTTCTTACAATCCTTTGTATTTCTGTGGTATCAGTCATGATTTCTCCTCTTCCATTTCTGATTTTGTTTATTTGGGTCCTCTCTCTTTTTTGCTTGATGAGCCTGGCCAAAGGCTTGTCGATTTTGGTTTTGTTTGTTTGTTTTTTCAAAGAACCAGCTCCTGCTTTTGTTGATCTTTGGAAGTGTTTGTTTAGTCTCTCTGTCATTTAATTCTGCTCTGATCTTGATGATTTCCTTCTGTCTACTCTCCCGGGCTTTGTTTGTTGTTGTTGTTCTAGTTCTTGTAGATGTAGGGTTAGATTTTTTATTTGAGATTCTTCTATACTTTTCATGTGAGCCTGTATTTCTATGAACATCGCTCTCAGGACTGCTTTTGCTGTGTCCCATAAGTTTTGGGCTGTGGTGTATTCATTATCGTTAGTTTCCAGAAACTTCTTGATTTCTTCCTTGCTGTCATTGTTAACCTATTCATTTCTTAATATCCTGTTATTCATTCTCCATGAGTTTGGAAGTCTTTGATTTTTTTCCCTTGAGGTTGCTTTCTAGTTTCAAAGCATTGTGGTCGAAAAGATGCTTGATATGATTTCAATTTTCTTGAATTTGTTGAGGATTGTTTTGTGTCCTATTTATTATGTGGTCTATCTTTGAAAATGTCCCATGTGCCGTTGAAAAGAATGTATATTTTGCTTGTTTGGGGTGAAAAGTTCTATATAACAGTTAAGTCCATTTGGTTTTGTGTGTTGTTCAATGCCTCAATATCCTTGGTGTTTCTTTGCTTCGGAGATCTGTCTATTGAGTGTGTCGCTGTTGATATCCTTCTTGTAGTCTTCTAGAATTTTCCTTATATATTTGGGTGCTCCTACGTTGGGTGCATATATGTTTACCAGGGTTACATCTTCTTGATGGATTGTTCTTTTAAGTATTATGAAATGTCCTTCTTTGTCTCTTTTTATGGCTCTTGCTGTGAAATCCGTTTTGTCTGATGTAAGTGTTGCTACCCCAGCTTTTTCTTTCCTGTCCGTTTGCTTGGAATACTTTTTCCATCCCTTCACTTTCAGTCTGTGTAAATCTTTCGTTTTGACGTGTGTCTCTTGTAGGTATCATATATGTGGGTCATGTTTTCGTATCCTTTTCAGACCCTATGCCTTTTGGTTGGAGCATTTAATCCATTTACATTTAAGGTTATTATTGACATGTATGTATTCATTTCCCTTTGTACCTGTGTTCCTCTCCCTCTCCTTCTTCTTTCTCTTAAAGCATTCCCTTTAGCATGTCTTGCAATGCTGGTTTGGTGGAGACATATTCTTTTAGTCTTCCTTTGTCTGGGAAACTCCTTATTTCACCTTCCATTTCGAAGGAGAGCCTTGCTGGGTAGAGTAGTCTCGGTTGCAGGCCTTTGTTTTTCATTGCTTGGAATATTTTTTGCCATTCCCTTCTGGTTTGTAGTGTTTCTGTTGAGAAATCGGTTGCTAGCCTTATCGGAGCTCCCTTGTATATTATTTGGTGTTTTTCTCTTGTTGCTCTTAGGATTCTCGCTTTGTCTTTGAATGTTGCCATTTTAATTATGATGTGCCTTGGAGTGGGCCTTTTTGGGTTCATCTTCATTGGGAGCCTCTGTGCTTCCTGAACTTGCATGACTTTTTCTCTCATCAGGTTAGGAAAATTGTCTGTCATTATTTTTTCTCAGGTTGTCTATCCCTTGCTCCTCCTCTTCTCCTTTTTGTATCCCTATGATTCTAATGCTCTTTAGTCCCATGTTGTCTTGCAGTTCGCTTCAACCCTCTTTATTCTTTTTGAATCTTTTTTCATTTTGTTGTATTGTCTGGGAATTTTTTTCTACATTGTACTCTAACTCACCGATCTGATCCTCTGCTTCATTTAGCATGCTTTTGATGGATTCTACTGTGTTCTTCAGTTCAGAAATTGTATTCTTCATTTATTCCTGGTTCTTATTAATAGTTTCTATGTCCTTTTTTATGCTGTTGTAGTTCTCTGTAAGTTCCTTGTAGCTTCCCTGAGATTCTTTGTGGTTTCCTTGGAGTTCCTTGTAATTTCCCTGGAGGTTTTTGTAGTTTTCTTTGAGATTGTCAAGTACATGGAGCTTCTTTATAACCATTCTTTTGAATTCCGTGTCTGATAGTTGGCTTATGTCTATTCCATCACTCTCTCTTTTCTGGGGATCCCTCCTTTCCTTTCATTGGGAGGATGTTTCTGTGTCTCCCCATGTTGGAGTCTTCTTGTTTGTTTTTGTTCATTAAAATTGATGGCTTCGATTTCCCGCCTTTGTGGTATGAGATTTTTTATAGGAGTCCTTGGGGATTCAGTGGTATAGTCTCTTCGATCTCCTGAGCCTGACGCTCTTGGGATGCCCAAGTTTCAGGAGTCCATATAGAGTCTGGGTCTGTAAGGCAGCGTCCTTGGTGGCTTTGGAGTGAGCTGGAGCGGGCACCTTCAAAGCAGCAGCATGCCTGCATCCTTACTAGTTCAGGTCACATGGCTGATTCCTGACTGCACACTGCACAGCTGCTTCTTGTCACATGGCTCCTACAACCTGCTCCACCACGTCATGGGGCACTCCTTTACACTTCTCTTCCATGCTCCTTCTTACTCCAGCTCTTAGCCCAAAACCGCATGGCCCCTTCTTTCACACCAGACCTCATGGTCAATGGAGGGGCCCTTCTACATCTTTTCAAACAGCATGCCCCCCTTCCTGACGGCTCCCCTAATTTTCAATGCTGACCCTATCCACCATAAATCATTGCTATGAAAAGTATCTTAAGCCTTATCATCTGCCCTTTCACCCAGGCAGCAGCACAGCTATTATCTAGCTCCCAGCCTGCCATTGGCATGCAAAGTACCTTAAAAGTACTTCCCCAACCTCCAACCATGGGCTGTGGGGACTTTCGGGATGTCTCCCCTGCCTTGCTACATCTTGCATCTTGGTGTGGTCCTCTTTGGGACCAACTTGTTTGTGACTCTGTGTGCTTCCTGGACTTGTATATCTAGTTCCTTCACCAAATTAGGGAAGTTTTCCTTCATCATTTTTTCAAATAAGCTTTCGATTTCTTGCTCTTCCTCTTCTCCTTCTGGCACCTCTGTGATTCAGAGGTTGATATGCTTAAAGTTGACCCAGAGGTTCCTAAGCCTCCCCTCATTTTTTTTTTTAATATTCTTGTTTCTTCATTCTGTACTGGTTGATTGGTTATTTCTTCCTATGTTTCAATACATTGATTTTAACCCTGGCTTCCTTCCCTTCACTATTGGTTTCATGTGGCTTTTTCTTCATTCCACATAGTGTAGCCTTCGCTTCTTCCCTTATGCACTTGCCATACTCAGTTGTTTCTCTGAGCATCCTTATTAGTAGTGTTTTGAACTCTGTGTCAATTAGGTTGGCTCTGTCTTCCTCGCTTAGTTATCCCTCTGGAGCCTTGATCTACTCTTTCTTTGGGGCCATACTCCTGTTTGCTCAACTTGCCAGCCTCCTTTGTTTGCCTCTGCGCTTTAGGTAGAATTGTTGTACTTGTTACTTTTAAGGAGCGGAGCCTTAGGTTTTCGTCAGTGCTGCGCGACCTGTTTCAACGCCTTGTGATGCTGTATGTGGGGGAGGAGTCAGAGGGGGAACAATGGTGCTTGCCCAGCACCTGCCACTTTTCCAGTCATTTCACCTGCTTCCCATATGTGACCGGCACCCTTGTAGCCGTGGCTCTGGTGATGGTTCCCAGAGTGGGTGGGTTTGCACACATTCTAGCACTGTGGGGGCCCTCTGAACTCTCCTGAGAGACAAGCAGTTTCTTCTGCCACACCAATCCCTCTGGTTTTCACAGTAGAAACAGAAAGGCTTTATTTTCCCGGTGCTGGAGACATGAGCTTTGCGGTCTGAACTGGGAGTGGGGTCGCTCCCCAGGTGTCCCTCTCAGTTTCTATAATGTATGACCACTGGTTCGCCAGCTGCAGCCACTGCTTTGCCGCCCCCGCTGCAGCTACACCTCATCCTCTTGCCCCAGCTCCTAGTCTCCGCCCCTCCCACCATCTGGATGAGTATTAATTCTTTATAGATTTGTTTGTTGGGCTTCTATGCGGTTCAATTCTCTTGCAGTTCTAGGTGGTTCTTTGTCTTGAGGTAGATGTAATCCTTACGGTTGTGCAAGGAGGTATGATGTGTCCACCTACACCTCCACTTTTGCCCTGGCGTTACTTTAAATGTTAGTTTGTGTTGTTCAGAGTTCTGGTTTTAACACATTGTGACTGGTGTGCAAAAGAGGATCGAGATTTACATACTATTCTATCTGTCTATCTATCTACCAATCATGTATCCACTTCCCACACACACCTTTAGAGAGAGAATTGAGTTGCAATCTTAGTACAAAATAGGAGAGGAAAATTATCTGCAACATTATGTACCAACACTTAATGGAAGATGTTTGAACCATGGATCAAAGCATACGATGGCAGGACAATTTACTGTTTTCATTCAACACCCTTCCATTTGGTGATTGTCTCACTTAAGGAGGTGTTGTTTTACTAGTTGGAAAGTTAACTGTGGCTGATATTTTGGTTGTCTCCTGAAAGTGGTCCACTAAAGGGTTTGACACTTGAAAAGATGTACACACATGTGAATATGAGAGAATATTCAAAATGTTTCTACAATTTCAAAAGTGGTTTTCTATGTTATATAATATATGTATAAACAGAATAAAATGTCTCGAGTCCATGCATTACACATTTGCAGTAAGCATTCCTAGGTGTTAGATTAGATTATTGACGCTTAGTATTTGTCCCACTCTCTAATTTGAAACATCATTTTGGGTTTTCCATGTGCGTTTTTGAAATAAGGAACTAAAAGAAACTGCAAATAACATCTATACTAGAAGCAGAAACATGTGCATGCGTGTGTGGAGGCAGAGAGCAAGGATTACGTGTATCAATATCAGGCATCTGTGTCTCTAATGTGATTCTGGGTGATTGCGCGCGCGCGCTTGCTTGTGTGTGTGTGTGTGTGTGTGTGTGTGTGTGTGTGTGTGTATGTACATGTGCCTTGGGATGCTGGCTGCTCTCTGGTTGGAGTTGAGGTCACCCAGGCACTCCTGCTTTGTGTGGCAGGCTGGCAAGTCTTGTTGCAGAGAGGCTGCAAGGACTGAGTTACCTGTTTTTCCTTCCTCCTTTCTTTCTGTGCTCAGAGCAGGTACACTAAGTTCTCTAAGGCAGAGAACCTGAGACCTGCATGACCATGTTATGTCCAAATTATACACATTAAGTCACGGTATAGTTCATATATCTATGAGTGTGTGTGAACAAAGCTGCACATGCAGGCATTTACTACCGAAATCATATTCCATCTTCTAAAGAGCATCATTGGAGACTGATAACGGATGAGCTAAAATCTATAAGTGAATTATAATGCCTATCTGTACGGTGAATACAGAAAAGTAGAACCTATGAACATGGTACTTCTGGGTGGGAAGAGGAGGATTAAGAAAAGGATTGCATGTGCATCCCATACAACTAAATGTCTGAAATTTACTTCAAGTTCTTAAATTTCGGAAGGTCCACATTGTCAAGAGATTCACAAGAATGGTGTGAAAGTAGGCACTCACATGAAACGGTGATCAAGATGCTCTTGAGTGAGGAAATGCAATGGTAGGTCATAGGTGCAGGTATGTGCATACGAGTGCACGGGAGATGTGTGGGAAGCCCATTCGCCATCATACTGAGAGCGAGCATCTACAATGTGTCATCTCCTGCATACATTGCTCTGCACGTTTTACATTCTCCACAAGCCCATGTGATGTGTCTTTAGATGGACAAAACAACACACACTAGCATTACAGACCCAATGTTTGTGTCACACACACACCACGCACACACATGCTGCTACTCTGAAAGACTATGAGTCCAAGGAAAAGGAGGACTGTCATGAAAGCAGTAGTGCCCACTCCTGTGGAGTAGGAGGGACTGGCATCAATGGAGTAGCTTCAGTTGGAAATAGATTGAAATGCAAAAAAGGAAGAAAAGAAGCATGGCATCTACATTATAAATAAGATTTAACTAACATTTCTGTTTAAGAATGGCATGCGTTCCAAGGTTGGGGAAGGGAAAATGATGACTCTATCCCCATTTATTCTTTTAAATATATATTTTTAATTATACTGTCATAGTTGTGCCAATTATTTTTCCCCTTGCTCCCCTCCACCCAGTACCCCCTTTCCCTCCAGCTATCCCACCCCCCTTACTTCATGTCCATGGGTCGTGCATGTAAGTTCTTTGGCTTCACCCTTTCCTATATTATACTTAACTTCCCCCTGTCTATTTTGTACCAATCAGTTATGCTTCTTAATCCCTGCACCTTTTCCACCATTCTCCTTCTTCCCCCTCCCAGCTCATAACCCTCCAACTAATCCCCAGACCGACGATTATGCTCCTATTCTGGTTGTTTGCTTAGCTTGCTTTTGTTCTTAGCTTTTAGATTCTGTGTTGATAGGTATGAGTTTGTTGTCATTTGAATATTCATAGTCTGGATCTCCTTGTTCTTAAATAAGTCCCTTTAACATTTCATATAATAATGGCTTGATGATGATGAACTCCTTTAGCTTTACCTTGTCTGGGAAGCACTGTATCTCCCCTTCCGTTCTAAATGATAGCTTTGCTGGATAGAGTAATCTTGGTTGTAGGTCCTTGCTCTGCATCACTTTGAATACTTCTTGCCAGTTCCTTCCTGCCTGAAAAGTTTCTTTTGGAAAATCGGCTGACAGTTTTATAGGAACTCATTTGTAGAAGACTCATCTCTTCTCTTGCTGCTTTTAAGAGTCTCTCTGTCTTTCACCTTTGGCATTTAAACTACTACGTGTCTTGGTGTGGAACTCTTTGGATCCAGCTTGTTTGGGACTCTCTGTGCTTCCTGGACTTGTATGTCTGTTTCCTTTGTCATATTAAGAAAGTTTTTCTTCACCATTTTTTCACTACATTTTCAATTTCTGGCTATTCTTCTTCTCCTTCTTCTTCTTCTTCTTCTTCTTCTTCTTCTTCTTCTTCTTCTTCTTCTTCTTCTTCTTCTTCTGGCACCCCTATGATTCAGATGTTGACACGTTTAAAGTTGTCCCAGAGGTTCCTAAGCCTCTCCTCGTTTTCTTCTATTCTTTTTCTTCATTTTGCACTGGTTGACTGTTAATTTCAGCCTTATGTTCCAAACCATTGATTTGAACCCTGGTTTCCTTCCCTCCACCATTGGTTTTGTGTGGATTTTCCTGCATTTCACTTTGTATAGTCTTCACTTCTTCCCTTAAGAGTTTGTCATACTCAAGCATGTCTTTCCAGTCTGTGAGCATCGTTATTACCAGTATCTAACTCTGCATCTCTTAGGTTGGCTATCTCCTCATCTCTTAGTTTTCCCACTGGAACCTTGATCCCTTCCCTCTTTTGGGCCATATTTCTGTCTCCCCAACTTGACCTGCTCCTGTGTTTGCCTCTGTGTCTTAGGTAGAGCTGTTGTACCTGTTACATGGTAAGGGGCAGAGCCTTAGGTGTTTCTCAGTACAGGGCAACCTGTTTCACCACATTGTGGCACTGTATATGGGGGAGGCGTCTGAGAGGGAACAATGCTGCTTGCTCAGCACTCATCCCTTTTCCAGGAGCTTCTCCCACTTCCTGTATGGGACTGGCACACCTCTAACTGTTTCCCTGGCCGTCGTTCCCAGGGTGGGTGGATTTGTGGATGTTCTAGGACTGCTGAGAGACTGGCGGCTTCTTCCTCCACCCCAATCCCCACTGGTTCTCACGGTCAGAAGCAACAAGGCTTTATTTTCCCGAGCCCTGGAACCGTAAGCTGTGTGGTCTGGTCTGGAGCTGGGATATATTCCCCAGTTGTCCTCTAGACTTTCATAATGTGTGACTGCACTTTCTGCTGGCCGTCCACTGCCACTGCCTTGCTGCCACTGCCATCGCTGCCTCTGCCACCGCCACCACACCACCTGCTCTCCACCCCAGTTCTGCCCCTCCTACCTGTGTGGATGAGTATTACTTCTGTGTATCTGTTCGTTGGACTTCCATGCCGTGCAATGTTCTGGTAGTTCTGGGTGTTTTTAGTTCTGAGGTAGCTGTATTCCTTCTTATGGTTGTGGAGGGAGGGGAAGCATGTGTACCTGTGCTGCCATCTTGGCTGGAAGTACACCCTCTTCTCTCATTCCCCATTTAACTAACTCGCTTGGATTTCCTAGATTAATATAGAGGTGCATTTGGTACCATTTTATCCCTGGAAGAGCAGTGCACTTCAGAAGCCCAGAGAAGGGTAAAGGGCCTGTCCCACAAGCAGTTGGAGTTCAACAGATCCTGCTCACAGAACCTCGCCTACCACAGTCCACCTGGCATTCGGTAAGACTTTCCCATTGTACTACACATCTCATCTGCAATCATTTGTTTCATGTTGACATTTGGCATGTGTTTTATTTTTGCTCCTCACTGCACAGTCACTACTTCACACTGATTTGGTGCTTGAGGGTGGGAGTCGGGATCCATTTAAACCACCATGGAGAAGCAAAGAGGTGTGTGTCCCAGCCAGTGGCCTGTGCCTGCAGCGATCCTTATGAACGGGAATACCTCTAACACCCACAAGAACTTCATGAACCCCTGGCTTCTATGTTCCCACTCTTGGACATGCTATCATGCTGATACCCATGTCTGTAGATCGGAGGTCATCTCTGACTTCCTTGGGTGCACAGGGCCATGCTCGCACACCAGAAAAGAGACCCTGAAGCATTCCCCTAGGATGAGCCCCGAGGAGCACAAAAGGCACTGGATGTCCAATGGCACAAATGAGATCCTGGACATGACGCCAACCTCCACACACAAGTGATCTTTATTATGCAGTAGTGACAACAGGACACAAAGTGGGTTCAGAGGGCTGTGGAATTCTTCTGGTATCTTTCATATTTTTTCCCAAATAGTTGCCTTGTACTCGGCCTCGCCCAACTCTGCCTGTTACACACCAAAACAGTTCTTTCTGACACTCTTCTTCTTTTCCTTTTCCATATTCCAGTATTCTTCAGTTCAGTCTATCAAAACACAAGTTCCAGCATTTCTGGGAGATTCAGGTGGAGAAGAACAGGTCACACAAGCAATAATCCCTCTCAAGTCCTAGGCAAAAACATGTGGTGAAACACATTGCCTGAGGACAAACCTGCTGTAGCTGTGGGACAGCTGCACCCCTAGACTTCTGTTAATTACCTTTCAATACCCAAGACCAGTCATAATGGACTCCAAATATGTCTTGTGCAGTTGGAAAGGCCAGTTCTGGCCAGCAAGGGTTTTGTCCAGATCCGGACGCTCACCAAAAAATAAGAAGAAAAAGCCATGTTATCTACAAGTTGAAATACTCTCAGTAGGTAAAAATATTCAAGTGAAACGCAGGGAAGTAAAGATCCTAAATGAGTCTCAAGTTGAATCCATCTTCTCTTCGATAGTGGCCCAGCCAAAGGCCAGCGTCCCACCAGGAGAGCGAGCAGCCTACAGGAGAGCTTTGACATTGGCACAGAAGATTCTGAAAAAGAGAGCAAAGTTGGGTCCATCCAGAGCATCAGATGATCCAGAGACCATTACAATGTCTCCAAAGGGGCCACGGATACAGTCTCATAAAAAATCTCGGAAGCCCAAAGGGCATTCACTGAGATGTCTTAGCCAAAGGAAAACCCCCAGATCACTGTTGGTACATTCAGGGGATGAAGACACCCCTGATGGTGACAAATCACAGGTACACACATGTGTCGCTCCTGTTCCAAGAAAAAAGCAAACAAAGTCCTCAGAGAGTTTCAGCATGTGCTCAAACTCCCCATTGCTTTCAGAAGACAACCATGAGAAAGAGGGCAAGGAAAAGACAAACACCTCAAAAGCTAGGTCCCGGAATTGCACAGTCAGGAAGAACGGTGCAGGTGCTAAAAGGGGAGGCGTGCTTCCATGTCGGCCACCCAGTTTCATCGTCACTGTGCCCAAGGCTCTGAAAAGAAAGGCACCATGCAGAAGCTGCCCAAAGACCTCGGCTGTCTCCTCTGACTGCTCCGGGAACATCGAGGACCCTGGAGAGGGTGCCTGGAAACCAGGCTCCAAAGGTGTGGCAGCACCCTCCAGTGCCTCTAAACCAGGGCTGCGGTATTCACGCCGTTTGGCATGCAAACAAAGGAAGCGGTGGGCACCAGAGTTTCAGAGAACACGGCAGGAACCTCAACCTTTTGTTGACTCAAAGGCTGTGAACCCCACCGCCGCCGTGAAGAAAGATGTTGCCGAGGATGTGGGACAACCGAGCGTCAGGAAGAACAGTGCAGGTGCTAAAAGGGGAGGCATGCTTCCATCTCAGCCACCCAGTTTCATCGTCACTGTGCCCAAGGCTCTGAAAAGAAAGGCACCATGCAGAAGCTGCCCAAAGACCTCGGCTGTCTCCTCTGACTGCTCCGGGAACATCGAGGACCCTGGAGAGGGTGCCTGGAAGCCAGGCTCCAAAGGTGTGGCAGCACCCTCCAGTGCCTCTAACCCAGGGCTGCGGTATTCACGCCGTTTGGTATGCAAACAAAGGAAGCGGTGGGCACCAGAGTTTCAAAGAACACGGCAGGAACCTCAACCATTTGTTGACTCAAAGGCTGTGAACCCCGCCACCGCTATGAAGAAGGATGCTGCTGAGGATGTGGGACAACCGATCGTCAGGAAGAACAGTGCAGGGGCTGAAAGGGGAGCCATCCTTCCATCTCTGCCACACAGTTCCATAGTCACTGTGCCCAAGGCTCCGAAAAGAAAGGCATCACGTAGCACCTGCCCAAAGACCCCAACTGTCTCCTCTGACTGTTCCGTGAACATCAAGGACCCTGCACAGGGTGCCTGGAAGCCAGGCTCTGAAGGTGTGGCAGCACCCTCCAGTGCCCCTAACCCAGAGCTGCGGTGTTCACGCCGTTTGGCATGCAAACCAAGGAAGCGGTGGGCACCAGAGTTTCAGAGAACACGGCAGGAACCTCAACCTTTTGTTGACTCAAAGGCTCTGAACCCCACCACCGCTATGAGGAAGCATGGCGCCAAGGATGTGCCACAACTGATAAGCAAGGCTGTCCCACAGGAGCTCGGCCCCATTGAAAGAGGAATGGTGGTCTGGTTTAAATTTCAAAACCACCCGTTTTGGCCAGCAGTGGTGAAGACTGTCAACCACCCAGAGAAGACTGCAAGGGTGCTTCTGATTGATGCAAACATGTGCGCAGCATGGAGCGGCATTCGAGTGCCTCTTCGCAGGTTAAAGCATCTGCATTGTAAGGAGAAGGAGAAACTAATGGAGAGAGCCAAGAAAGTGTACGAGCATGGTGTGAACTGGTGCTTCTCCCTGATTTCCCACTACGGAGAACAGCTCAGTCACGGGTCTTTTGTGGGTTCTTTCCTGGACTACTATGCCGCCGACATCAGCTACCCAATTAGGAAAGCCATCCAAGAGGCACATCTTGGGGTTGATTTCCCGAAGGTGAATTACGCCGACCTGGAAGATTCCGAGGAGGAGAGCTCCCCAGGCGGGAAGGGGCCCTGCAAGAAAACGCTCCCTGACCAGATGAGGGCTGCTTGGGACCGAGAAAACCAGAAGCTCGTGGACTTCATCGTGAGGAGAAAGGGAGCTGACTCCCATCTTCTGGACATCCTCAAAGGCAGGAAACAGTCCAGGTGGCTGGTGTCATTTATGAAATCAGCCAGATATGTGATCTGCGTTGAGACATACCTGGAGGATGAAGACCAGTTGGATGACGTGGTAGGGCATTTACAAGAGCTCTACAAGCAAATAGACAAGAAGGCGCTGTCTCTGACAAGGGATGACAAAGTAAGTTTTGTTCTGGAAGTCCTTCTGCCAGAAGCCATAATTTGTTCAATTGCTGCCCTTGATGGGCTAGATTACAAGGAGGCAGAAGTAAAGTACCTGCAAGGGCCACCTGTGCATTACCGGGAAAAAGAACTATTTGATAAAAATATCTTAAGGGAAATAAAAAAGAGATCGGCAATCGTGAGCAAGGCGAAATAACTCTCCCCCTGCACCCACACCTTAGCCAAGAGACCTCTCACTCGTAGCATTAGTAAGAAACCCCGACTGCACGAAACGTGTGATCCCTCCATCCTTTACCACACATAAAGACATTCTGGAAATTCGAGAATGTGCTAAGTTTGTTTTAGATCTTTCTCTGGCAGTTGTGGGTGGCACGGTCCTCATCATTTTTTGTTCACAAATTAATTTGTTAAAATATCACTGACACTTGTACTTGCCTCTGCTTGCTCAGATGTGTGACTCTCCAGGTCATTTAATAAAGTTGCTTTTGACCGTATATAGTTTGTATTTTCTTATAAGACACACACTCTGTCACTACCTGAAAGAGCCCTGGTAACAGGTACTAAGCAACAATTGCTTTCAAACTCTGAGACGTATTTTACAGAAACGTCACATGAGCTGCTCGTTCTTTTTGTGATACATTCATATAAACGATTGAATTCCTTCCCAATATAATTCCTGAGTTTCCCCTGCTATGTGTATTCCTTTGGGGGAAGGGGGCGGGAACATCCCTGAGATGTGAGACCAATGACAGAGATCTTTTTCTATATATTATCACTACCATCAGATGGTTCTTGGAAAGGCAATCTGAAATCCAGACCAAGTGAAGGGATCATCTGCATATAGCCCACCTGTGAGTAAATGAGATCTCAGCATGCAGTAAACACTTGATCAGCCCGTGCTGGTAGAGCTGCTCCTACTGGGCCTCAGGGTTCTCAGCCCTCCTAGGGGGTCTGACGAGTCTTCCAGGGCCAGGACAGTGAAAGACCAGGTCCTCAGCGGACGCCCCGTGTACATCCTCCAGGATCTGCTCCACCGTGGGGGCCGCTGGGCGAGTGGGCAGCACCACGTGCTTTTTGGCCTTCGGGCCCGTCATCCCTCACCCCTTCAGTGTCCGGGGCCGGTGGAGGTCCACCTCTGCCTCTGTTTCCCCGCTGAAGTCACCTCACCTCACCTGGGCACGCGCCCAGGGCTGCTGGCACCAGAGGGAAGTCTAGTTTGACTCTTATGAACACATTTCACAACCTGTAGAAACATAGTTTCTTCTATTGGCAAATACACTCGCTTTCAAGAATCACACCTCTAACAAAGACATTTATCAGCAAGGCACTCATTAACAGCTCCAAATCCATTCTACAGCCTCTGCAACAAAAGCCAAAGCAGGCAAACCCAAGACTTGTCTAGCAATCAACGTTTTAGCATTTCAAAATATCTAGATATCCAATAACTTTCACCAAAATTCACTAATTTAGAGAGGAATAGGTGCAGTAAATTAAATCAAGGTGATCAGGTGTGGCTCAGGGTTTTTTTTTCAACACTTTTCATAAGATTTACCTTCCAGAAATTTGCACATTAAGATAGTCCAGATAAGAGTTATTGGACACCAGGCATTTGCATTTCAAAGGCAAACTTTGGTTTTGGAGTTGTGGGCGCGAGGTGAGCCCACAGGCTTCAGAAGCCTTCTTTAGCTCAGAGATAGTCTCTAAATTTTCTTGTTAACCTTTGAAAAGGTTATCTGTGCTCCTCCTAGAGGCTTTTAATTTCTAAATCAATAAGCTTCTCATTCATTCAGTTTAGTTTTAGAGCCAGTATTTTCTAATTTTGCATGCAAAAAAAAATTAGGCTCCAAAAGAAAACTGTAGTTTGGCCATTTTAAGTTGGTAACACTTCTGGTTAAACCCTCCCCTTTCTTTAATGCACGTACAAGTCAAGGCTTTCTACCAGGAGTATTAATGAGGGCTGGGGGGTGGGAGTTTCTCTGGCTTTGGAGGCACAGTTTACCATGTTAATTTTAGTTTGATTTTGAGATCTGTACAGTCTGTACTTCACATTCACAGAAAGCAATACGAATTGAAAAGCAAAATTAAAAAACCACCCACTCATTTTTTCCCTCCAGCCCTGCCTTAACCTGGGTTCTGTCAACCTTTAATCTTAGTTCCACTTTGAAGATTTAAAAAGACAACTCAGATAAAGTCAGGGTCTCATACCTTAAAACAGGGAGGTCTGGAATTCCAGTTGAAACTCACCCGAGTTCACCATTTGCAAAACGAAGAGCCAGTGAGGCACAATGGGCTTCTGCTGATACATAGCATGAGTCTGGGTCTGCAACGTGGTTTGGGGTAAGATTCTTCGGAATCCTGCTGACTCTGTCAAGTTGTTATCGATGTAAGAAACATTTGAAAATACAGAGAATTTTTGGAGAGTTTATTTGAGCCAAATTGATGGCCAGGAAGCAATATCTCAATGGATTCAGAAATGCTCCCACATTTGAATTCACGTGAATCAGAAACCTCTTAGCACTGAAAAGAAAGATATTAAGGTTTCTAAATTTATAACCCTCGGTTTAAGTCTGTTTATTTAACAGATTTATTGTAGTTTATTTGTAAAAACAGAGAACAATGATTGTAGTTTTAATAGTATTATTCTGAAAGTGATATGTAATAATGATAATGAAATGTTTAGGCATATAATGTTGAATGTATGTTAAGTTATTAACTTTTATTCTCCTCATTATTATTATTATTTTTTTTTTACACCATGAACTTGTAATTTTGAGTCACTTAGTCAGGATTGTGGTTTGGGAGGTGATGATATAATAGTTCGTTTCTTCATAAGATTTCTTCCTATGTAACGATTGGACTTATGATAGTGGCCTCCTATGAACCAGCTTTTATCAATATATTGAGTTCACCAATAACAAAGAAAATAAAATAACTCTTAATGTGGGGCTCTTCACTTCACAGTGGTTTATAAAAATGCAAATTAGTAACACTTTCTAATATGATGGACAATTTTGAATTATGAAATGTTCTATTGAATTTATTTATTTTAATACTTAATGTATGAGATAAATTTTGGCTTGTAATCGGTAGTATAACTAGTATATTTCATTGTGGGCTCAGAATGCTTGGTTTAGATTTAAAAGTTGAGCTATGAGCATTGTTTTCTCTACTGAATTACACAAAGTCTTTGCTATATGGAAATGGATATAGTATAAAAAAGGCATGCCTTCTCTTCCATAACAAACATTAGTACAGGGGCAATCGATACTGTAGCCCTATAAATCTAACTGAGCCAGGGGCGATACTAAATATGTGTGATTGATTAGCTAAAAACAATCTTTAAGTAATAGCTCAAGTGATGGCTAAAAGTAGTTATAAATAGGGACTTCTGGCCAAGGTGGAGACCTAGACCAACACGCTGCATCTCCCTCCACCACTAAGAAGGAATACAATTACCTCAAAACTAAACATAATGAGAAGTTTCAGAAAATCAAGCTGCATAGAAGTCCAACAAAGATATAAAGAAGAAATACTCATCCAGACAGGAGGGGCAGAGCCAGGGTGGAGAGGATGCGGTGTCGTGGCAGCGGCGGCGGCGGCGGTGGCAGCAGCAGCAGGCCAGCAGAAAGCACAGTCACACATTTTTTAAAGTCAGGAGGGGCACCTGGGGAGCGTTCCCAGCACCAGACCAGACCACACAGCTCACAGTCCCAGCACTGGGGAAAATAAAGCCTCACTGCTTCTGACTCTGCAAACCAGTGAGGATTGAGGCAGAGGAAGAAACTGCCAGTGTCTCAGCAGAGTACACTTGTTGAAAGGGTCCCCACAATCCTAGAATGTCCACAGACCCACCTACTCTGGGAACAATGGCCAGGGCAACAGCTAGAGAGGCGCCGGTCCCATACAAAGTGGGAGAAGTGCCTGGAAAAGGGGCGAGTGCTGAGCAAGTGGCATTGTTCCCTCTCAGACCCCTCCCCCACAAACAGCACCACAACGTGGTGAAACGGGTAGCCCTGTACTGACAAATACCTAAGGCTCCGCCCCTTATAACATAACAGCAGTGACAGCACTACCTAAGACACAGAGGCAAACAAACTCAGGAGCCTGCCAAGATGAGGAGACAGAGAAGTATGGCCCAGAAGAGGGAATGGATCAAGGTTCTAGTGGGAGAACTAAGTGACGAGGAGATAGCCAACCTAATGGAATCAGAGTTCAGAACAGTGGTGATAAAGATACTCACTGGTTTGACAGATATACTTAAGTATGGCAAGCAAGTGCAAAAGGGAAGAAGTGAAGGCTATGCTAAATGAAGTGAAGGAAAATCCACACAAAACTAATGGTGAAGGGAAGGAAACCAAAGTTTAAATCAATGACTTGGAATATAAGGGAAAAACGGTCAACCAGTACAGAATGAGGAAACAATTAAGAAAAAAAATGAGGAGTGGCTTAGGAACCTCTGGGACAACTTTAAACATGTGAACATCCAGACCGTAGGGGTACTGGAGGGAGAAGAGGAAGAGCAAAAACTTTAAAACTTATGTGAGAAAATAATGAAGGAAAACTCTCCAAATTTGGCAAAGGAAACAGACATACAAGTCCAGGAAGCATACAGAGTCCCAAACAAACTAGTCCCAAAGAGGACCACACTAAGACACATCATAATTTAAATGCCAAAGGTTAAAGATAAAGAGAGAATCTTGAAAGCAGCAAGAGAAAAGCAAAGAGTTTCCTACAAGGGGGTGCCTATAGGACTATAGGCTGATTTCTCAAAAGGAACTTTGCAGGCAAGAAGGGACTGGCAAAAAGTATTCAAGGTGATGAAAAGCAAGGACTTACAACCAAGATTACTCTATCCAGCAAAGCTATCATTTAGAATGAAAGGGCAGATAAAGTGCTTCCCAGACAAGTTAAAACTAAAGGAGCTCATCACCACCATGCTCTTATTAGATGAAATATCAAAGGGACTTACTTAAGAAAAGGGTCAAAATTATGAACGTTAAAATGACACAAACTCACAACTGTTAACAGCTGAATCTAAAAAGTAAAAACAAAATCCAACTAAGCAAACCAGAATAGGAACAGAATCAAAGATATGGGGATTATTTGGAGGGTTATTAGCTGGGAGTGGGGAGGGGGATAAATGGGGAAATGGTGGAAGGATTAAGAAGAATACTTGTTTGGTACAAAATAGACAGGGGGAAGTTAAGAACAATATGGAAAAGGGTGAAGACAATGAACTTATATGTATGACACATGGACATGAACTAAGGGGGTGGGATTGCTGGAGGGAAAGGGGTACTGGGCAGAGGGGAGCAAAGGGAAAAAATTGGGACCACTGGAACAACATAATCAATAAAATATACTTAAAAATAATTTTAAAAGAAAAAAAGAGTAGTTATAAATAAATGTTTCGGGACTTCCAGCCAAGATGGAGGTGTAGGTAGACAGACACGCTGCGTCTCCCTCCACAACTGAGAAGCAATACAACTACCTCAAAACTGTAGACAACCAGAAGTTCCAGAAATCCGAGCTGCATGGAAGTCCAACAAACAAAGATATAAAGAAGAAATACTCATTCAGACAGGCAGGAGGGGCAGAGCTAGGGTGGAGAGAATGTGGTGTGTTGGCAGCAGTGACAGCAGCTGTGACTGGCCGACAGAAAGCACAGTCACACATTAAGAAAAAAGTAGGGAGGGACATCTGGGGAACGGTCCGAGCCCCAGACAAGGCTGCACAGCTCACAGTTCTGGTTCCAGGGAAAACAAAGCCTCATTGCTTCTGACTGTGCAAAGCAGTGGGGGGTGGGGTGGCAGAAGAAACTGCTGGTCTCTCAGCAGACTCCATTTCTTTAGAAGGCCTCCATGGTCCTAGAATATCCACAAACCTACCCACTCTGGGAACCACAACCAGAGCAACAGCTAGAAGGGTGCCAGTCCCATACAGGAAGTAGGGCAAGTGCCTGGAAAAGGGGCAAGTGCTGAGCAAGTGGCATTGTTACCACGCAGACACCTCCCCCACGTACACCACAATGCGGTGAAACAAGTCGCCTGTCACTGACAAATACCTAAAGCTCCACTTCTTACAATGTGACAGGTGCAACAGCTCCACCTAAAACACAGAAGCAAACACAGGAAGATGTGAATTGAGAACACAGAGGTATCGCCCAAAAGAGGGAGCAGATCAAGGTTCTAGCGGGAGAACTAAGTGATGAGGAGATCGCCAACCTAACAGACGCAGAGATGAAAACACTGGTGATAAAGGTGCTCACATTGAGCATTGGCCTGCGGACCAAGTGTCGCTGGTTTGAGTCCCATTCAGGGCACATGACTAGGTTGCATGCCAGATCCCCAGCTGGGGATGCGTGAGAGGCAACCGCACATTGATGTTTCTCTCCCTCTCTTTCTCCTTTCCCCTCTCTCTCAAACAGATAAATAAAATAAATAAAGTCACCCTTGTGAAAAATTAATTCATTAATTAATATTATAAAAAATAAATAAAGTTCTAAAAAAGAAAAGGTGCTCACAGACTTGACAAATACGCTTGACTATTGCAAATGCAGAAGGAAAGAAGTGAGGACTAGGCTAAGTGAAATGAATTAAAATATGCATGAAATCAATGGTGAAGGGAAGGAAACCAGGGTTCAAAGCAACAATCTGGAACATAAGGAAGAAATAAATAGTCAACCAGTACAGAATGAAGAAACAATTTTTGAAAATGAGGAGGGGCTTAGGAACCTCTGGGACAACTTCAAACGTGCCAACATCCAAATCATAGGAGGGCCAGCAGCAGAAGAGGAAGAGCAAGAAATTGGAAACTTATGTGAAAAAAAATAATGAAGGAAAACTTTCCTCATTTGGTGAAGGAAATGGACATACAAGTCCAGGAAGCATACAGAGTCCCAAGCAAGCTAGGCCCAAAGAGGACCACACCAAGACGCATCATAATTAAAATGTCAAAGGTTAAAGATAAAGAGAGAATCTTAAAAGCAGCAAGAGAAAAGGACATAGTTACCTACAAAGGGGTCCCTATACACTATCAGGTGTTTTCTCCAAAGAAACTTTGTGAGCAATAATGGACTGGCAAGAAGTATCCAAAGTGATGAAAAGCAAGGACCTACAACCAAGATTATCCAGCAAAGCTGTCATTTAGAATGGAAGGGCAGATACAGTACTTTCCAGACAAGGTAAAGCTAAAGGAGTTCATCATCATCAAGCCATTATTATAGTAAATGTTAAAGAGACTTATTTAAGAAAAAGAAGAAGATCAAAACTATGAACATTAAAATGGCAACAAACTCACAACTATCAACAACAGGATCTGAGAAATAAGAACAAAAACAAGCTAAGCAAACAACCAGAATAGGAACATAATCGAAGATATGGGAATCAGTTGGAGGGTTATCAGCTGGGAAGGGGGAGGGGGAGAAATGGGGAAATGGTGCCGGGATTAAGAAGCATAATTGGTTGGTACAAAATAGGCCAGGGGATGTTAAGAGTCGTATAGGAAAGGCAATAGACAAAGAACATACAAGCATGACCCATGGACATGAACTAAGAGGGTTGGGACTGCTGGAGGGAAGGGGGGTACTGGGCAGAGGGGAGCAAAGGGAAAAGAAATGGGGACAACTGTAACAGCCTCATTAACGAGATGTAATTTTTGTTTTTTTAATTGTGAATCATGATTTTGGTATCATGTTTAAGAAAACTGTTAAACCCAAGTTTTGAAGATTTTATTTTATTCTAAAAGTTATATATTGAGTTAATTTTTGTTTAAAGTATAAGATATTAAGGTCAAGATTCATTAATTTATGTATGGAGTTCCAATTTCTGAACATCATTCGTAGAAATGAGTATCCTTTCTTCATTAAACTACTTTTCCACCTTTGTCAAAAGTTGTTGGCTATACTTGTTTGAGACATATTCTAAACTTTCCACTATGGTTCATTGAGCTAGGTTTTTGTTCCTATGCCAATATACACGATCTTGACAGTGAGTCTCATATCTATAACTATTAACTGTAAGTGTTAATGTAACTATATAATAAGTCCTAAAACCAGGTGGTACAAAAGAAGAGCTGTTGTGCACGGGCTGATCTATAGTGCAAGACTATTTTTAGTGATCCTCTGGTGCCATTGATGCCACCCTTCAGGCGTGTTGGTTTCAGAACTGGTTGATTAAAGCTCTGCTGCAGTCTGAAAGTGGTCATCTGTGTGTTGGGCCTGGAGACTCTTTGGAGCATCTCCAGTGCGGGTCAAACTTAGCTGGCACTTTGGCAGGCTTCGACCACTTTGTACAAGTTAAAAGGTGATCTGTGTTTGCTTGCTACTCGTGTTGGACTTGGAGGTACTTGGAAGAGGCTATACACTAAAAGCTGAGGCCAGCTGCCACTTTCCCTAGTCTTGTGGTTGCTTAGTTCAAGCTGTTAAAGGACAAGACCGGTTGCCACTTATGCCAAGCTTGGGGCCACTTGGTGGGATTCACAATGCAAATCAAGCTTGGTCGCTGCTTGTGCTGGGCTTGAGGTCACTTAGCAGGAGCTACAATGTACATCGAGGCTGACTACTATTTGTGTGGAAGTTTTGTGGAACTTTGCTATTTGTGTGGGGGGTTTGTGGAACTTTGAGAGATTCTTTAGCATGAGTTGAGGGCAGCCACTCTTTGTCTGTGGCTTTTGGACTTCTCAGAGAGTCTGAAATGTGAGCCAAATGCAGCTGCCACTTGTGTGAGGTTTGCCGACCTTCAAGAGAGTCTGAGGCACTAGCTGATGGCAGCCACCAGTTATGCCAAACTTCAGAGCCACTTGGGAGATGCTACAAAGTAATCTTCAGTTGGTTGCCACTTAGGCTAGGTTTGGAAGTTCTTGGGAGAAGCTGCAGCGTGAACCGAGACGGGCTGGCATTTGTGCCAGGCTTGAGAGTCTTCAGCGGACACTATCATGCGAGAAGACTCCAGCTGCCAGTCGTGATGTGCTCAGATATGCTTGGTTAGAACTATACTCCAGGCCACGACTGGCTGCCTCTTACAACAAGCTGTGAGCTACTTGATGGGATTTACAATACAGGTTAAAACTGGTAGTTGGCTGTTCTGGGCTTTGGGACACTTGGCAGGAGCTAAAATACCTGCAATGGCTACTGCTTGTGTGGCATTTGTGGATCTTTGAGAGACTGTAGCATGAGCCCAGGGTAGCTATCATCTGTGCGAGGTTTGCAAACTTCTGAGAAAGTCTGTAGTGCAAACTGTAGGCAGCCACCTCTTGTGTGAGGTTTGTAAATTTGGGAGAAAGTCCGCCTCATGGGCTAGGCAGGTTGCTTGTTTGGAGAAGTTGCCATGAAATGTTTGGCCAGGGGAGCAAGGAGGGTGGTGCAGAATCACAGGGAGTCGCCAGGGCAGGGAGAAGTGTTAACCAGGTTAGTGGAGAGAACACGTTTGGTACCCACCTGTGCAGGGCCAGCTGAGTGGCAAGAGAATTCAACCAAGTAACAATGACACATGCCAGAACTTCCTTCCTCGGAGATTTGCCCCAACCCCTGCCTTTTAAGTCCTCCCCTTGACATTCAATTAAGGTCTACCTCCTATGTTCCTGGCACTTTCTGAGCTGCACTGGAACTTAGAAGGAGTGAGTTTGTGCTTGGATCCTTTAAGAGCAGCGTATCTATCTCCCACAGCTTTTGTCTCTCAAATGCAATCTCTGCTGGTTTTCACAGACAGATATTATGGGGATTCCTCTTCATGTCACTGGTTACCTGGACTGGCGAGCTGGGTGTGGGCCTGGGATCCCCCACTTCTCAGTGTGGGTGGGGGATTCACTATTGAGCTTCCTCTCCTGTTTTATAATCACCACCCTGTGGGTGTGGACCTGCAGGGTCCACATATTTGCCTCTACTACCAGTTTCAACATGGCTTCTTCTTAATATTCTTAGTTACAGGAGTTCTGTTCAGCTCCTCTTCAAGTAGCTCTCAATGTCTGTTTTTCCATAATTTAGTTGCAATTTCAATGTGCTTATTGGAAGAGGTGAGCTCATAGTATACCTACTCTGCCGTCTTGTCCAAAATCAGGCTTATTCTTCTTAGTTTGCATGGAATTCTTTTTTCTACTATTTTATTTTTTACATATCTACATCATTATTTATGAAGTAAATTTCTCATAGAATATAGATGGGATGATTTTGGTTGGTATTAATTTGACAGTCTCTGTTAGATGGGCCATTTATATTAAATACAACTATTTATAACTTAAGATTTAATTATGCCACTTTACTATTACCTTTCTTTTAGTTGGCTCCTTTTTTGTTCTGTTAAATCTCCTCTGCTTACCTGTGTGTTAGTTGAATTTTTAAAATATTTTCGTTTGAGATTGGCTCAAGAGAAATTAGCCATCTGAATACTACACCAAAAATATTCTAGAAATCGAACAGATTTTTAGGGACCTGGAAGACTGTAATAAAAGATCTAATGTTTTTGCACTTGGCTTATTTCTTCAAAGGGAGAGTAATGGAGAGTATCTGGGAAAGCATTCAAAAAATATTGTTTGAAAATTCTCCAAATTTGTTAAAAGACTGAAGTCTACGGACTAAAGAAGTTTAGGGAAATCCAAACAAGATAAACTTAATAAATCTCTGATAAGTTACATCATAGGCAAAATTTTAAAAATTGAGGAGTGATGTCACCAAGATGGCAGAATAGCAGATCACCAGCCCGCATCCCCCAAAGAAACAAATATTTCTCAGCCATCCATAGACCAAAATGACTTTGTGGTAGCTTTAAAGTCTATGCAGAAGGTTGTGAAATCCCAGCGGAACCCAAGACTAAGGATGACTGCTTTCTGAAGGGAAAAACACACAGCAATGGTAGGCCGAACCATGGACTCTGCTATGGACAGAAAGAAGTCCTACCCTTCTCTTAACTCAGGTGTAGTTTTTCCCTTATGCGATCCCTTTGCCAACCAGGAGGAGCCATGACCATCTGTACCATCGGTAATAGGCTTGAGAATCGTGGACCCAACTATGTTCATTAAAGCAGTTCATAACTTGAGTGTAATAGCACTCTCTCAGAATCACAAGTCAATACTGTATGCACAGTGGACCACCCAAGAGACCCAGTAGAAATCACAACTACAGGTGTTCCCATAACAGGGATGTAGACCTCAGACAGGGTTGTACATGAAGCAATCCTGTGAACAGGCTTCAGTCCTCTGGGACAGCAATTATGGAGGCAATCACTTCAGTTTTGAGCAAGAGAGGTGTTCGCCAGCTACAATCATTCTGCGCAGACTGGATGATGTTTCAGTTCTTTCAAAGTTACATCAGCATAAGGCTCCCTGGATCTCAAACATCAGGCAACCATAATGGCCCAAGAATATTAATAAAGCTCCTGTAATCAATACTAAAATAAAATGGAGACCCATGAACTGCTTCAATAATAAAACAATACTTATAAAGGAGCTCAGTGAGCAGCAAAAGAACACAGGTAGATAACTAAAACTCAGGAAAACAAGATACACAAAATGAGAAATTTTCAAAAGAAACAGAAAATGTAAGATAGAATCAAAAATAAATCCTGGAGGGGAGCTGAACTAAAAATATACAATAGAGACCCACCTTGAGCATCTGTCTCACCGAGGAGGGGTGTCAATAGAGGGGCCTGAAGCTAGAGCCCCAACTCCCCACCTCACAGCTCATCCCACACCCCTCCACCCTAGGAGTGCAGGACCCTGAGGAGCTTCATGTCCATGAACAAAATTTTAACAGGTTTGCAGGTCGTGCCAGTTTATCTCTTAAAAAAGATGTGGGAGAGACAAGAGAAAGATGGTGGCAGAGTAAATAGCAGTGTGGTCTGCCTGCTCCCATCGCGGAAGGACTTGGAGTATACACATGGAGCAGAGAGTGAGTGAGAGCAGCTTTCAGAGAGGGCGAACAGGGATGGGAGTGTGGGAACAGCGTGGGAGAGGCCAGTAACCATGGCCTGCACTCTCCAAGCAGAGTCACTGGGCTTCGTAGCCCAGCACCTCTGATGTACCAAAAGGGGCAGCTGCTGACCGGCTCATTAGCCGGGAGCTGCTTGGAAACTGCACTACCACCGTAGGCGTCCTGACCAGCGACATCCGGGAATGGAGTCAGCCAGAAGGTTTGGTGAAACAGTCGGAGGCACAGGAACACAGAGGCCAGCCCTGACTGCAAGGAACTGTGTGGATTAAGACTTGGTAGGGACCCCCGGGGCGGGCAGCCCTGCGCCCATGGGCGCATGCGCACAGAGGCTCTGCCAGACACAAATGCAGAACTGAGCTACAGAGAGGGATGCACATGGGGGAAACCTGAGGGACAACCTGGGATTTGGTAGGGACCATGGTCTGGCAGCCCTGTACCCACGAGCATGCACACACAAAGGTTCTGCCAGACAAAAACACAGACAGACCAGTGCTGCACTTTGGAAGCCACACAGAGACTTTTTTGGAAAAGGAGAGGAAAAAAGGCCCAAGACTGGGCAAGGACTATGGGCATGCACACCAGCTCATCGGCAGAGTAGAGTTGCTAAACAAAAATGAAGAGCACTACAGGGTACCACAGAACCAGTGGAGGGGGAGACCCCAACTCAGAGCAGGTCATAGCAGAGAGCTGTGGCAGACTCACGAGCGAGAGAATAGCAGCCCTAGAATTTAGCTATATCTCCTCACAGACAGAGAGCCGGAAAGGAAGATATGAAACCCATGGAACTCTGACCAGGGCCAGATCCAGAAAGAGATGAAAGCAGTAAAAACCAGATATTACTGGGGAAAATTCCACCATGGTATTTTTCGTGAGTTATTGTTTGTCCTCTCAGTTTATGCATTTTAAGTCACTATATCAGTTGTTATATTATAGTTTATTCCAAATATCATATGTTGCTCCCCCCTTGTATTACCCCACCTTAACCTCCGATCTCCTCTTCTTACTTTGGTCTTAAATTCTATCTTCTCTCCTATTTCTCTCATTCTGTAAGCTTAAATATGAAAAAAAAATTTTCCTCTCTTAGCATGGTTTTCACTCCTCATTCTTAGTATATCATCTCAGATTCACTTCCCTCACCTTTGGGCATCTCTTAAACTTTTCTTTCTTTCTTTTTACCCTCTTAGTCCCATCCCACTTATATCAACCATAGCCCAAAGGTTGTACTGGGGGAAAGCTCTTTCTTTGGTCTGTTTCCTACCTTCTCTCCCTCTTATTCTTATTCTTCCTTATGGTTTCTGTTTGCCTTGTTCATGCTCCCTCTTGCACTAAATATATAACATATAACTTCTGTATAAACGTAATACTATACACTTCCACTCTCTCACTTCATTCTACCCTCTCTGTCCCTTTTTCAACATACAATGTAAATATTACTTACTGTCTCACATTGCCGTGTCCCTACTCACTACTATTATTACTCCTCCACTTTCCCTCTCAAAAGTCATCTTCCTTTCAGTTAGCCAACTCTTATCTGCTTTTCCTTTAGTATAATAGTCTTAATCTCTTTACATCTATGTTAATGCTACCTCATTTGCTGCTGCTACAGTGATTATGGGTGGGGGATCTTTTGAGGGCATGGGTTTCTTGCCAGGGTTGTTTGTTTGTGTTTTAACATCATCTCCACAAAAGAATTGAACATATGGTGGGAAGAGTGACTCTCAACTAGTGAGAGGAAAGGTTCCCCAAAAGAACAATAGAACAACCACAAACACTGAAATACCACCAGACAGCCTAAACACACAGCATAAAGGGAATTCCAAGAGCATCAAGCTCAGGAGATCAAAGAGACTGCAACACTGAATCCCCCAGGTCTCCTATTACAGAAGGTCATACCATGAAGGCAGGAAGTCAAAGCAGACAAATCTAAGAAATAAAAACAAACAAGAAGATGCACCTAAAATGGGGAGACAAAGAAACAAACCCCCAATGGGAACAAATAAAGGAGGAATAGCCAGAAAAAGAGCTAGATGAAACAGAGGCGAGCAAACTATCAGACATGGAATTCAAAAGAATGGTTATAAGGAAGCTCAATAAACTTGACAAACTCAGAGAAAACTACAACGAACTCCAAGGGAATTGCAGAAAAACTCCAGGGAAACTATAAAGAACTCCAGGGAAGCTATAAGGAACTTACTGAGAACTACGCCAGCATTAAAAAGGACATAGAAACTAGTTATAAGAGCCAGGAGGAAATGAAGAATACAAGTTATGAACTGAAGAACACAGTAGAAGGAATCAAAAGCAGGCTAGAGGAAGTAGAGGTTGGATCAGCGAGCTGGAGGACAAGGTAGAAAAAAATTCCCAGACAGTGCAACGGCAACAACAACAACAACAACAACAAAACACTGAAAAAGAATGAAGAAGGTATAAGAGAGCTTCAGGACAACATGAAACATAACACTATCCATATCATAGGGATACCAGAGGGAGAAGAAGGGGAGCAAGGGATAGAAAGCGTGTTTAAAAAGGGAATGACAGAAAACTTCCCTGACTTGAGGAGAGGAAGACATCATGCAAGTCCAAGAAGCACAGATGGTCCGAATGAAGATTAACCCAAAGAGGCTCACGCCAAGACTCATCGTAATTAAAATGGCAACATTCAAAGGCAAAGAGAGAATCCTAAAGGCAGCAAGAGAGAAACAGTCAATAACACACAAAGGAGCTCCAATAAGACTATCAGTGGAATTCTCAACAGAAACACTACAAGCCAGAAAGGGATGGCAAAACATATTTCAAGCAATGAAAAAAAAGGCCTACAACCAAGACTGCTCTACCCAGCGAGGCTCTCAGTCAAGATGGAAGGTCAAATAAGGAGTTTCCCAGGCAAAAGAAAACTAAAAGAATAAACTTCCACCAAACTGGCATTGCAAGAGATGCTAAAGAGACTGCTTTAAGAAGGTGAAGAAAAAGAGAAAGAGAGAAGAAGAAAGGTACAAAGGGGGGGGAGCACAATGATTAAGTAACTATCTATAATAACCTTAAAAGTAAATAGATTAAATGTTCCAATAAAAAGGCATAGGGTAGCTGAGTGGATAAGAAAACATGACCCACATATATACTGTCTACAA
The DNA here is from genome assembly GCF_987537825.1 of Furipterus horrens. Lineage (NCBI taxonomy): Eukaryota > Metazoa > Chordata > Mammalia > Chiroptera > Furipteridae > Furipterus > Furipterus horrens. The sequence continues at coordinate 332,342 of NW_028327201.1, read as the reverse complement.
GAGACCCACCTCAGAACAAAAGATCTACACAGACTAAAAATGAAGGGATGGAAAAAAGTATTTCAAGAAAACAGACATAAAAAAAAAAGCGGGGATAGCAATACTTATATCAGACAAAATAGATTTCACAACAAAGGCCATAAAGAGAGACAGAGAAGGACATTTCATAATACTTAAAGGAACAACACATCAAGGAGATATAACCCTGCTAAACATATATGCACCAACATAGGACCACCCAAATATATAAAGAAAATCTTGCAAGACTATGAGGAGAGTATCAACAGCAACACAGTCATAGTAGAGAATTTTAACACCTTGTTATCACCAGTGGACAGATCTTCAAGCAAAGAAGCACCAAGGATATTGAGGCATTGAACAACACTCTAGGTCAAATGAACTTAGTTGATATATATAGAGCCTTTCACACCAGAGAAGCAAAATATACATTCTTGTCAAGTGCACATGGAACATTTTCAAAGAGAGACCACATGGTAGGACACAAAACAAGCCTCAACAAATTCAAGAAAATTGAAATTATATCAAGCATCTTCTCAGATCACAATGGCTTAAAATTGGAAATCAACCTCAAGGGAAAAACTCAAAAACACTTAAACACGTGGCGAATGAATAACATGATATTAAGTAATGAATGGGTTAACAATGACATCAAGGAAGAAATCAAGAAGTTTCTGGAAACAAATGATGATGAATACACAACAGCCCCAAACCTATGGGACACAGCAAAATCAGTCCTGAGAGGGAAGTTCATAGCAATACAGGCTTACCGAAAAAGGACAGAGGAATCCCCAATAAAAAATCTAACCCTACACCTACAAGAACTAGAGGAACAACAACAAACAAAGCCCAGAGTGAGAAGAAGGAAGGAAAACATCAAGACCAGAGCAGAATTAAATGACATAAAGACTCAACAAACAATTCAAAACATCAATAAAACCAGGAGCTGGTTCTTTGAAAAGACAAACAAAATTGACAAACCTTTAACCAGGCTCATCAAGAAAAAAAGAGAGAGAACCCAAATGAACAAAATCAAAACTGAAAGAGGAAAAATCACAACTGATACCACAGAAATACAAAAGATTATAAGAAATTACTACAAACAACTATGTGAAAAGAGATAGGAATGATATGAAACCTGGATGAAATGGACAAATGTCCGGAAACATATCATCTTCCAAAACTGAATCAAGAAGAAACAGGAAGCCTAAGTAGACCAATAACCAAGTGTGAAATTGAAGCAGTAATCCAAAAACTCCCGGCACACAAAAGCCTTGGACTGGATGGCTTTACAGGTAAGTTTTACAACACATTCAGGGGAGAACTAACTCCTATCCTTCTCAAACTACTCCCAAAAATCCAAGAAGAGGGAAGACTCCCAAAATCTTTCTATGAAGCCAGTACTACCCCAATTCCAAAACCAGGTCAAGACACAACAAAGGAAGAAAACTACAGGCCAATATCGCTGATGTACATCGATGCTAAAATCCTCAACAAAATATTGACAAACCGGATCCAGCAGCACATTAAAAAGGTCGTCCACCACGAGCAAGTGGGATTCATCCCAGGCATGCAAGGATAGTTTAATATTCACAAATCAATAAACATAATGCACCACATAAACAAAACGAAAGACAAAAAAAAAAAAATCACATGATCATATCCATAGATGCTGACAAAGCATTTGATAAAGTAAAACACCCATTTTGATGAAGACACTCAGAAAAATGGGAATTGAGGGAGTATACCTCGACATAAATAAAGGCCGTATACGAGAAACCTGAAGCCAACATCGTATTCAATGGGCAAAAACTGAAACATTCCCCCTAAGATCAGGAACAAGACAAGGATGTCCACTTTCTCCTCTCTTATTCAACATAGTTTTGGAAGTCCAAGTTACAGCAATCAGAGAAGAAAAATAAATAAAAGGCATCCAAACTGGAAAAGAGGAAGTAAAGCTATCATTATTTGCAGATGACATGATAGTGTACATAGAAAGCCTTATAGATTCCACCAAAAAACTACTCTGCCTAATAAGTGAATTTGGCAAAATAGCAGGGTACAAAGTCAATATTCAGAAATCAAAGGCATTTCTGTACACCAACAATAAAATGTTAGAAATAGAAACTAGAAAAAAACCCATTTGCTATAGCAACAAGGAAAATAAAGTACTTAGGAATAAGTACTCGGGAAACTACAGAACACTGAAGAAAGAAATTAAGGAAGATACTGATAAATGGAAGCATATACCATGTTCACGGATGGGAAGAATCAACATCATTAAAATGTCCATACTACCCAAAGCAATTTATAGATTTAACACAATCCCTATTAAAATATCAACGACATATTTCACACACCTAGAATAACTACTTCTAAAATTTATAGGAAACCAAAAAAGACCACGAATAGTTGCAGCAATCTTGAGGAAGAAGAAGACAGTAGGAGGACTCACAATGCCTGATATCAAACTGTACTACAAAGCCACGGTGATCACGACAGTCTGGTACTGGCATAAGAACAGAAATATAAATCAGTGGCACATAGAGAGCCCAGAAATAAACCCACGTCTCTATGGTCAACTAATATTTGACATATGGGGAAGAAACATAAAATGGAGTGAAAAGAGCCTCTCCAACAAATGGTGCTGGGAGAACTGGACAGGGACATACAAAAAAATGAAACTAGACCACCAACTTACACCACACACGAGAATAAACTCAGGATGGATCAAAGACTTAAATGTAAGCCGTGACACCATAAAGTCCTAGAGGAAAACATAGGCAGGGAAATCTCAGATACTCAATGTAGCAACATTTTCATCAACATATTTCCTAGAGCAAAGAGGAAACAAAGGGGAGCACATCAAACTAAAGAGTTTCTGCTCGGCAAAAGAAAACATCAGCAAGATGAAAAGTGAACCAACCATATGGGAAAACATACTTGCCAATGTTACCTCAGACAAGGGTTTGATCTCCAAAATATATAAAGAACTTATAAGGGTTGGTGAAATATGGGGTGGTCTTCGGGCTTCACTTTAAAACTGGATTCTCTTTTCTATCCTAATGGCTTGGACATAAAGGGCCCAGAGGTGTGTGTGTGGGGGGGACTAAAATACTCCCCTCAGCCCAAAATTAGTACAGTGGACAAAAGGGCTTCGGACAGGTGTGATGTGTCTTGCACACCCTCTGTGAAAAAAGCCTTTTTCTTTTTCCTAAAGTGGCACATGGAAAAATTGTCTTCGGTAAAGATTTATTTCATTTACTTACAGCACATGGGCATGAGGACTAAGGGAGTAGGAGGTGAGCAGATTGGAAAGGTGCCTGGCAAGCACACAGTAGGTCTGCAATAAATATTAGCCAAGCAGGATTTCTTGGGCTGTATCCTGAGCCCCATTCTCTCTCCTCCCTACACCCTTCCTCTCACTTCTATTCTCTCCCAGAACTTTGACTTCTTCTGTAATGATTCCCAAATGTATTTGCAGCATGGAACTCTTTCCTGAGTTTCACATTCCTGTAGCCATATGTCCCTTGTTAATAATAAATATAAAGTTTATGAATAAACCATGTTGATTGCTAATAAGCCCTCTTCCCTTAGAAGCAGCACTTACAAGAATGTTCTTGACTTTTTATTTGAGCCAGCCCAAGTTTATTTATTTGAACAGTCCACTTCAACACAGGTGTCCAGCTCTAGTTGTAAACTGGGAGAGGAACATGAAAGGTTGGGGAAGGAAATTAACAGTGTGTGTAGGACTGCCTCTGAATTTCTGCTTGTTATCCAAAGCAGGTGTATATTCAAAGATAGCTCTACCCTTCAACCCTTATCACCTTCCTACCACAAAGTCATGAACACTGGGATTGTTGAGTGTGTGGTCAAACATGTGATCTCAAGGACCCTGACAACAGGCTATAAATGCTCCAGAACAGGAGACATATTCTGGTGATAAATAGCTACCTGGCACTTTGTTAAGGCTCCACATGCCTTAACCCACTTAAACATCATTATCAACTCCAAGGTGAGTGATGACAATAGTCACATTTTCAGGTGGGTTCACGCTGGAATAGTAAAAGTTGCTCAAGATTACACAGCTAGAAAGTAGAGGAACAAGAATATGAACACGTACTGTCATACTCCAGAGCCTCACTCTGTTCATCAAGGTTCCTTAACCCCAGCACGAGTGACATTTGGAGCCAGAAACCTGTGCTGTGGAGGACCTCCTGTACACTGTAGGATGTTTAGCAACACCACTGGCCTCTACCCACTAAATGTCAAAAGCAAACCCCAAGTGGTGACAATCAAAAATGTCTCCAACATTGCCCAATGCCTCCTAGGGAGTAAAATTACCTCCCATTGAGAATCCCTGCTATAGATGGGAGTGGGCTAGTTTAGAGATTAAATAAGTTGCCGATCAATGATAACTAGTAAAGAGTCCAACCTGTATTCAAACCTAGCATGACTTGATGCCATATATTATGGCATATTAATCAATATGGCAGAAAAAACAAGAGCCTCCTCCACCACCACCACCCAAAAAAAGAAAGAAAGGAGGAATAAAAGAAAATAAATAAGATGATTCTTTTCAAATGATTTGCTTTTGTTTAAAGCAAAAGAAAGAGAACAGAAGTAGTCCCTAAAGACTGTTAAAGAAACAGACTGTCAAAGATTGTTTTAAGAAAAAGAGTCTCTAATGTACTTAAACTTAACTAAGAGTACGCAGGAACATTCTATGAAGCAGTGTTTCCCAGACTCAGCTGTGTATTATAACGTCCCAGGGAGCTTTAAAAATACTGATATGAGTCCCAGCCCCAGGAGATTCTCATTTAATTGGTCTAGGATGTGGCCAGTGTTTAGGGATTTTTAAAGCTCTCCATGTGTTGCCCGCATGAATCCAAAGCTAAGAACCACTGCTATAAACAATTAAACTAACCTTATCAATTATGCATATTAAATTGATTATATTTCTTTAGCTTAATAGAAAACCAAATGGTTACTTAATAAACTGACTATGTACACTATTCTCAACATCCATTGAGCTACTGATCATCAAATTTGTAGACATCCATAGCATTCTATAGCCAGAAGGGAAGTATTCTCTAGTTCCTAACCTTTGGGCCATCTAGCCTCCCATCATTATTTGCAATAGAAAATGACCAAAAAAACTTGGAAAGGATATTTGTTATTTCATAATTTTTACAACATCGTAAAAACAAATTTTAGTTATTGGATAAAATCTGGTTTAGAATGGTTTTGAGGCTCTAAACATTCTTTTTATTATTCCAATATGTTTGACTGAGTGGTTTTTTCTAAAAGTTAACCTTGTCTCTACTATCATGAATAATCTAGAACTCAGTAGATGCATCAGTTTCTAATATGTGATTTATTCAGATGACAATAGGGCCTTATAGGTTTTCGTTAAGATAGTCTTCAAACTATGGAAATGATAACC